>NW_008824233.1:5194455-5198807 GCF_000699105.1 Pygoscelis adeliae | reverse complement strand
AAGTCATGTTGAATTATTCACTCTAGCTCATAGCATACATTAAACCAACCAAGTTAGATTAAAAGGCTGCTTCTTTATGAGCAGGCAGTGCTAAGTACAATCACGAACCAGGTCTTTTCACAGTGATTGTATGATTGGTTCACTCTCTGAAATAGTTATTCTAGACTCTCTGAGGAAAAATTTATTTGTGCTTTTATTTAAAGAAAATATTTGAAAACCTAGGTCCAGCTTGGTCTTGCTTTTCCCAACCGGAAGAAATATTACTGCTTTTAAACAATTTTAACAGCTGCGAGGAAGCCACAGTCATCTTTGATCTGTCAGTGAAATTAGTTTTCATTGTTAATAAAACCTGATATCTTGGACAGGATGTTTAAGAAATGATTGCAGACCAATTGTAACCATCGATGTGCAAACAGGAGTCAGCATTAAACTCCTGTGTTTAATAGAACAGTCGCACAACCTAAACACGGAGAAAATTGAGTCACTCCAAAGAAACACGCAGTCTGCCTCACCGTGGGCCTGCTGCTGCTCCTCCTGAGGTCTGCCATAAATCTCCTGTTGCCTTTTCAATTCCGAGTCGTCGGCTGTGGGTGTGTAGCTGCCTTTGGTGGGAAGCTTGGGTACCTCTAAGCAGCTGGCTGGAGAGCCTTAAGTAACCTAGTGCTGACTGGTGCAGACTTTTGCTGAAATATGAATTTGTTGGTAGGAATGTGGGCACTTCAAGGATTAGATATGGGTTTTCTGGATATCTCTGATCCATTTAGGTTCCTAAATGCCTATCTTGTTTTAGGTTGTGTGTAACTGGAGTAATGTGTCTCACTGATGTCAGTGGGACTATTTACTTGGGTTATTCATGCCCTCAAATATTTTAAGAAGGAGGCCTCAGTGAGGTGTATCAGTAACCGTAACCCTAAACCAGATTTGAAATAAACCTAATTAATTCAGAATTCTGCTTTTCATTACATTGTATTGAATTAAGTCAGATACTGAACAGGAGTAGAAACAAAATTATAGAGGTAGTGGCATTTCCTGCAAGGTTGCTGGTACAGTGCTTGTCATCGGTTAAGGGGGAACAAAAGTTTAGCATGGCTAAGTAGACATTTTTAATGTTTGAAACACAATTCCAGAAAAATATACGGGGGATTCCAGAAAATTATACGGGGGGTGGGGGGGGTGGGGGGTGAGAAATGACAGCTTAAAGAAGGAATCTGCCCAGTATTATATCCAAAGAGACAATATAGCAGAGAGTTGTATTTGGGAAGTACAAGAACTGTTGTTGATTTTACAAAGTTATGCAGTACTTAACCTGGTATTCCCAGAAGAGAATAAATAAGAATAAATCCATGGTTTCAGCCATCCAAGTGAGGATGGCTGAAAAGAGGCAGTCTGGAGAGGTGAAAATGTAGTAATTTCCTCCAGCAGCAAACACATTGGAAATGACACTCATCTGTCTAAGCCCTGTTACCCTTTAAGATACTCTAGAGTATTCTGCAGGGTCTCCACCTGCAGTTCCAGAAGAGCTTGGGTCTCCTGTAGGTCCTGTGCAGACATTTCAGATGTCTTTCAGTAACCGAGATATACTGGGTGCTTTTGTTTAGGCAATGGAATCCCAACATAGTAGACTTTGTTTTTTGAGTGCTGACTCTTACATGTGAAAAATTAGGCTCAAAGAAGTTGTTATGCTCCTAACTTCTTATGCATTTTATTGGCAAAATAGGAGCCTAAAAAAACAGTCAAGTACTGAAGTGCTGTGCTTAATCTGGGCCAAGGAAAGAACTTCATCCCACCCAACAGCTAAGGACAGCTGTGCTCCATGTACTCATCCAGCCTTCCTGGGAACACTGGTATTGAAGAAAGTGCCTTGATTGCATGTAAGAAAACAATACAGAATGAGGAATTCAGCTGGACTGTAATGGGGGCACAGACCTACTAAATGTAGGTAAGAGCTGTGCATTTATATATCATGGGAACCTTTGGTGATGCTTGCACCATTGATGCTGGTCTTCTTAATGCAACTCCCTTGGAGACACGTGTATCAGCTTGTTTTCCATGTTACTGTCCAGTTGGTCTCACTGCAGAAAGGTGATGCTGGACATGGGCACAATGAGATGTTTTGTTGTGCCTGAGATGGGTCATCATAAATCAAATAAAGAGGGGAAATACGGCCTGCAGAAAATGCCTGCCCTTGGATTGATAAATGTAAGAAGCCGAGCGTGCATGTGAATTTACTGTTGGGACCAGAACTGGATTTACTCTGTGTATGTGTGTTTGTTTTTTAATAATTTAATCCTGTAAGTAAAATGGCACTACTTTAATGTTTAGCTTTGCATTTCTTTAAGAAATACATGAATGTTAAAAAATAGGAGCCTAAACAATGGTAACGACATGACTCTCTGGATTGTGCTTATTCCTCCTGAATGTGGAGGGAGATGATAATCTACAAAACCAGATATTAAAACCCACTATTGAGTACAAAACCATGGGTGAATCCCAGGACTCACAGTTGTGCCAGGCCAGAAGATGCGCTGAACTAGTGTAAAGTCATGTTCGTATCTCCTCACCTTAGATCAGTTCTGAGGAAAGTTCTGCTTTAAGTCCAGGAGCTGTGGATCAGAGCCCACTTAAGCTTAAGGTAGGCAAAAGTAATACATTTCCAAATATTTCAGTATTAACTCTATGGTATATTAAATATAACACAGAATTATTATATATTAAATATACCTTCAGATTTGTTCTTCAGTCAGACAATACAGATCTTTTCTTCTATGCTTATGAAGTTTAGACTTCTATTACATACTTGGGTTGTTCATGCTTGTTTTTTTAAAGGAATCCTGACTGTGGCTGTTCATCGTACTCATATTTTTAGTTAAGATGGTTGCAATGTGAATTGAAGATGCTTTTCTTTGCTGGAAATCCTTTATTTGTCTACTTTTTAACTCTTGTTTAAAACAAACACTCATTTACTGCAACTCCACTATTTAAAAACAAAACAAACCACAAAAAAAGCCACCCCACAAACCCAGAAAGGCTGATTAAAAGCTGGTTAGTCCTGCTTGTATGTGTGATCTTATCAGACCAGCCTTTTCCTTTCCAGATGTCACAGTTTTATGTGGTGTAAATGATACTCTCATTACCCAGATGGTCTAAGAAGGGAACAGCTTCTGGGAGGTATATGCTATTTAATTCTGTACATCCAGGGTCTATAAAAAAAGAAACTGGTCGGTAAAGTGTCTGAATATTGCAATATTCATGTGGGAATGGAAGCCCTGAACCAACTGACTGCACACTTGACCAGATGTGGCCTCATCTTTATAGACAACAACCAGACCACCAATAAAATTATTCAAAATAAGACTCAGTGGCAATCACAGGACTGCTATTCTCATCATAACAAGCTCAACTGTACACAAACAGTAAGGGTCAGATTTAGTTCTCATTTACACTGGAATATAACGGTCTTGAAGGGAGGAGATTTTTTTCTGGTTTTCTTTTTTGGTTGTTTTTTTTTTGGGTGGGGAAAGGGTTGGGGTTTTGGTTTTTTTTTTTTTTGTGGGGTTCTTTTCCCCCCCCCCCCCCCAAGAAGTAGCTGACACTGAATTTAGTCCTAATTTTCTGTACAGACATAACACATTTTTAGGAAGCAGATAGGTAACTCAGCACATATTAATAGAACCAATAATTGGACACAAAGGGCTTAATTAATTTTGTTCTTGGATGATGTTATATAGTGCAGGAGTCTCACTGAAATGAAAGGCACATATCTGGGGGCAGAGCTGACCCATATAAAGAGTGTGGCCTCCCTCCTGAATGCCAGAAGCTATTGGATGGCTTTCAGAACATCTCCTTGGAAATTATTTTAAGTCAGCAAAAAATCAGAGAAGTATTTCAAATTACCTTGTTTTTGTAAATGTTATGTTAGTTTTCTTAGGAACGGGTCTACATGCGGCAAAGTTTGCTATTTAGCTGAATTAAGTTAAAAATAGACTGAAGACAATGCTCATACAGTGCCACAGTCTAACCTAAGGTAAGCAGGTACCATCCCAGTGGTATTCTTGAAATAGCACCCAAGTATTCTAGTTTGGGTTTGATTGCCTCCACTGCAGTTCCCCAGAGCCTTCTTTCTGCAGATCCTTTGATACAAAGATCTGCCAAAGTTTGCTGCCTCAAAGAGTTGTAGGTGATGCAAAAGCGCTCGTCTACCCAGGTGAGTCCTGAGTGTGAGGAGATCCCCCAGAGTCAGGGGTCTAGGGAGAAGACCCCTGTGCTGCCACTCCCCCACTTGCCTGGCTGGCAAGATCCGTGCCTGTGGTAGAGGAAGGCAGGCAGGCTGATCCCAGCTAAGTGCCTGCCTT
>NW_008824233.1:5188797-5194428 GCF_000699105.1 Pygoscelis adeliae | reverse complement strand
TGCTTTTTCTAGCCTATGCTGGATAGGAGAGATTCACACAGAGCTTGGTGCGTGCCCTGAATGCCGTCCTTAGCCCCAGCTCCTCTGTACTCTGTATTTTCAATTTCGGGTTCCAAGTGCTCTTTTCTCTCTAATAAGAGAGGTAGAGGTGTGGCATATTGATTTAGTCAGTGCTTGTTGAAGGTGAATTTACGATGTAGAAAGAATAATAAATGTGAAGTAGAGTTCATGTCTTAAAATATAGGTTACTTTTTCTGAGGTGATTTTCAAGTGTAGTATATTCTGTAAGAATTCAATTTTTCCAGTTCTCAATTTGGAAAAAAAAAAATCTTTCTTTAAGGTAAGTATCAAAGAAAAGAAACAAGATTTGGGGTTTTTTGGGTGTGGTTGTTTTTTTTTTTTTTTAAATACTGAAAGTCATTAAAGTTGGCATTGAGGCTGTACTGACACCAAATTCTAATGCTTCTCCTGTCTTTGATTTTCTGGTAATCTATTGGCCAGCTGACCTCTCAAACCTGTAGCCTCTGGAATATTTTCCTTCTCACCATCTATATTTTTTTAAGTGCAAAAGTGTGAGAAAAATTGCCAAGAAATGAACAACAGAAATGTGAAGCTGAAATTTTATTTAGGTTGCTAATCAGAAAGAGAGCCTTTAATGCTGTCGGGGAAATAGAAACACTAGCAACACGTAACTCAAAGATGCATGCATTTGAAGGAAACAGTTAATATGACAGCATGACTGAACAAAAATCCACTAAAAGCTGTGGAAGAGACTGTTGTTGATGCTAATATAAGTTGATAGTCAAGGCCTGGAACTAATAAGAGGGTCTAGCAAAGCAGGGCTTCTAAATTACTGAGAAGGCAGAAGATAAACAGCGAGAAGAAAGTACTTTTAAATCAGCTGCGTACAAATGGTAGGAACTGAAAGTAGGAATGAAAGTGTTTGCTAAAGTGTTCTGGAAAGGTGCAAGTGAGTTATGGCTAGGTTAGGTCGCAACTGGGAGGGAGAGAGGATGAGTCCCTGATGAAAAGTCAGGGTGTTAGCAGACAGTCCAAACTGTTTTGGCTGGGTAAAATGTGCACGAGTGGCTAAGGAGTTGGGAAAACTTGGAGAGAGGCGGAAGGTCTGAAATTTCAGGAATAATATAGTGCAGTGACAGAAGTAATTGTCACTCACCTTGTTGAGCTCTGATTGTCTTCTAAGAGGCAAGTGAGATGTACTGTCATCTATACTGCTGTAGCTTGTCCAGCAGCTATGGGCAAAGAGAAAAAGGTACTGTCAGAAAAATAGAGGTGCACAGAGAACATCTGAAACTCAGCTAAATTAATTTAACTTCAGAAAGTTTTCAGCTTCACATTCCCACTGACATTCCCCATCACTGGGTGTAATTTTTTTTTTTTTTTCCTCACGGTTTCTACCAGGTAGCGGTTGCAGTTGTGTTCCCATTGCCTGCTAGGAAGGTCTCTGAATCAAATCCCAACTATTGCCTTCCTTCTGAGTATGCAGCTGTTTCTTCTTTCTGTGTCCTGCACCAGTGGAAATTTGGGGGCCCCAGATATTATAACCAATAAAGTTTATACAGATAAGGTTCAGTGCTTCGGTTTTGCTCTGAAACACCTGTCTGAGCCAAACACATAATTTCACTGTAGGTCCTGAACAGAACCAGCCCCGATCCATACAGTATGCATCCATTATGCAGCTTCTGTTTCACTTTTTTTATCCAGAGCAAGGTAATATCCAGATCAATGTCCTCTGGTGAAGATCATACGCTACCCAAAGGACCGCCTTTCCCCTTGTAATCCAGTGACGGAACTGTAGTCTTCAAGGAAAAATGTCACTTTTCCACTATGGGAAACTAGAAAATCTGTCTCATGACCTCTGTTTAACTTATTGGTGGAGATACTTGTTTTATTTATGTATTAGCTTTGCCTTTTTGCAGTATCTGAGCACTTTTTCAGCATTATTTAGTCACTAAAAATGAAGCAGGATGCTTTTATTAACTTTTTGTAATTGCTTAAGCTTTGGAATGGGATGGAGAATTTTGAGATAATACAGGTTAAAAATGATAAAATTAAGATTTGTGTATATTACTTTTAACCGAATCTGCCTATTACGATGTTGGGAGTTGGTGCAGATCTCATTGCAACTGACAAGCATGAGAGGTCATTTAGCAAAATGTCAGAAGCAGTTTATGTTGTTGTTGTTGTTTAGGCAGCCTCTGCCCATTCTGCAAATGCCCAGAGCACCAGGCCACATGCAACGCTGGGTCCTGAAGTTTTCCCTGGGGTCTGAGTACATGTACAGGGAATATTTCTAGTGGAGGAGTATGCATATACAAGAAGGAGGAGAAACCGAGTACAAAAAATGAACTGCAGAGCGGTACGTAGAGAGGCCTGTGTAGCAGTTGAAAGAAAACCGAAGAAATGCTTGGACTTGCTTCTTCCTTTAGAGAAAAAGTAACAGGTGAGAGAGGTGGCCAGAGACAGCGAGTACTCAGGGTAGCGTTTGGGGTCGAATACCTGATGGAAAGAGTCTTGGAAGTATAAGCAAACAGCCCCTATCTCTTCCTGATGGATCTGTGCGGAGCTGGGGGAAGGCAGGTCTTTGTGCACATTTATTGTAACTTAAGTGGGATCGCATCAAAGGAGATGTCTGATGCCACTGCCAGTTTCACCTCCTAATGCAAACAATATGAAGCTCCCCAGATATATCAGCTATACGCTTGGGTCAACTGGAGCGGTTTTTCAATTTGTATAATTAAAAATTAAATACAAGTGAGGAAAGTACTGCTCACATAAAAGCTGTGTACTTTCCTTAGCTGTTGGGGAATCTTACTGTAACTCACTGTGTTTTGAATTCCATTCTCAAAAATCTACCAGTTTTCATGCTGCAAAACTAATATTCCTCTTTCCAGTTTTACATTCCCTAGTCTCTCTTTTTTTTTTTTTCTGATCAACCTACTAAATGTGGTGGGCTTTTTTTCTTGTGTTTCTTTATGCTTCAGAGTTAATCATTCTTTAAAATAATAATTTATTTTTCCAACCATAAATACACCACAACACAGAAAATGCTAAGTCATAGAAAAAATGCATATTGCAGCTGGAACTGATATTCAGTGCATTAATTAGATCCTTCCTCCAATCTTATGAAAACACAACTGAACCATAAAAGAAAGAACACTACACTAGCTCAACTAAACATACATCAGTTACTCATCAAGGAGGGACTCTTAAAACTCCCAGTTTCAATTCTAGTCTCCAACAATAAAAGTAAACCCAACAGAGAGCTTAGTATGGTTAGGTAGTGCTATTTATTGCTAGCGCGCTCATGCAGGAGGAAACTGAACAAGCCTTTAAAATATTAACTGAAGCAACACTAGACCCCCCGCTGTCCCAAAACAAGCATTTAACAAAGCTGCTTGGGTAATAGGATAAGGGGGGGGGGGGAGGGGAGAGAGAGAGGAAGAATTATCTCCAAATGTGGAGAGAATGAGAAACAAAACCCACTCTACTGATTGAAAAATAGGAAAGAAGCAATGGAAGAAAAAAATAAGTAAAAATCATTACAGTCATTAAATAACAATGACAAAAGAGGTGTCAGGGCAGAGGAAAAGCGGTTTAGAAATGCAAGGCTTGCTTACAAAGCAGTAGTGTAACCCAGTCAGTATTTGAAGATTTGCTTATGGACAGGACTAAATCATAGTAAATGGATGTGTGTATCAGCAGTCAACATGCAATTGATGACTCTTCAGGTGAAGGCAGTAATTGAGATCAGAAACTGTCACCTGGGAAACACCTGCTTGCCTAGCACCTGATGCAGGAGATACCTGTTTTAATAGGGGTTCTTACTTTTTAGCTTAATTTCCTAAGAAGATAAAGCTTTGGTCACTTTTTTTTTTTTTTTTTTTGTTAATTACTGAATGTCTGTTGGTAGTTCTTCCACAAAAACAAACAAGTAAGAATGCCCTTCCTCCCAGACTTTTAAACCAATCACCCACATTTGGCAGAGAATTAGGGATCTAGAGAGATTATTATCCCAAACAAAAGATAGCTGGGTCCTGATATAGCAAAAATATTGTACTAATGCCCCTGTTGAGGGGAAAATTCAGGAATAGCTCATCTAGATATCAGAGAATCAGTGTGAAGGAATAAACACAGAATGAGAGGTTATCCACAGAAAAACCTTTCCATGACAGTTATGGCCTATTAGACAACAGAGAATCCATTCTGAATTCCTTCATGTCTAATGAGCAAACTCAACCTTCCTACAGCGCAATCACAAAAACAGTGGATTGCAAAACAGACTTCTGAGGAAAAGCTCCCAAAAGCCCACACCCTATTAGTTACACCTCATTGCATGCCTGAACTTGACCGTGGTGGATGTCTCAGTGCCTACTTTGTGTGTAAATCTGAGCCTCTGAACCAGGTTTTCCTACATGTGAGATCTCTGAAAGGCTCTGATTAGTAAATATTTGTAAAAAATAGCTCAGGTCTTTCCCCGTACAAAATACAGTTGTATAAGCTTCTGTTCAGGTTTTGCCTCTTAACGATGAGTCTTGAATTCTCTGATTCAGGACAGAAGAATTAAAGAACTTAAATCCCCTTCTTTCCCATGCAGCCATGCAGTAAGGTGCTCTCCTGGGAAGTGAGAACTGTGCAGCTGTGGAGGAAAATTAACACCAGTCTACCATTTCCTGCATACAACTTCTGAGCACGAGGTTACTTGGTAAATGAGGGAGCGTGAAGACTACTCCTTAGTGAAATGGGCTCTTCCCTCTGTGAAAGCAATGTTGTAGGTTTGCGCTTTGAAGAGAGACTTCATGCTGGGAATCCAGATAGAAGGAACGTCCTCAGAACTGCTGTAGGGCCGCTCTGGGTATTTTCCGGCTGAATGCCAGATTGAGACTGTGCCCTTCTCAGTACAGTAGATGATCTTGTTCCCATTCTGCGGTACCTGCCTGTTTTCTTGACTAGGAATGTGAAAAAGGGTTTAGGTGCCAGGTGTCCAAGTGTTTGGTGTGTTGTTCTGGTCACTTGTGATACTTGTGGAGCACAGGCCATATTCACTTCACGTGAAGTACAAAAGGGCAGCCGTGTTCTGTGTATTTGTTCTCCAGCAAGTCATAGGATACCAACCATAAAGTAAAATGAGGCCAAATTAATAGATGTGCATTAAGCAAATTCAGTTTATCCTGATAAAACTTCTCTATAGAGACACACAGAAAAAATAAACAAGAGTGTCATCCAAGGGATTAAAGAAGGGATTGACTCTATAACCCTTGGTTTATAAACTGCCAACTGTTAATATCAGAGTTGCCTGTAGTTGTAGAAGGATTTTCTATCACGACTGTTGGAAGGCCAACAGAAGATGATATAATCAAAGCATAAGGACCTGATCCCTAAAGTAAAATATGTTTTGTTTGGGTAAGTGGGACCTAGGATCAGTCTTCATCATTAATGTTACGCAGATGGTGACACCCTAGGAAAGAAGACTCTTGACCTATATGTGTCCTAAGGTATCTTTAAACTCAGTAAAAGCCATCATTACTTACTCTGTGTGCCACACTTCTATATTATTGGCTGCCAAGTTCCATTATGGCCAATTGATTTACTATGTACAGATGTAGTGAA
>NW_008824233.1:5187457-5188749 GCF_000699105.1 Pygoscelis adeliae | reverse complement strand
TGTATCACTCCTTTTTTTTGTGTAGCAGTATAATAAATCAGCTCTGCTGAAGTTCTAGGCACCAGGAAATTGAATAAACTGTTTTTAGTGTTGGAGAGAAAGTAAATTTCTGCTAGTTGTTCTGTTTGTTGTGTTTTTCCTTTAGACAAACTATGCATCAGGACAGATGTTCACCTTGAATTTGAGAGTTGCTCAGATGCCTTTGTAATGGAGAAAAAGGTAAATTGGAGTCTGTGGTTTTGCCACCAGCAGCACTTCTCTATGGACCGATAGCTCAGGAAATTCAGGCACAGTTTCAGGCCACCTCTTGGACTCGTTTCAGAGGCAGGAAATCCTCAGTCTTGTTGGAACACCCCGATCTTGTGAGCAGAAAGAGAGTAGATTCAGTGTAGGTGCTCCATTTCTAACGATACCGATTCTAGACAGCCAAAGGAATAGAAGAGCATTTGTAAGTCCATGGAGTGACTCGCTGCATTTTCAAGTGACAAGGAAAACGCTATCTGTTCTACTTGTTAATGACAGCGTTAACAAAAATCACTTGATCAAATCTTCTTCAGACTTTTTGAACTAGGAGTGTGCCTCTGGTGTTAATATTCTGAGAGGATCTTGAAACTTGTCATAAATATCAACGGACTAAGCTCTAGTAAGACTTTAAAGAGTTAGGAGAAGAAGATAAACTGAGTATGAATTGGCAGTTTCAGAAACAGGAAAATGTAAAGCTCTAAGGTATATTTGCTAGTCACTTGTGCTGACCGTCTCATTTCTGTTCTGGTACTTGCAGAAGTCAGTTGGTCCCTTTTCTACATGAGCTAACATTAAAAGCACGTCAACGTCGAATGAATTAAAGTTGGCTGTTTTATAAACCATATGGTCTAGTTAAATCAGAAAATAAAGGCTTGATGAAGAAATCACTTGATGAGGGTCTGTACAGGAAGTTGTGTGTTAACTATTATACAGGAAATCAGACTAGATAATCAAAACGGTGCTTCTGGCCTCAAAATATACAAATCTGTCCAATGAACATTATTTTTGCCCATGTTTGATGAGGTAACCGGTGGTTCCTTTGAACTCCCTCAAACTGAGAATAGATCTTAGTTGTGTTTTAATAGCTCTTTTATATATCAAAGTACAATGACAAAAACAAATTTCTGCATTTAAGAGCAAATAAACACTTATCTATTTAATTCAAAGACAGGGTTCTTTAAATTTTGTGAGGCAATATTTACAATCATTTTCTCACTTCCTTAAGTGGAATATAATGCTGTTACATATGACATAAAACTTCTCTCTCT
>NW_008824233.1:5151609-5187420 GCF_000699105.1 Pygoscelis adeliae | reverse complement strand
TAATATAGATCAAACAGGATTTAAGGATAAACATGACTAAATTTTTAAAAAAGATTATGGCATTTCCAGATAAATGCTCGAGTGAATACTTAAATATACCCATTTATGACATTTTTGTTCACTACCACCAGGCTACTTGTCCAAGATCATAGTCATCATAAACAAGATCACAAGACTTCAGTTACCATTTGATTCATTCATTTTCCTTCTGGGACTGTATCCAGTTAGCCTTAAATAAAGTTACTCAGGAATTGGCCTGCTTTATGTATACATATGAATCAAATGGAAGCTGGAGTGGTGTGCTTGTGATCTTGCAATAGTAGCTTAATGCTGGTGGACAAGAGAAGGAAAAAAATCAGAAGACAGTACAGGTAGTGCATTTCTTAAATATTTAGTTGAACACTTATCTAAAACAAGATTCTCAGGACATATAAATACCCTTGAAGCATGTTTGATCTTAGTTACTTTATTGTTGTGGATACTAAGTCTGAAGCAAAATATTGTCCGTTAAAAAGCAATGTCTTTTTTCGGAAAATGTAATTTTGCATTTAATTTGAAAATATGCATATTAGCTCTGTTTAAGGCTTTGAACAGAACCTTGAACACTGAAATATATAATTAACTCTTTCTTTGTGATTTGTCCTAAAAAGATCTATAGATTTCAGTAAACTTAGCTAGGAGCTAAAGCATAAGCCAGCTGAGAAGTACTGCTACTGTAGAATTGAGGAACTCACTGGTCAGCCTAATCTTTTTTTGGTGAATGTAGACTATCTATAAGAGCATGGACAACACAAAAATTACTAAATCCACATTCCTTTTATCTAGCTCTTTCCATTTGGGATTAGAGCTCAAAGAGCCATGGAAGTGCTTTCTAATGAGATTTTGACATTCTTGGAGCAGTACCACAGGGAGTTCCTTTGTCTGTGAACTTGTTGCGATATAACTCTTTCTTGATTTTGAATGATTTTTTAGAAACATTAAAGTTCTTACATTTCAGTTCAAGAAATAATATTCTCAAATCTGGCAGTAAAATTGACTGTGTTATCAAGTGGTTGCAAAGTAAAAAGTTTTTGCAACAATCAAAATTTAATACCACGTAATTAGGAATTTCATCAGACTGAATTGTGTTTAATATCAACCATAAGTTTTATGCTCAAAGGTGTAATGTGCTGATATCAAGCTGAACAGTATTGTTGCCACTGAAGTTAGTTTTGACAGTAATCCTTCTGTCTCTGTTGTGTGTCAAATTCAATATTTGTCATTACTTGTAAAATATTTGCCAACATAACCATCTGAAATACTAACAGTCCAAGGGATTTAGAATTTGTGTTCAACTATTTGTTAAATTTAGGATGTGTGCCTCGATATTAGACGTCCTGCAGTACTTCCAGAATTGCTGTGCTTTCTTTGAATTTGTGGCTATGCCTGCCTTTTGTCCTTGTTTTCATTCTTGCTGTTATTCAGGAGTGATTGCTGGGCTGTCAGTGATGCTCCTCTGAGGGAGGAATGCCTAATGAAAGTAAATATGACCAAACCTTGGGCAGACAGTGTGTACGCTGCTGCTGCAGGTCTCTGGTTGCAGGGTGAGCATGATTTGGTGGAAGCCCAAAAAGGCTGGAAGGAGGCTGAGTGTGGCTGGGGCGCCTTGCACATCAAATATTTCACTAAGCCTCTGGACACTTTAACGTTTATTTTCTTGCTACAGCTGAAAACCCAGTCCTATAGCTAGATAAATTAGGGGGGAAATTAGTAACGTGTATTCTCATGAACTGAGAATTTCCTTAATTTGCCATGCTGGTTCTATTTTTTTCTTTTTTTTTTTTGCGTATGTGAACCTATGTAGTAGAATAATCCACCTCTGGGCTGGTAACCTAAAGCTGTTTGAAGGAAAACATAAACTGTCAGTTTAGGAATATGCTTCTTCCCAAAGCTAAGAGACTTGAACTGTTTCCAGCAGCGGTAGACAACACCAGAGCATAGAGCCTTGCTGCGTGAGTAGTCAGGTTAGCACCGTGATCCTTTATGGTTGTAATTTCATTCCCCCCAGCCCTGGCTTTTATGCCATGCTGTGATAACCAAAAAGGGTTGTTACAGTCACAGATAACATAACAGAGGGAGAGTTCTATGGAAATATATATTTTTGCTACTGCTTTGACACAGCGAGTAGCTCTGAGCTCTCAGTCAGGATGACAGTATTTGAGTATATGTATGTGTACATGTTCAGGGCAGTTACTTATGTGTTTAGTGACCAAGAAAAGTCTGATGGAAAATGACAAAGATTATTCAATTTAAGCACAACACCAGCATATACTGTGACATTTCCTTTTGGGCCTGCATGGTTAGCCAATGGTGAGGAGTCCTTTTGGGTGATCAGAAAAATCCACTATTTGTTTACTACAGAACCCTTCAATTACGTTAAACGTAAAAGGTTTTCTTTTCTTGCAAGTCAGAGCAAGAAAAGATGATTTTTGCCTGCATCTCCCTCTAGACATGTCTTTCCCCAAATCTCTGTACTTCAGGTTACCCTGGAGGTTGCTTCCACAGTCCTACAGACCTGCCTGGTTCTTCTGTAGTGCTACTCTGTCCCTTTCTCAGTTTTGGCCATATTTAGGGGTTTTTTGTTACTTCTTCCCGAATTTCACACAGAATCCTTTCTGAAACTGTACTCAGTGAATATTCCTCTATTCACACACAGCTCTTTTGGATTGGAGGCAGTAGCTGTTTGTTTGTTTCTGCGCGGAAGTGCCATGTTTTCTTGAAGTTGTCTTCAGTGAGCATTGCCTCCCCACTGCTTCCACAGCTGGTGGTGGTAACCCGATTTGTAGTGACCAGAAATTGAAGCTGGGACAAGTCTGGCTCTTCGATGGGTGTTTGCAGTAGGGTTGTGCGCAGTGTCCTGTCCTTCCCGTGCACGCGCCTGACTCTCGGGTAGCTCGTGTGTGGCACTACACCAAGCTGTCGGACGTGGTTGCACATGTGCGTCCTGCACATCCTGCAGGCCAGCCTCCGCCAAATCCTCCGAAGTTTTTAATTAACTGGACCTTTTTGTAATGAGATTTGCCTGTGCTGCTGTATTTGTGGGTGCCCAGGCGCCGGTATTGGGGAGCTGCAGGACGGCCTCTGTGAGGAGCGGCTGGGGCTGCCCCGTGCCGGACACAGCCGGTTCCAGCCGGCTCCGATGGACCCGCTGAAGGGCACAGCTCAGCCCCTCAGCCAAGCTGATGGCACCTCAGGGAAAACGTATTTAAGAAAGGGCAAAAAATGCCAGACAGACAGAGGAGGAGAGGGGAAAAAAGAGTAAGAAACAGCTGAGGGAACCCTGAGACCCATGAAGAAGGAGGGGAGGAGGAGGAGGTGCTCCAGGCGCCTGAGCAGAAGGTCCCCTCCAGCCCCTGTCTTCTGGAGATTTTTACTCTTAGAAATTCAATTAGGAGATAATTGAATTGAAGGGATTTACAATAAACTAAATTAGTAGTAGTATTCATACAATGTATGCTTATGGAAGCTTATATTTGTAAATTTTAAATAGGCCACACTATGTAAGTCCTTCACATTTTAGTAAGTGTGTATCTTTAGAGATGAAAGAAAGAGTTGTGTATTGAGCATAAGTTCGGTGAGTTTTTCAGATTGATAAATAATGGGAATGCGAACTCTTTTGTTTACCACTTTTACAAAACTTGTCTTGCAATGTAAAATCATAACAGGTTTTAAAACCCGTTCCCAATTTTCATCTATCTCCTTTCTCCTATTAGTTAATGACATGAATGACGTGATTTATTTAGATAATAGAAGGAAAGCTCACTGCCATCAGACAGACAAACAAACAAGGTAGGTAAGAAAAATACTTTTCTGTGATTCTGATATCTGCATTACCGATTCTGCTGATTTTGGCAGTGAACTGACAAGAGAGTATTTGCTGATAGGTCGTGCGGTAACCAACACTCACCTTCCTCCCACAGCTCCTTTCGGTAGTGACGGATTTGCGCGTCCTCAGACCCAAGGATGTTCTGCCCCAGAGGGGGCTTTCCCAGGTCTCCTAAGTAGCACCTGCGTTTATGAAAAAGGAAACAGTGCTTCAGAATTTCATGCACGGATTTGATGTAGTCACAAACTAGTTGCCATAGACAGATAGGTACTCTCAACTTGTCTTTGGGTTGCCTCTAAAAATCTTCTAAGTAGTGCAATCAAGGGCAATTACTGCATCATTTGCTTGTGTTTATAACATATTAGAGCTTTCTGGGCTTAAGCACTGCAATCCATCCTGATTGCTACCAAGTAATCCTTTGCAGACTTGTAAATCAAAACTGTGGCTGATTTTCAGCAGCATGATTGTCATGTTTTTGAAACTTTGCTAATTAAAACTTTATGAGCATGCAATTAAAAAGCAGAGAACAGTTTCCCTGTATTGCAAATTAAAATAAGCCATAGTAATCTTGGCAAAAATGAGCCTCCTTTGTATTTGCTTTTCTTAAAAAAATAAATGACATTGGTGGTTTCAGGCTTTCCAAACCATTTACCACGTCTGTCTTTGAAACTCTCTCTTCTGGTTGACTTAACAGCATGAACTTAACAAGTCAGATTGTTTAGTTGGACCTTCTAACTATGCTGCAACTTCAGGTGTAACTTTTGTCATTGATTTTGTGTGCTTAGCGAAAATAAGGCTTTTAAATAGAAAACTTAGTATTCTGAAGTATAAAATACTGTTTCAGAAAGGTTTCTGGGATCCAAAACACATGCAAACATTACTCAGATCTGTAAGGTAAGGTTGCTGGAAATCTACAATGAAATTGAAGATAAGAACAATTAAAGATAAAGGGAACAGAATTAATAAGATCTGATAACTTTTAGAATATATCCCTCTGCTGGGTTTCTATAAATAATATGAAAAAAAAAGTAAGAGTTCCTATTGAAGCTATTAGGCTGAGCTTGTATTTTGGGTCACTTGATAAACCCGACCACATTAATGCTGTGGTTTAAATTTCAAATCGTGTCATGTGCAGAATGCCAACACTTACTAGTTTTTAATGATGACAAATAATTAAATTGACTTTGATTTTGGTCTACCATTTAGAAGATGCACAAAACTCCAAACCAAAAATTAATTCACTTTGAAGTGCTCCATCCAGTTTCAATAAAGTCGTCAACATAATGCATAGAAAAATGAACATATATTAAGCAGAATAGTTCCTCTTTTACTGCAGTTTCCACTTGAGCAATCATATTCCTGAATGTAGAGTTTGGAATCAGAAGAAAACAAGAAGACATGTTGAAGAGGTATGGTTGTCTGGAATGTGCAGGATATATAACAATGTTGTGTGTGATGTGATCATTTCCTTTGTTTGCAGCAACTGAAACCCAGATGAGGGGTAATAGTTCTTTAACTGTGAGATCTAATGGTCATGTCTGTCTTTTTTTTTTTTTTTCCCCCCCCCCCCCCCCTCCCTTTTTTTTTTTGCTTTCCCCATGAAAAGTAATCTACCTTCTTAGGACTTTAGTAAAACAGGCAGTAGGGCTGTCTGCTTGTTTTTTTTTTTTTTTTTTCCCCCCCCCCCCCCCGTATACTATTCTAGCTTTGACTTCGACATGCATCTTAATTTTAGATGTCTGTAGTTCGGCGACATGAATCTTGTATCTACCTATTGCACTAGTCTTATCACTCTGTACTTTCTGTTTCTTCTTTGCCTTACTGTCAAACAACTTGCAATTTTCTTTCTTTTCTCAGTGATTTTCCTGGAAGTCTTGCTAGTGTAAATGCTCAAGGGCTACATAAATACTATATAAATACTGAAGGACTATAGGGTGTGGCTAAGAAGAAAAGTCTGATTCCATGGATGGGTCACTGAACTGAGGTTTTCTGGGCTTTCTTCTCAGTGTCACTACTGGCTTTTTGGACACCTCTCCTCATCTTGCCTGACCTCTGGTTTCTCAGTCACCTCTTATCAATTGAGCTGGCAACTGTTTTGAGGTTCTTATTGACAGTATTGTTCAGTGATAGGCACTGAACAAAGAGAACAGCTTGTGACTCTAAGCCCTGTGTCACAGACTTGTTTAATTCTTACCATAACGGGAATCCCTGTGCATAGTGGAACCCCTATTCCTGTAATAAAACAAATAGAGTAAAATGAAGTTAAATTTTTATGACTTTTCCAGCTGAATAATTAGGTTGGTGTAATGAAGGAAATACAGAAAAATATAAATTTCTTCACAAAAAAATAGAAAGCAAATCAGAGCAGAAGGCATACTTTGACATTTATTAACATGCAAATTAAAGATCTCATTGCATAGAAAGGATAGTGCCAGAATGCCAAGTGGCAGTTTCCCAGTCTATGTTATGGGATAGCAGTACTAATTATCTGTTCATTCAGTGACAACCAACCAGTCTGGAACTAAGTAGATGGTAGTTCTTTAGAAAATGTATGTACATTACTAAAAAGTGCATTGTCCTAACTATGCCCTTTGGTAGGTATTAAAATACAAGCTTAATTTCCTAATTTCTCTGTGCTTGACTTTGCATATTTAACATCTGTATAATGCATTTTTTATTGTAATTTCAGAGTTTTATAAAATGTTACAGACTAGGGAGGGAGGAAGGGGTAAAGAAAACACTATGTACATCCTACATAGGTCACTGGCAGGTTGTAAACTTTAGGTTGCTGTGTTACTTGAGCACCACAGCAATAAAATGCTAACTGATGGGTGTTTTTCTTTAAGTGTACCTGCCACTAGAGGGGAATGGAAGCACATGTTTTGCCCCTGGGTTTCACAGCTATTTGCTCACTAGAAAAGGGATGTCGTGATTGCACAGTCTTGGGTCATGGAAGAGCCTGTTCTCTCACGGTTCTGTTCCTTCTCTTTCCAGTCCTTCTCCCAAACTTTTGTCCCCGCATCTGTCCCAGAGTGTCTCTTCCATTCCTCTATTGCTCCTTCTCACAAATTGTCCTCTTGTTTGTCACCTGTGATATCCTTCCTTTTGTGTCACCTCTTCTTTCCTTCCATTTCTGTCATTCTGTCCCCAACGCTCGGCTCTGCTCTCCTCCCTGCCTTGTTCTCCCAAAGTCATTCTGTTCTGCATGACTTTCCTTTCCTTTTCTGTCCCTTCCTTTGTGTCTAAATCAGGCCGCTTTCTCCTGTGTTTCTTGCAGATAAGCACTTGGAAATGATACCACAGAGATTTTTTGTCTCTGATTTTTATTCCGATACTTGATACTGTAGGATCCTCCGGGAAGCTGGAAAAGCATCAGTGGAGCATGTGGTGGGTCCCTGCAGTCCTGGAGTGGAAAGGGTGCAATTCAGTTGATGTGAGCTGTGTGGGGCTAGAGCGTGCTCAGTGCAGAGACCATCTCTGGAGAATTGAATTACCAAACTCTTGCCTCTGCTGAGTGACTGAATTATCTGGATGTATGTAACTCTGTTGAAGTTGAGAGGGTTTCGAGCGGTATGGGGAAAAATATACCTCTGATCTAAGAGGAACATTGGAGAGGTCCTAGAGCTTCCTAATGAAACGGTAATAACAATGTAATTAACCTGGCTGAAATAGGTCTTCCGAAGGGGTCTGTTCATATCACCTAAACTTAGGCACCTAATTTAAGGATTGCTGCAGGTTTTTTGTAGTTGGTGATGAAAAATAGATTCCCAGATGGTGTTTCAGATAATCTAAGGTAAATTTCTACTCAGGATAGTCTCTGTAATAGTATGTCTTTTGGTGTTCACTGTATATGGAGCTTAGAGTGACCAGCCTTCTCATGCAGGAACTTAAATTAGTGGAGAGGTATGAAAAAGCATAACTTTGTTCAAGGTAATAAATGTACCATTAAAAAAAAAAAAATGAACTGTGTCCTGTATTTCACCATGAGACAGATAAATGTCCAAAAACTTCAGCCCAGTGACTTATGTTTGCTAAACTGATAAGCAAAACCTGAATTTATGTAGTCCTGCAAATAAGAGTTAGGATTTTCAGAACCTAATATATGCTGTTCACTGTGGGAAAGAAGTTGCTGGATAATTAATGAAGACAAGTAAGGTAGAAAAGGCATTTGTTAAAGTTTCCTTTGAATTGTTAAGTTCAACATTTGTTAAGACAGAAGCGACATTAAAAAGAGTCAGGATCAGCAGTCATTAATCACCTAATCCACAAATTGTGCCACTATTTACAAATATTAAAATTAGTTTTCAGGACACACCAGTCAGGCTGAGATTACCATCTGGTCAAATTGTACAAATTTAGAAAATGAAACAAGCTTTTTGTTGTATGTGTGTGTTTAATGATTAATAAGTTAGTGATAGCGAGCTGTGAGTTACACTGAGCGTATGCCAGAAAGCCCAGGGAAATCAATATCCATCCATTCATTTCATCCATAGAATTTGCTCACAATGATGCAGGAAGGGATGAGGAATGAACGGCTTTTATAATGGCTGTCTGTAAAAAGCATTAATTACCTCTACCATGTATAGACAGACCCGTATTTTTCATAAATTTTCTTGACCAGAGTGATTGACCTAAAACCACTTGATCCCAATTAAGAGTGACGAGAAGAAAGTGAGTAATACTTTTCTGTGGCTGACATGGTCTACTTTGCTTTATCATGAAAATAGGCTGTTCCAGGGGAAGAAAAAGAAAGTAATACTGCAAATAAACCTTAGATATTCTCACATCATGCCTATAAAATAGCTGGTTAAGAGTGATTAATCCCAGTTCGAACCTGAATCGGAGAGGTTATATGGTAAAAGAACATGTTTTATAGCTGCTTAAGACCCTTCTGAAGTCATTTCTCCCAAGAATAAAATGCTGGGCTGTATAGATACATTAAACTTGAAAAGAATTAATTTTTACAAAGATCCCAAGTGAAATGAATGAAAAGGAATCAAACTGCTTTTCTGGAATTACAGTGTTGCAAAACATTTTTTAGACATTAAAATGAAAAATATTCTAAATGTCTAAGTTGTGTAAATACTTTGAAAAATAAAAAGATAAAAAGTTCCTTAAGTTAATCAGACCCATCTTTCAAAAGTGGTCTCTAAAGTAAGACAAGCATACTTATTTTTTATACGATTGTTTGCTTCTTAAGAAATTAAAATGTAAAGATGGATGAATTCTGCATACTTATGTCCATAAAAGGTTAGGTAACAGGCATTTGTTAGAAATTACCGTCTGTTCTGTCCCACTTCTGCGTATTTGCAGTGCTGACAGGAAGAACAGGATTTTGTAACCTAACACTAGTGAGAAAGTCATCAGGTATAAAATGAGGTTTAAAATGTTTTATATATGCCTTAATAGATGGATGATCATTAAGGCAAATTAAGTAGGGTGACAGGTTCAACAGTTATATGTACTTGTATCTGCAAAAATTCAGTTTTGCCTGTCCTCGGAGGTGTGTAATGCTTTTAGGTACCAAAGCTTTCTAGGAAAGTCCCAATAGTATCTCTGTTTCTGTTACTAGATATGCACACAGCCGCCTAAGTTGAAGGCAGCTGCCTCTAATTCCTGCCTAAGTCGCACAGGACTCTCAGTGTACAGCTTTGGTACTTCACACACCTCACCTTCAGGATTTCATCTGGCACGCATACACAGAGCATGACTAAATTTCACACAAAGACAGTTTATATTTTGGCATTTTGGAACAGTCATATGGGAGGAGGAGACCCATGTTACAGTTCCCGGCTGAAATCTGATCTCTCCCCTTCTAGGAGAGTGCTATAACCATTAGATTGTGTGTTCTAAGATTGCACTCAATTAGCTGCTTCTACCTAAAAAAAATGAATGTGCAGTGAACAGCAGTGTGAATTTACAGTACCCTTGCTACTCCCTGCTAGCTCCCCACCTGGGAATTAATTTACACGTTTCAATTTCAGTAAGGTGCCTTTTACAAAGGCGCTTCTACTGCATGCTCTGGTTATATACACACAGCCTTTGCCAGCATCTGATCTTGAGCCGTAACTTACTGACCAACATATTAAACTTTGCATCCCCTTACATCACCCCCGGAGCTAGAGGAAAGCCAGCTAACACTGGTGAACTTGTGATTCCTCTGTCCTTCAGGTTAGACAGTAGTGGATGAAAAAATTGCAAACGTACAGAAACACAGGTGTGGGAGTTGGTAATTAAGAGGAAGAGAGGTACTAGCTTGTCAGGCTGCCTTTGTGGTCTAAGTGGCCACCTGTGGTTTAAGCTAACCATTTTGACTTTACACAGCAAAGGACTAAGAGTTTGCTGAGAGGCATTTTCAAAAGCCAGTACTGTACAGTGGAGATGGTTAAGTGTGTGAGCTCTTCCGCTTACTTTCATTACAAAGTCAAGTAGGATAATGTCAGCATATTGAAATATAATATTTGAAGCTTGTGGAATGATTTTTTTTTCCCTGAATGAAACTGGAAAAATCAACATTTTACCATGATATGGCCAAAATGGCAATTTCGATAGAAAAAAAAAATCCTATCCGATCACATTGGGCAAAATCTAGGGGTCAGTAGTTTTGCAAGTCATTCATTTATTTATGAATGTAAGTATAAGAGCCATCTGTTAAGCAAACAGTCTTCTAATGCATTTTGACTTTAAAGAGTTATATGCTACTGCGAGAAATTAAAATGTTTTAATTTTGCCTTCTGTCTAATCATTGTACTTTCAGTGAAGCTTCTAAGAATTTTGGCATCTTTTAGAGCAGGTAGGTGGCAATCTACTTTTCTTTTTACAGTGCTGTTATACACATATGCTCTCACACAGATAAAATCAACATTCTGCAATTATAATGAAGATATAGAATATAACAGTATTATGGTATGCAGTTTTGGGACCATTACCATATAGTAGTTTTTAATTTTGCTCAGATAGTTCACTTACCTGTTATTCAGCCAGTCACATTTTTACAGTTTCTTGCCTTCTTTCTCTTTCTTTTCTCATACATTCCTATATTTCTTATAGATGTATCTGGAGAATAACGGTCTACAATGGATGCATAGTGTCCTACCCATCTCAGCTGTAGCTCAACCTAATTCAATGAATTAACATTTAAGACTGCAATAGTTAATACAGAAACTATGAACAGCTTCCCATTTTACTAGGGTCTGAACACATTTTCTATACTATGATATGGCAGAAAACACTGGTGACCTCTGCTATGTGTTCAACAAGGCTAAGGGGCCTAATGTCTGCTTAAAACTAATTTTTTGTGATAGAGGGGATATATGCTCATTTTCTCATCTGCTTTTTGTACATTCACCCTCATAGGGGAGGTAACGACGGAGTAGTCAGAAATCTGTCTCTTAGAGTTTATATTGCAGGGTAATTGTAGCTCGGCGTGCACTTTGCTTGATGATAGATATTTTTCTCTGACAATTGAGCAGGGGGTTTTGGCAAAATGCTGAGAGAGCTCCGTAGGAGATGATTATTGGGAGTGGCTGCAGGCATGGGAGCTGATGTGACTGACCCCAGTGGCATATCCCACTAAGCACTGGGAACTGTTCAGAGATGATGGTGACTGTCCTACAACAGGGAAAGCGCCAGCTCAGAAGGTGGGTAATATTCAGCGTTGTATTTGGTGGGTCAGACTGGAAAGGCGGTAGAGTTCCCTTGGTGCTTGGTAACAAAGATAAATAGTGGGCAGCAGTCTGTTAGACCCCCTTGTGCTCAGGGCCAGCCCTCAGAAAGGGTCCAGAAATGAGCTGGTGGCCTGTGAGGTTTGGCAGAGGGTACAGAGACCTGTGAGTATCTATGCGTAAAGGGACCCTACTGAGGAGTTGTCCTCGTCTGCTTGAATTGGACTGAAGGATTTGGATATCTCCCAGTCTGGGTTACAGAGGAGGGGAAAGGAGTCCCGTATCTGTTTTACCTCATAGTCCCTGGAAAATACATGGTTAAGTAAGAACTGTGGCCTTCTGTTCAAATTCAACTATTTCAGTGCCCATGTCATCCTTTCTGCTATTGTCAGAATCAACGTGGGATGTGATGATTTAGGGAATGGCAGCAAATACTGCGGTTAAAATGTTTCTAGACTTCAGTACAGGCTCTGCAACAGATCATAAATGTCATGATCACGTATCAAGTATTCTAAAATAGAAGATTATTTTAAGAAATAATATCAGATCATGTATTTGGAGATCAGCGCTTGCCCAAAAGAAAAAAAGCACACTTATGGCTGACCCTCCAAATTCTCATATATGAATGTCATGAATAATGTTCTTTGCACGGTTAATCTGAAGAATGACTCCTCCATTGTAATTTGCTGCCACACAGTAATGCCAAAATTTGTTGTTTAAGCTGGGACTATTTTCGCAGTGAAGCTGAGTTAGTCCCTAGCTCTGTATCGCCGCATCTGGCTCCTGACATCTCTGTGCCTTGACATCCCCCAGAACTGGAGATCTCCAGTGACCCTGGGCAATACGCCTTCCCCAGGGGGGGTGCGAGACCAGGGAGGAGGCAGGGCCCAGCGGGGTCGCACTGCCCCGCACAAGCTCCATCGCCTCTGCAGCGGTGGGCAGGGAAAGCTCACCTCCGCTGCAATAGGCACTGTAACACACTGTCAGCGTTGAGGGCAGCAGGAGTTGGAAAGCACTCAGCACCTAGCAGGGCGTGAGTGTTCATCACCCCGAGGTAATGGAGTATGTAACCCTCCCCTCCTACTCCTCCTTGGAAGTTTGACCTCAATTTTTTAGAAGTAGGGAGCGTGCGGACAGGAAGATGAATGTGTCCAGGATGTCTGAACAGACTGGTAGCGCTGCCCCCGTGCTCTGTGTTACCGGTCCGCTCCCTGCCTGGTGGTGTTGCACCCGTCTGCACCCGTGGTTCCCGTTAGTGGGAATTCTGAAAATCTAGTGAATGTGGCCAACAAAGACAAATTAAGAGAGAGGAGAATTTTGCCCACAGCTATGGAAGAAGAGAGTTATGCCTTGTTTTAGCTCTGTGGGACGCCACAATGGTACATATGGCATGTTAATGTTAGGGTATTTTATTGTATCGCTCTCTCATGCTGTGTTCATTTGTAGGGACAATATGACTTCCACAATATTTATTTCAGGGTCATTTTATTACTTTAATAATGCAGATTTAGATTGTAATTAAAGCCTGTATGATTTGTTTTAATAGCTTGCGTCTTGGTTCAGTATATGTTTTGATATTATAAAACTGCTTCAATAGACAATGAATTCACTTGTCCCTTTTACTTATTAAAATGCATGTGTACTTCATCAGGTTTATTCTTTGTGAATTTTATGAGTGTAGAATTAAATAATAAAGTCACATAGAGACACATGCCAAATTTGGGACTTGATTGATTATGACTGCCCTTGTGAAAGAAAGAACTGAGAAAACAAATAATCATAATTGTCTTTAATATTAGAATAATAACATTTTGCATATTTAACCACATCTTAGGAATTATTCCACTACTGAGTCATATGGCATTGTTAAAGTAGATTGCTGACCAGAATAAATTTAGGTGGTATTATGGATTTCATGCTTTTTTCTTAATAGTCCTATTGATGAAGTTTTTCCCTTTAAAACCACACCTTTCAATTAAATTTGCTTATTCCTTTTTTCATTGTTTTGCAAGTGACACTCTCTGTCTTCTGGCATAGACCTTACTGTCTTTTAGCACACTTTATACAAAGGAACAGTTTTGCTTCCCTTTCATTTATTTCCAGTATTTTCTGACAATGAGCTTGTGTTGTCCACATCATCTGCTACAAAGATTATTTTCACTTCCAGTTCCTTTAAACTGTTTCTCTTGTAACAGGACCCAGACCCATGAGGTGTTGATCATTTCTGATGAGGAATCAGGTACCTTCAACATTATGTGACTGCAAAGTGTACTCCTAAGCAGCTGAAACAATATTTGGTGAGGATTTCATAGACCTTATTGTGACACTTAAATATCATACACCAAGCCAAAGCCCCCTTAATCAATTTTGTTTTCCATCTATATATTACAGTGAAGAGAACTGGAAAAGCATTGAACGAATGGGTTTTTTCTTTCCTCTCCCCCTCCCTCTCTCTATCACCCTTTCCCTTGTTGTGCAGGTTTTTTGTTGGTTTTTTTGTTTGTTTCTGTTTTGGTTTTTATTTTTACATTAGAGAAAGAATGAGGGAATCCTGTCTTGTTCCTATTTTGTTTTAGCAGTGATCATTCTAGTACACTCTTTTGTATCCCAACATGAACAACATCAGTGGTAGCCACCAACTACTTTTCTTGCTCTGGAACATCTTACATATCAAAATGTCTCATGTGATAATGAGGTGATTACCATCATTTCCAAAACTGAGAGTGTAGATGTTTGGAAGTTGTATCTGCTTATTGGTTGAAAGTCCTAGATCAAATTCTCTTTAATTTTGTGATTGGTAAAATCAGAATCCAAGTTTGAGCCTTATACAGTCACTGCTTTTTATCTGTCACCTATGCTGCCCCATAAATTCCTCTTGTATATTACTAAGAAACTAAGAGTTTTTATGGCATTTTGTTTTCATGTCATGGTAGACAAATTGAGAAATTTTTAAATGCATTTGAACTGGGTGAAAAAAAAAAAGTATGATTGACATACAATTTAAACCTTCAAATGTTTCACTGCAGTCTTCTGAGAATAATCAGGTTGTCCCTGTACAACACGCATTTATTCTTCAAGTTATGCTCAAAAGGGTCTTAAATATACTGTCCTTGTTTGCCAACTCATGCACGTGCTGTTCCAACAAGAGGTACCAGCTCTGAAGCACCTTAAACAAGGTTTAAAGTTAATTTTAGTACTTTCCTGAGTCAGGGCCTAAACAGTTACTGGTCAGACATATTCAATGCTATTCATCTATATAACTACTTAAATAGCTTAAAAGTTGGAGGGAAAAATAAACCCCCCAAATCCAGAGGCTCATGTGGCATAACAAACCAGAAAAAATAGTGAAGAGGTGAAGTGTTTCATGGTTGGTGACGATGAGTTTGGAGCCTACCACAGAGGTCTGGCAATACAAGTCTTCATTGGAGGAACTTCTACGCTCCCTGGGAAGTGTGAGATTCAGTACTATCATTGGTATACTAAAAATTAAATATTCTCCTCCATTTACTTTTGAGATGGATTAGAAATAGGTTATGAGAAGTATTTTATGACATGGTTGCCTGAGATAAGAAGTGACTGGATTCAGTAGCCCCAGAGGCCTTTCCAATTTCTGTGTTTCTAAGGAGGAAATATGTTGCAGAGCCAACCATCCTGCCTCCTCATGCTGCTCTTCACTTTATTGGGTTTGACTTGAAAAGAAGAAGTAAACAGGAGCCTTTAATTGTTTTACCACTGGATTTGTTGAAGTCTGGGAAGATGGTGGGGTTAAATCACTAATGGCATCATAGGTGCCGCCCAGTTTGGAAGGTAAATGGCTACTGTTGGGGCATTCAGTTTTGAGGAAAGGGCTTATTTCTAAGATAGTCTTTTCCAAAATCGGAGTTGGAGCCTGGGCTTCTGGTTTGGACACATGTCAGATCTAACTTTGTCACTTGTAGCTGTTTCACTCTCTAGAGGTGTTCTAGTGATATAACATAAACCCCTGGGGGTGTTTCTTGGGGTTTTTTTGTGGGTTGTTTTTTTTTTTTCCCCCCCAGAAGCAAGAGTGAGGAACCAGTTTGAGCCACTGGCTCTCAGTCAGAATGGTTACTGTGCTAATGAAAATTTGGAACACCATTGCAAACTGGAGTGCTTGGCAGAAGCAGGAATTTCTCTGTGCTGTTTATGAGGTATATAAAAAGATCAGCGTTACTTTATAGATTTTTAGCATTAGCAGTATTTTCTTTTTTTATGATTTACTTTTTCTTGTTTTCTAACAGCCATGATTTTTTGTTCTGGATATGGAATGTAGCTTTTTTGATTGGTTGGTGTGTTGTTGGAAAATACATTGTGTTTCTATATTCCAGACACATTTTGACTGTATTATTAAGAAAACATTGCTCCTGGAATAATAAATGGTGGGGTTGTTTTAAGCAGTTGTCTCACATTTTCTAAATCTGCAAAAGAAAGAATCAGAACAATAAAAGAATGATCAAGGCTGGGTTTCTTTTGTTTTAACAGGCAGGTCATCAGTTTGCCTATTGGCAAAACTCCATTCATTGTAATGGACCTACATGAATTTCCAGAAGTTGCAGATTTGGACAATAACTTCTTAAATGTTTCAGAATCCTTGACTTCTCATCTGACACTGCCAACATTACCAATTACAGGATCGTTTTTGTGATGCTAACTTGCCCCTCTATAAATAAAGGGAAGAAAGTGATTTTTTAGGCTACTGGATAATGGCATTGGCCAGCATGAGCCAGCATAAGATAGTGAAGTAAGACTTCGGATGTGCTAGAAATACACTGAGCCCTCTATCAAATATAGGTAGTTTGTTCCTCAACCGAGGATGGTTTAAGTGCAGTATTCAGTCGGGAAGGGGCTGATGTCTCCCATTCAAAAAAACTGAAGTCTTAGAGTTTGGACTCATATTTTTTCTTTATCTCCTTAGTGATTATTTAGAAGGGAAAAAAAATTATTCTTGAGGTGCCATTTTACCCCACCAGGTGCTTAGATTTTGCAAGGCATTGATATGTTCTGAAACGCAGAGCCATGTATACGCTGTCAAGTATAGACAAAGAGCTGCGAAGTGGTGGTGGTTTCATAAGATTGCATTCTTTTCTGTTCCGACTCCCACAAAGAAATCTACCTACTCTCCTTTTCCTAGCAACTTTTTTTTCTAGGTACAGAACTGAATGTTAAGGAGCACAATTAAAACCCATTGATTTAAACGACATCTTATTATTTTAATAGTCGAGTGACTGTGCTCCCTCTGTGTGGCCTACAGTACATAGGTATAACACGGTAATAGCAGCTGTGAAAACAGTCTGCCTTCCCTATGTTTAGATACCTATCTGTGGCTAGGGAGCAACAGAGGAAGTCAAAACTCCAAGAATATAATGAGGGTAGAGAATGTACAGTCGGCGCATTTCTTCCAAATCTTGCTAAGTAAAGCAGTTTGAAGACTTGTCCTTTTGTTCTGTCAAGTTTACCAATCCGAACTTTCTCAGAGAGATTATGTGCGCTTAATCTCATTCTTTCAAAGACAGGCCCCTCCAGTGCTGTGAGGTTGTGGCTCAGGATTTAAAGCTTCCTCCCACAGAAGCTGGTGCGATTTAGCCCATACAGAGACATAGGTAGCAGGGTTATATATATATATATAACGGAAATATATTGAGTTCTGATGTCTGTTTGTGAATTAGCTCCTGAACGTGCAGTAGGTACAGAAAACCATTTTCAGACTTAAATTAGGAGATAGGCTAAAGTTATACACCTGATTTAGTAGATGATAGGGGATTTAGCAGAAGGTGATCAAGTTAATCAAGATTTGAAAAAAATGTAGATTCTCTTTACAGTGATACCCTTTCCAGAATATCTGTTTCTGGAAGAAGGTTTTCCTTTTGTTTTCCCCAAATGATATATTTTGGCTTTTTGAGACAACTGATTAGTCTGGAAAAACTACAAAGCTGAGCACAACTTTGACAACCAACCAACCAACTTTTGTAAATCAGGCATTGGAGAAATGCCTTAAAATCATCCTCTGGTCTTGAGACTAAGAACTGTGTTGCGCAGGCATCCTGATGGGATTTCAGTCATCTGATGTGGATGTTAAATAAGGTGTCAGCAGAGTATGCAGCCTCCCCTTTAGAGAGGAGCTGTTGTCAGTACCTGCCTGGAGATGAATGAACAGATCATCCAGACATTTCGGCATCTGTCATCCCCTGGGACTGTTACAGCATGTTTGCATTTACCGTTCTAGCCATTTGAAAGCAGCTACTGCTGTTCTCTAATTCACAGCCTATTTATTGCTAGGGGAGGTTATGTATTCTCTTTTCATTTATTTTAATTTGTTTACTTCATGGCATTAGAAGCAGTAGCAAGGCCTATAAAACAAACAAAAGCTTAGATAAACACCACAGCAGGCTGGTGAATTGTTTTAGGGGCACAGTTTTTCTTCCATAAATTGTAAGTAGCTACCCAAACTACAAAATTTTGGTATGATCTACATTACTTTCTCTCTCTAGATGCAGATGCCCTTCAAATCACTATGACCTTTACAGTTGGACCTATCACCTATGCAGTTGGACTAGATGATCATTGTGGGTCCCTTCCAACTGAACTATTCTATTCTATCTTCTGTCTCATATGGTGGCATTCCTTCTCTTGACTCTGACTCTTTTGCTCCCAAGTTATGAGCTTGATTGTCAGTCACTTTAGTCTTTCCATCATCATCATCTTCTTACTATAATAATGTCTTGAAACCCTAATTGGGATAAAGCCCTACTGTGGTAAGGTGAAAAATAGAGGAGGAGCCAATGATCGATAACTGGAGCAGACAAAATAAATCGGAAATTAATTGGATAGCACAGGTCAGAGGAGAACCTGTATGGAATTATAATTCTTCCAGTCCCATCTACTGGCGTCTTCATTGGTGCGTCCCATTTGCCTTACCTTCTTCTACCTTGCTACTCTGTGAATGTTGTGTTTCTTCAGTAGTTAAAGTAGTTTTGTAACTTCCCTATATTTTAAGAAGTATCCATTTACTAAACAGCTTCTTGGTCACTCTGTTACCTTTTAATATATTTCCAAATTCTCATTGCAAGTTTATAGTTTGGTAATTGTTATTTCAAAGATTTTCCAGGCTCTGCAATCTTTTGGCTTTGGGTTTTTTAAAAAAAAAAAAAAAAAAAGTTGTTTTTGTTTAAAAACACAGAAGCCGATTTTAGAAACACTAAAGCCAATGAGAGCTGCAAGAGCGCCGCACCTCTGGGAATCTGGCCCACATCCCTTTTGTTTTGAGTGTTTTTAAAAAAAAAAAGGCAAAACACCCAGAAAACAACTCAAACCCCTCTGCTCCAACCCATAGACCTGTTGAGAGATATATCTTATGACTATGTCAGCCAGAGAATGAATAACCAAAAGCTTTTCTATGTTACCTTGCTGATGAGTTAAATAAAACAAACCATTTTCAAACCATAGGGATTGGATTCTTACTATGCCAATCTCATTGTGTTTTTTGGTGCTTGTTCACTGATTTTTAGAGTCTAGATACTACTTTTCAATAGCTAGGTGTTTTCCATGTCCTTATCACCTAAGATGATATGGATGTACTTTAAAGGTGGCTACCTGATACCTTGAGAACATGGTGAGGTAAATAATCTGATGGTATTTTACTTCATGCAGTAAAAATTAGAGCAGCGTAATGTCTTGGAGAATATTGGCTAAGTAACTGCAGAATGACTTCAATGTTCAGTCATCTTAGCCTAAAATGGAAGGGTGTCTGCACCATTCTAGAAAAGATGCAAGGGGCTGAACCAATTATTTTGTCAGTGGGTCTTGAAAATCAGTCTGTTTAGGGGTATGGATTGCCCTGAGTTGTTAGCTGCGTAAATTGTGAAATTTTTTGTCCTTATAGAAGAAAAGGCTGCTTCAGTTCTTTTGCACACAGATCTGCAAAGGTTTGCAAGATTTACTTTCTTTTTCATCTCTTCAACTTCCCCCCCGATGTCTACCTTGTCCTTGTATGCTACCATGAAAACCGCTATGTTAGCACATAGCTTAACATATATATAGCACATAACACACACTTTCAGCAGATGAAGCAATCAGCAGCTTCTTTACTCCCCAGAACCGTGCTAGCCAAGGCTCCGTTTGGCTCATTGTGTCCAAGTCAGTATTCCCTCATCCCCTTGGTATTCATGTTTTAAAAACACAGAAGCTGATTTTAGAAACACTAAAGCCAATGAGAGCTGCAAGAGCGCCGCACCTCTGGGAATCTGGCCCACATCCCTTTTGTTTTGAGTGTAGGATGGATCCTAAATGAGAAACCTTTTGTATTTTGGAAACTAAGAAGGAGCTGAAGCAAATTTCTTCATACTTGGCAAAACCAGAATTGCTCTTGATGGAGACCAAGCATGGAAAGTTCTAGTCTGAGAGGATTATTTTTGTCAAAGTTATGACAAGTCTGAACATAAAGTTTTACGTAGAAATCCCTCTGATTTTATTATCTATAGTGACAGTAGAATACATTTGTGTAAAAAATAAAATATGAGAAGTTAGATTTATATTCACCAAACAATTACTAGTAAGCAAAAAAACAAAACCAGATCAGCAAAATTATGTTTTTGTCAAGCGTAACAATTTTGGTTTGGCCCAAATACACAGATACAGATTTGGACTTTCTGTCACAAGTTGCCAAACATTTGTTTTCATTTAGATCTCTGTATTTGTGCGTGTGCATATTGACAAAGGGGATTTGACTCCAAGAAGAACAGGGGTATGATCCAAATCCCAACACAGATCCTTCCATTGACTTCACTGGGAGTTGGATCAGCACCTTAGTGAGAATGTTCAAAAGAGGGTGTCCAGAGTTAAACTATCAGTTCTTCATCCAACTCTCATTGAAATCAATTAAATCTTTCCATTAGCTTCAATCACTCTTGGATCTAGCTTTAAAACACCAATTTTGTATAATGGGACATATGGAGGCTATTCTATTAAGTGTATTTTGAATAGACGAGGGCATGAGAATTTAAGGACAGAGGGCTGAAAGCCAATATTAACGGAATACAAACTATTAGAGGTTAGAAAAAGGCAAAATTAGTTACTTTTAAAAGGGCATGATTGTTGAAATAAATCAGAAGTCTTCATTCTCTGTAAACCATTTTTAGGGTTTAAAGAGGATTGAACTGTGGCTGCCTCTTTTTTGGTTCTGATTCAGAAAAGCAGCCCCATTCAGACAGCGGTTAAGCAATGCAACTTAAGTGTATGCGTAACTCCTTTCTTAAGGAGAGGTGGAATTAAACACATGCTTTAGTGATTTCCTGACCTGGGGCTTTTATTTTCCTTCTGTGAATATTAGTGAAAGTACCTTTTTGTTCATAAGAACACTCATGAAAAGCACATTTAGAGCCCCTGGCTCAGATTTGCTTAATCTAATCAAGGAAGAGAAAGTCACATGATGTATATTAGGTAACCAGTTGCACAATTTGTGGGTGACCATTAAATCATTTCAGATAGTAAAAATTGTAATAACTTGCAGTGTGCTCTCAGGTAATTCATAAACATAATAGAGAGCTGTTCTCTAGTTCTGGATGGTCTCTCAGTGAGGAACATTGCAAGATAGGGAATATTTTTTGCTAGCAAATAGAAACACCTGAAAGAAACTTCAGATGGACTGTTTTTTCATAAGGCAAAACAAAAACATAATTTCCTCCAAATGTGGAAAGAGCTTCCATTGTCTGCATTGCTCAGAGTTTTCCTGACTGAAAAGAAATACATCCAGGCTAAACAGACTTGCAAAAAGTTGTGCTTAAAATACACCTGTGGAAATGACAAAAGAACTAACAACCCTCTCAGGTACCTGCAGGTACCTTTCAAACAATATTACCAATTTTATTTATGTAAGCTCAGATGAATACAGCATTTGTGTGAAAAAAGTGCATATTTCTGAAAAGCCTTTGAGAACGCATGGGAAAGCATTTTTTATGTTTTATATGTATGTGTACATATTCCATATGTTTTACTTAGACAAACTTTTAAGCAAAGATTTCTGCGTTAAATGACCTCATTTATTGTTTGTAAACTAAGCTATATAACCTGGCCCAGAGTCTTTTTTATCATATGGTGTAAGTCAAATAAACTCATCTGTTGCTCAGGCTTACAATTACAGGGAGTTTTCAACTCAACAGTTAGACATGACTCTGGTCAGGACAGGGCCATAACAGAGCAGAGACACCATAGAAGAGCGCTTTGGGCCCCAGAACTCAGTGCCACGAGATTACTCATTTTTCATTCTTCTAAAGGAAGTTCTTAGCTCAGTTTATTTCAACTGGCTATAGCTGATGCCAATCTGGCATCCAGAATCCATAAACACCATGAAAAAGGAGTAACTCCAGGAGTTGTTTACTGGGTCAAGCATCTCTGTGCATCTGTCACAGAAGGATTCTCTATTATTGCAGAAAAGCACGCTGTAGGGTGAAGCAGCTGTGTCGTACCGCACATATTTCTCCAGGGCAATGCCCACGTCCTTGTTGCCAGCACCTTTGTACCACTGCAGAATGGTGTGAGGGGGAAACTCCTCATTAGCAATCTCTGTCCTATCAGCTCTGGTCTCACGTTTGCCAGCAAGTTTCACCCAGCCAAGCAGGGGAGTTATTGCAAAAGCTGATGTTATGGCAGTAGGTAGAATAGACTTAGGACACAGAGAGGCATAAAGATACTGATTTCCTTTTTTCTTTTGCTTCCACCTAGAATCCTGCCTGCAAAATGTCTGAACTGCTCCAGCCTCCTCCTACCGACACGTGAGTAGAGAGAAACACTTTCTTCATTCCTTGTTCAGCAGAACTCAGTTCATCCAGTGTTTTGGAAAGAGGATCTTGTAGTTTGCTTGAGGCAGAGGGTAGGGTACCTCCTTTTACTGCGAGGCAGTCTGAAGTGCATTTGACAGCTTCTACTGACTCCAGCAGTGCGATGGTAACTACTGGGACCATCTGTGGTTACTGAATCAGGTATGTTTTTTGAAAAGCCTGACTAGATGCAGAGCCCATGGTACACAGGATCTACTGAAAAGTGTTCTGTAGTTTTTCTTCTACTCAGTCCAGCATTTTTTTTCCAAGGTCTGCAATTTCACGTTAGCCTGTTGCAGCTACAGGGGATATTCAGTCCGTATTTTTCTGAAGTTCTCTCAGTTCAGAAAGACTAATCTCCAATTAATCCCTGTTGAAGGTGAGGTGTTTTTTGAAGACTTACAACCAGCCACTAGAAAATAGCAGGCATTGGGACATAGTGGACTTCAGGTTCCTGATCCTGGGCCATTCTTTTCAACTGCTCAGAAACCAGACATTTACATCCTTGCCTGTTGGGGAACAGAATTGCATATGGAGGCCACACATTTTACTTTATGTTCCTCTTTGGACATTTTAACATGTACGGTCTTAAACAGCGTCACTGGGTTTGATACCATAGTCTGTAAGGAGTCTGGAATGAGACACAACTATGTTTGGTCCTTTACCAAAAAAGTTGGGTACTGCTGCTCTATAAAATGCATAAAAAGTACTTGCATGCAAGACTGGCCTTGGGCTAGACTCCCTCAGGAGCCAAGGAGATTGCAAATCTCAACATGTTGTTTGAGATGTCTCTGTGCGTTTCTTCGACCTTCTGCAACATGCGTCTCCCTCTGGATGGAGTATGAGGGAGAGGTCATGCACTGTTACAGCATACATACATACTAGTTTATGTAGGAAGAGACAATGATGTTGCACATGGACAGACTAGCTAGAAAACTGTAGTGAACTGAGCCCAGTGGAGAGAAATTTCATCTATGTTAATTCTTGAAGGATTAAGATAGGATCCTGTTGCTTTAAAGTGCAAGAGAGGCAGATCATGACTTGACACTGGAGACAGGAGGGAATGTAGTGTGTTGTGGTATACCTTCACTAAAGTGCCTCAGTCTGACCCTAAAGAATGCAGAGCTGTATTATCCGGTGGATAGAACAAGGACCAGGTTGAGCTAACTCTTGCCAGCCTTGCAAATTAAAACAGATTCTATCCGAAAATATTCAGCTGGGGCAGCAATAAAAGCTATTCCTGGGAAACACGGTTTTATGGCCAGAATTATGTGCTTTTTTAGCTAAATAAAGACACAATGTTTCAGAATTACAGTGACTGAGCAAAGGTCATCTACAGTAGACTGCATTGTCATCTCTATTTCTATAGACAGAGGATGACTAATCATTTATTCCCCCTATTCAGTTTGAAAGTTTGCTTTTGAACCAGTTTGGGTTTGATGCCAGGCTTTGCTGATGTCGCAGAGTTCAGTGAACAAGTATTTAGCTCATTTCTCTGTACATCTTATAGTATAATGTAACAACGTCATGATACAGATGTCTGAAAGATACTAAAATACATGATATCTTGTGTGTTTGGTTTAGCAGGCCATGATGCCACTGATGCAGGCATGGATTTGATTTCTTTGTGACCAGTTTACTTAGCCTTTTATAATCTAAGGGCAAAGTATCAAAATAGGCATGGAGATAAGGAATGTGAGTACTTAGACACAAGGATCTCCGAGGGACAAATCCTTAGAGCCTGTGAACTTGATTGCTTATTTGTACCAGCTATAGACCTCACCTAGTTCATGCCCATTCCAGTTTGTAAATTTTAAAGTGCATAAATAGATAATTTTCTTTCAGGCATAGCCTGCTTTCATGTGCTCTGTTGTTTATTTTGCAACAGTAAGTGGATATTTTGTGCCCCCAGCTGTGGAACAGTCTCTAAAACTTATCTCCATTTATTTTCTTTTCCTAATTGTAGTCATTAAGATCATGTGGGTTTTTTTGTTCTCAGCTTTTGCTAGATTCAGTATGCTAAGTGTAGAATACTCTGTGCAGAGTAAAATTCTTTTCCTTGAAGCATGAAGTGAGCACTAGAAATGACCTCTTTCATTTACATGCTTATGAAATAAAACAAAGGAAAAGTATGCTTTTCCTTCATTTAGTGGAGGAAGCTGCAGTTTTGACTCCATTTTCAGTCTTCTGAAGAATTAGTCTTCTTGGGGAATGCGCCATTGTTTGTGATTTATGCTTCCAATTCCCATTAGTGACTGGCTATATGTGTGAGGGATTCCTTTTCTTTAGTAAAAATACAGAAGAGTTTATATAATTGTTTTGTTTTAATTACGTACTTGGCCTTGGATTTAAGGAAAACAGAAGAAAAAAAGAAAACCTTTGAAAAATGCTGCAATTCCAGCTCTATTCATTACTCTGTTTATCAACAGATTGCAAGAATGAAAAAATGAAACATCAGGAGCTGAAACTGTACAGAGAACAGAGGCCCAGATCCTTGCAGGTATCTGACAGGTAGAGCTCATGGATTTCATTAAGAGCCTGGCTTATCCTCATTTAAACAAGAAAGCTGAAGACATGGATGAAAGTTATGCAATTCATTTGATGTTCTTTTGTATTGTTTTTTAACTTCTCTGCATTCTGTGGGGTCTAGCTAGGATTGGTGTTTTCAGTGGGAAACGTTACAAGTGTGTCCATGCATATTTAAACTTCTAGTGCTTATCCTTTATGAACATATCTACTTTAAATAAGTGGATTTTTTTTCCTACTGATTGTATGTGATGGCGCTAATTTGAAATCTAAGATTCCACCAGCTCCCTAAGATCTGAATACTGTTAATGGAAACCACTCCCTTACAGAGGGTCAATAAATAAAATCTGTGAGTTTTAATGAAGAAAGGTGTGAATACTCAGTAACAGAAAAAAAAATATTGCTTTACTTTAAGAAGCAAATACTGTAAAATAGAGTTGACAAAACAGAAAATGCAGAATACAATGAGAAAGATTCACAAGCTTTCTTGAAATCATAAGTCCTCATGTAGCCGCTGCAGATATACATACATGTAACCAGTTATTGAGATTGACGTAAATAGCTGATGTGGATTTGGTGGTGAAAGCAGGAGAGATCAATAACAAGTCACGATCACATTATGGAAGTAATGTATTCTGCATAATGTTCAAGCACATCTGTCACCCCAAAAAATGAAAGCTAATTTAAATCATTAGGCAGAAGCTAGCATCCTTGATAATGGCAACACTACTTTGCTTCCCAGGATAATTATTAAACTGACCAAAGCGTTTCTTGGATTTGATGGTCTGCTGAAGATCTAAACATACAAGAATTTCTGCAAATCATCAATGAAGTGTTATCCAGCTTCTGCAGTACTCATCGTACTCAAAGTACAACATTGCCAGGAACACTCATATCAAATTATTTACGATAATTGTGAAAACACCACCAGCAGAGACTGCATGGTTGGCTCTCCCTGCAACATGAGACTCTAGTGTGATGCTTCCACAAAGCTAAACTCAGTGCAATTCTGTGAACAATGTTATGCATTCTTGTGGGTTTTTCTTCTTGTTTCTTATAAAACTACATCTTGATCAGTGTCAGCTTTCCATAGCATTTTCCATAATGGACTTTTGTCCTTAAAGTTGTTATTAGGTTTGAACTTTTCGAATTGCTAAGATGTGCTTGTTCTCCTTCTCTTTGAGGACTCATGGAAGCAGTCAGTCATTCCTGGAGGTGTTGCACATGACTTCTGTGTATTGCCATGTTGTCTGTCAAACGCATTTTGGTGGGTAGGGAATATGCAGCTCACAGTGAGGGCTGTGTGCATTTTCATCAAACATACTAATGGTGCTTAATAGTGTGTGGAGGACAGATACGCAAACAGCAAAGCTATTCTGTGACTAAGGGGAAGTGCACTGAGAAAGTCCAGCTTGCTTCCTTAGGCTGCTCTACAATATAAGATCATTGGCAATGAGGCAATTTTGGAGAAATCACTGGTTATGGTGGTTAACGGACCAAGTTTTGCCTTCAGAAACCAAACGCATACTTTCTGAGGACAAGAGAACAAAGAAGGGGGGAAAAGCTATGTTTTTAAAACTGTCTCAGCTATTCCTAACCTTATTATGAAGGTTTATTCAATACAGCTCCACTTGCAGAAAGAATCATGGCATGTGTTAGAGACAACCATGAGGAACTGAGGATGCTGGCGAGCCGGGTGCTGATTCCTGAGCAATGTTGTCTACAGTGACAGGTAAAAATGCAATTTTATTTTATTGTGAAATACCACAATCTAGACAGAAAGTTTAAGAAAAGCAACTCTTCCTGACCATGAGGACATGGATCTTGACCCCTTTTTCACCTCAGTGCTCTCTGACACTGATTTAGTTTTATGAGTTTTTTTCTCAGAAGGTGATAACTCTGTGAGGAAGAAATAACACAAACCATTAGGACTTTTCCTAGCAGGGGGAGAAATGTATATAATGGCATGTCTTGCATTGTGGTCTGTTACTGATGGTTTCATTGGAAGTTTTTATTGGAAAAGCTATGTAGGGGAAATAAAAACTCCAGCAAACAGCTTGCCTAATACTTTAACTGTAAAGCATAAAGAGAACAAGTTCTCTGACTGGTAAAAATGTTTCTGAACTCTCACAAGGTGTGTTTTGTTTGTAATCTTAGGGTCTAGAAAGACCAGATCATCAAGTCTGGTACTTAACACCCCCCACCCCAACAAAACAGACTTTTAGTCTAGGATGGATTTTTTTATGAGCAGTTTATAATCCATATCAAAATAAGGATTTATAAAGGAAGTGCTGACACAAATTTAGAACGGGATCCAATAAAAACATTGTATGACTTCTGGAGTGCAGAAACCTGCATAAGGTCACAACCCTCGTCCTCACCCCCTGGCCACCCAAAAAATTTATCTTAGTGGGATGTACGTGGATTTTTGTGGTGCCAAAGCCAAACAAAAGAGAGAATAATTGAATTTGGCCTCTAATGACAGCAATGCAAATGTGTTCCTCCGTGTGGTTTACAACCTTTGCTTGTATAATAAGTGACATGATATTACATTCTGGAGAGTAAGAAACAGTTTTCTGACACAGAAGGTTAGGGAGAGAAATAAGATTTTATGAGTTAGGTTAGAGTGAGTGACAGATGGGGGGAGAAAAACTGATTTATTTAATGTTATCTGCACTTAAAAAAACATAGAAATTGGGATGTGTCTCCTTGCTGATTTTTCAAGCAAACACAATCTGTAGTGATGGTGCTGTGTGGCAGGAAATTATCTGAAATAATGAATTGGTCAAGTACGCTAAAACTGATACTCTTCTCATCAGCATCCAAAATATGAAACCTGCCAAAAAATTCTAATTGCAATATACTCTGTCCAAATTATTTTAGTACTTGCCAAGAAGGGCTTTGAAATATTTGGCAGAGTCTTTTACCAGGAGAAAATGAAACAAAAGAGAATGAAGTGGAACACAATAAAGAAGTACCCCCACCCCCTTGAAAAATAGCAGGTTCGGGGGGGTTAGCCCTTTCATGAAGAGCTGATAACTCTATAACTCATACTAAGTAACTAATCAGAAATAATTTATCAAACATAAACAAAATGGACTCAGCTAAAAAGCCTTCCAAACTTAAAGGTGTTTCTTGTTAAAACAGCTGCTTGAATACCGTGATATTCACAAGGTGTGTTGATATTAAACATAAAGTATCTTTCCATTCATTTACCTTGGTGCACAGCTATGATCCATGAAATAATGTACAGAAATGTCACTGACTCAGCCAATTCTAAATTAAGCTGTCATGAATAACTCTAAAGTAGAGTTTTAAAATAGTTCCACAAGCTTGCTTCACAGCCCCAGGTAACAAGGACCATAGTCCTCGTCTCATTGTAAGAACAGTGAGTTAAATTGATTTTTCATCTGGGACTAACTCACAAATAAGTAAAATCCAATTCTTTTTTCAATTTCTTTTTTGTTTCTTGTGGACACACAAGCAAAGTACATAGTATTGTTTTGCCTTCATCTATGTATTTGTGAGATGGGAGTAGCACAAACGGTATGCGTAGGATTTGTCTGAAAAGTGTTGTGAAGAGATTTTCATTTCAGTTCACAAAGTGTAACCTGAACAGAAAGATGCTAAAATACAGCTAATAGTTCTGTCTAATTGGATTCAAGGCTCTATTTGATGTAACTGTTCTTTTTAATATAATGAAGCATGCTGACAATAATTTTCAGGCTTTCATACCTGTTAAGCCCTCGATGGTGTATTCGAGGGATATCTTTGACCATAGCATGACAGATCAAAGATGTTCAAAGATATCAAAGATAAGGTATCAAAGATAAAGGTATCAAAGGTATCAAAGATAAGGTAATTTTGATTCCAGACATCATTACTGCTTGTGATTCTTGCTTACCAAACAAAATTCACAGGAAGTTTGAACTGCACAGATACGTTTCATTCCTTCAAGTGGATCCCCCACTCGAGCTCTGCTGCCTTGGCCACAGCCCTACTGCGTCTCCCATTTCCTCCACCACCTCTTCCTTTGTCAGGGCTGGCAGCAAGAAGCACAACACGTTTCTGGATCTGGCACACATGTGCCAGTGAGGACTCTCCTGCAAGAGGAGGGAGCAGGGCTGGCTGTGGCCAGCTCCCTCCACCTTTGCAGCTCCCAAGGGAGGCAAGAGGGCCAGAAACTGATTAGAGGACCCAGGTCAGAGATTTCTGAACTCTGAATTTGGCAGGCAAATGGGGGAGGAATGGATTTTACAGTATTGTGTTTTAAGATGCATTTATTCATAACTATGAAAGCTGCAGACATATTGTGTTACTGCATCAGGATCTTAAGCAGATGTTTAGATTTTACAGAAAAGGGTATATGAGAAATTTTCAGTTTTCCTCTAATTGAAAAAAACCTCATTGTTACTTTTGGTTTTACACACTAATGCCTACAGGGCGACAGTCTACTTCATTATGTCAGATTGCTTGAATATAATTTTTTTTTTTTTTTCTTTTCTGATTAGGCTAAGTAAGTCAAGGTAAATATGTAGTCTCCTGCCATAACACTGGAGCCAACACACGTCATTTGCTGGGAAGCTTGAAAGGAAACGGTGTAGGAATCGCTTAGGGTAAGATTTCTCAGAGTTTTCCATAATGTGATCATAACTTAACAGAAGGATTACGTAACTGATCAGTTTATTCGTTTCATGGTTTCTTGGACTATCTCTTGTTTCCATTTGCATTTACACAGCAGACCTGTTGGTGAAGCCAGACCAATTGGTCTGTAGAAAAACTGTATTATAGGGAAGGAATAATGTTATTTTAATTTTCTATTCATGTGATTTATTAGTTGTTTTTTTTTTTTTAAATAGGAAGGCCATACCAATGATGGCATTGTCCCCGCAAACCATTAGAAAATGTTCTGTGGGTCAGCGAGCTCTGCCAGTCTCCACATTGCAATGTGTTTTCCAAAGTATATGCACAGGGAGTGTCTACCTGCATGTTTTAGTTCACCTCAGGAGTGCTCTTTTGAAGAGAATCTCCCAGTTGTCCCCATTTACCTTGCTTTGATATGCATTGGCAAGTGATCTTGGAGCAGATGAACTGGATTCCTTTCAGATGAGACTATGCTGTAAGATACACTCCAGCATTGCGGCTAATGCACTCCAGCTGCTATAGGGCTTTCAGGCCATGAGATCTGACTGGTCCAAAGTTTAACAAACAAGCAGCCAAACAAAAAAATCAGAAAGCCCCACAGTCCTGCCCCTCAAATGCTTAGTGTGTGGACTTTGGGTCCTCAGCAGCAAATTTTCACCCTTAAAAACTCTTCCTGTTGGTCTGTAGTACACGATAATATGGTCTGTAGTACACGATAATATAGTTGTACATGCTTATCCTTAGTAATGATTGTTTTTAGAAGGTTCAAGCTTCAACTTCTGAGATTACATATTTGTACCCAGAGTTTGGGATCCGTATTGCCATTTTTTCTAACGTGATTTTGAATGATTAAGAAACTTGAAGCTGTCTTAAAGAAGAAAATCCTTCTTAAGGAAAATCCCTCAAGTTTATCTATCTCTCTATTTTGCCACTAGTTTGCAAGAAACAGGAAAGAAACCTGTAGAAAAATATAAAATCAAAGTTACTCTGTTCTCCATTAAATATTTGTGATAGTTTTTTGTAGAATCTGATTCGAGGTATGTATGTATACCTTGATTAGAGACAGGTCAGAGAGAAAAACTCCAAACACTGGAATGGTGTTTCCAAACAGTGGGAAATTCTAAGTACGAATCTGAATCTCTCCCTTGGTCTCATATCTAATATAAACAGAACAAACATTCCCTTCTTAAATGGGCCAGTTCAGATTTCCTCATCTGGCTACTAAAGGAGCTCTGCCAGCTTCCAGGAGTTCTTTGCTGAAATACTGTTTCAGGTGAAAAGACGCGTACACAGTCATTACTTGTATGTAGACATCATTGGGTTCTTCTAAACTTCTACTGTTGACTCTTTATGCATTGGATTGACATTGTTGTGAAAAGCACTGGGGGAGTGGATCTGAACTAGTGGGCCAAATGGTGGGTATTCACAAAAATGTGGGTAGGTTGTGACTAGACCTTTGGAGGGAATTTTAGACTCTCTCTACCTGATCATCATAAACAAATAGATTCATTCTGCTTGCTAAATCTTCCATTGTGTTCAAATACACAGGTAGTAAAACCACCAACGAGAAGTTATTTTCCTTGGTTAAACAGGTATTCAGTGAGTAACATCCCTGTTTCTTTGACTGTCCCCTCTACAGTCAAACATAGTCAGCCACTTTGAGAATTATATATACAGGAGGAAATCCTAACTGGGTTGGATGCCACCAAACTCCCTGGCTTAAGTTTTATGTAGCAAAAAAGGCTGCTATGCATGAAGCTGGGATACATTGCACACACGGATTAGCCAATGCATAATGGTATAGGAAAATAACGCAAACCTGGCAAAATGTTAGGATAAGTATGCTTTACAGAAGAGGCGTTTTTGCTGCTGCTGTCTGATATGACCCGTATGGTTTCCAGTAGCTACGTATATGGTAGTTGGTTACTGCATCCAACACTGCTGTTTTTCTACTGACTGCTTGCATCCACTAGCCTTATGGTTTTTTTATTGCTTCTGTTGTCACTTTATTTATTATGCTTTTATATAGCTTTATAGATGTTCACAGCACTTTATAAAACATAGAATTAGACAACGTTGTTGCTGCAAAGAGCTTGCAATCAAAGCTCTGATCTTGCACTGAACTCTTATCCAATGCACAGTCCCATTGAGCTTAATGAGATGCCACACAGGAATAGAAGTCTGCAAAAGCAGATCCTGCTCTAAGGTCTGGGCTTAATATACAGATGACTTGATGCTGATCCAGAGGTTGTGGGTGAGCATCCAGGAAAAAATGTGTGTCCTTACATCTTGGCCTGTGTCATAGCCGTAATCTCTGCCATTCATGTCACAGTGCAAAGGAATCTGCTCTCTCTGGTTATGATGGCTGTTAATCTTTCCGAAATAAAATATGGCACTACTTCCATGTCTGCATGAACCATGTTGGCCTCCTTTTGCTGCAGTCAAGTAATGAGAAAACATTCAGGACTGTAACTTAAATGGTTTGAGAACTGGGATCTCTTAAAATAGTTTTTTAATTTTCTCCTCATTCTGGCACCAAGGTAAATGTGTAGGTGAGTCCAAGAAAAATATGAAATATCCAAATATTATTTAACATAAGTCATGCAGGTCCCAAATTCCCAACAAGATTCATCAGATGTAATAGTTAGCAATATGTATCCTTACAGTGGAAAATAGCAAGAGTTGTAAAGCTGAGATTATCCTAAATAAGGATTATTCAAGTTCTTTAGACCTCTATCCACAGGAATAGGAACTTGTGGAGTCTCATTGTTTCTGAAAGTAAGTGCATTGTGTTTTAGTTATATAGATATGGATTTAGGATTGTCACAGCAGGTATCTGAAACTTACAATTTTTTGTCTCTGAAATTTGCCAGTTACAATTTTGGAACAGTGGTATGTCTTCTTTTGTTCAAATTCTGTTCTAATACGGTTAAAAAATCTGTACTTCTAGTCATGGGAATAATTTGGTTTTAGCGAGTGTTTGGCTTGAGTTGTTACTGATGGAGTTTTATATATAAAAATATAAAGCATGTAGTTTATTATAAATGTAAAGTCCAAATGATTTAAAGCCTGTGTCTAAAACATGATTTAAGACCTTTTGATTCCTTACCAATTCTGGGATTGTTTGGCAGGTAGTCAAGTCTCTGATTAAAATTTGAGCAATTCATGCTCTTTTAGCCTATACCTCTCTGCCTCTGTCCTAGTGAGCATGGAAAGACCACTAAAGGTCTTGTCCTCAGCCCTTCTGAAAGGAGCAAATGGAATAAGAGAAGGCATCCCACAGTTCATCTCCGGAGGAGGCTGGGTTTTGCAAGCTTTTTAGGCTGTGAAGCGAGAGCACGGTCTTGATGACCCAGCTGTCTGTACTGGGGTAGCTACTGGAATTCACTGCAACACCTTCTGTGTCCATTTACCTGGGTTTCCTCCCAAGGGGAGTTCATCCCAGGTGCTGTCTCCCCATGTGGGAGACCATCTCTTCCAAACAAGAGAGACAGTCTTTGAGATTTGCGCCACAGTGAGACCATTTGATTAACTGAACACGACGAAAGCAGCAGGCGTGATGCTGAATAGTCGGTACTACAGAACCAAACAATGGAGAACTACATTCATGACCCGTGTCTGGACCATGAATTCTAGTTGTATTTATGCTTACATTTCAGGTGTTTTATAGGCACTTAGCCTGTGCTTTGTCATGTTCTGTTACTTCCTAGTATTTGTAACTTTCAAGAAAGTAAGGCATTTAGTTTCCTGCACTGAGCTCATCAGCTAGGATTGCTTACGAAAGTGTTGATTTCACATATAAGAAACCAAAAGAGTGATACTGATGTTATTAGGAAAAAAAACCCATTCATTTTCTGGGAATTGTGGTACTTTCTTTGTGTAGGGGGACAAAAAGACAAAGGCCTCATCATTTCAGAGCTTAAGCCTATCTAGCAATTGACCTTTCTAGGGAGTGGGTTAATTCATATTTGTCTAACATGGAGTTATTTGCATTTAGTACTGGATACTTTGAGAGACAGCATGCTGAAAAACTTGGGATTTGGTCCATCATAACACTTTGGATAGACCTGAAGAAGCTAATAAACATCACATGAAAACAGGTGCCAAGAATGTCGCTGATCTATTCGGGCTGATATATAACTGCCCAGCTTCTTGTTTTCTCTTGTCAAGCTCCCTGTACCAGTGGGAGTTTTAAATGGCAGAGTTTTAGGACTCACTTGGTGTATGTGAAACTTCCACAGGTTGAGGAGAAATTTGGTGTAGCTGCAGAATTCATCCCTACATCAGTGAAAATATGTGGTTTGGGTCTACAAGGACAGACCAGCTTGAATCTAACTTTAGGCAAAACAAAGTAATGCTTCAGGAAAGACAAAGAAAAGAGAAAAGGATACAACTGTCATGCCAGTTACTTGTGAAACCAATAAAAATGATTCATTCTTAGATAGCATTTAAAATACTACTCTTAAATTTTAGTGAGTAGGTCCTTGGCTTTATGCTAGCTGGGACCAGCATAGATAAATGCGTTTTAGCACCTAATGAAGCTTATCACCCGATTTCTAAAAGGCAATATTTATCCTATTTTTAGATGGTTTTTGTTTGCTTAACATCTCTGAAGATATGATCATATAACACTGACTGTACTGCATGCCAGAGTTGTGGAATTATTCCCAGTCCTTTTCTTACATCTTTTTCTTATGCCTAGACTCCTATTTGGAAGAAAAATGTCCCCTGAAAATGGTTAAAGACTGCATGTAATCTCCATTTTTATCCTGCAAAGGGTAAGTAGAAATCCTTTGGGTGTGTATTGTGTATATTAATGCCTTGGGCTATTGCTTAGCACTTCAGAATCGTTCGTTGCTCATTTTCTCTAGCCAACTACTTTAGATCTTTGCAGATTTTAGCGCTAAAAAAAGCCTGCAAAATTGTAAACATGTTCAGTCATGTGAGAATCTATCAATCTAGTACATCTTGGAAATGCAAACCATATTTTGAAGGAAAATGATAAATGAGAAGACAGTATAAAGCTAAACCTAAGACTGTACGTGAGGCTTGCTTAGTCCTTTCTTGGCAAACACTTAAATCTTTTCTTCTGCTGCTCCATATCTAGGATGCCAGCTGTGCGGGCAATGTGAATACTTCTTTCCCATGTTGCATAATCCTCCTATAGGCTGGCATTCTTTTTAGAGAAAATCAGTAGAACTAAAAGGGGCGAGGGGGAGTTATTCACTTGCTTTCTGATGGCAAGGTAGGACTTCCATGTGTGTCTGCCCAATTTGAGGAAAGACTGCTTGGGAATGGAATGGTGGATAAAAAATACTAAAGAAAAGTTCACATGGCATGGGGAACATTTTAGGCCATTATCCCTGGAAAACACAATTTATACTTATAGTACATATCATCCAGTCTCTCCTTCTCACTTACTCTCTCTTTCTTTCTCCCTGAATCTCTCCACTTCACTTTAGTTTCTTTGCTCATTTTATTATTAGGCACATTTATGGGAAACAGGATTTATGGTCTCCTTCTGCTAATAAATGTTAAGGAATATGACTTGAAGTGGGGAATACACAGCAGGAGATGATGAACTCTTAATAAACAAATATCCTGTTTTCATGCAAATATTCTTAGTAACACAAACAAAACAAAGCAGAGAAGGAAATGCAGCCAAAGTGTTATACAAGCTGTGGTGTAATTAAATAGGAGGGATTTCAGAATTTTCCAGAGGCCAAGAAGAGTTTCAAGTTATCCTTCAGACTTTTCCAACTCATTCCTTCAGATGGTTTAATCCCATGATGTTGGATGGAGGGTTGGAAAAGGAGAATTGGAAGAATGACAAAGTAACCTGAGAACTTTGCAAAATTCTCAGTGCCTGTCTTGTTCCATATCTTCTCCTCAATGAGAGACTCTGACCTTAGAACTTGGCAGACTATATTTCTTGAGGGTTTTGGAGTTTTTAAAAAGCTTCTAAGGTCATGTTGTTGTCCTCATTCTGGTGAAAATACCATCTTCCTCCACAACCATAAGCATGGTATTATCTGCAAAAGGTATTAATCCTAGTTAATGGGCATTAACATTATGCCTAACATTTATCCATATTAACGTGCTGGAATAAAATGTAAAAAGTTTTACTGATGGTGTAATTGTGGCATAAAGACTGGGGAGTGATTAATGAGAAAGGAAAATCTAGATCATATAGTCATCTGGATGCAACAAATAGTATGTCTGAATATGGCCAAATACTTCCTACATCTACTAGCCAAGGGGAGAGCTGTCATTACAGGAGAGG
>NW_008824233.1:5150194-5151557 GCF_000699105.1 Pygoscelis adeliae | reverse complement strand
AATAAAGAATTAAGAATCAAAATGGATAATAACTGATTGCTACCTTCTCGACTACTGCTGTGGCCAAAAGACCTGATATGATCCGTACACAAATCAGCAAAAGAATCTCAAGGCACATTTTATTTGGTCTTGATGCAGTGGCCATTGGGCTTTAGTGTGCCCAAGCATCAAAAATTCAGGTTGGATGGTCAAAAGCTGATCAGAAAACAAATGTCAGGATCAAGGAGGGATTAGGAAACATGTATGTTTTATATTTGTTTAAATTGTTTAGCCTGACTATGAGCAGCTTAACGGGTACTTCAGTCATTGCTGATACATACTTATAAGTTGAATAAAACTTGAAAATTGGGATCACCAGTCTAGCAGAGAAAGCTGTCAGAAGATCCAATGACTGCAGGTTGAGACCTGGATAAGATTAGATTAGAAAGAAGATGCGCGTTTTTAGTTAACATTGGAGCAATTTTCTAAGGGTTGTTGTGGAATCTGTCACACTGCCAATTTTTACATCACAATTGTGCACTTTTACAAAAGAGAAGCAAAATATTCACATTCATCCAAAGTGTATTTTTTGTTCTTTGGGCCAGCTGCACCACAGAGCAAATTAGTGTCAGTTTCTGCACGCTTTGGATCAAGTAAATCTTGACCCAGACTTTGGGCCCAAATTCATAGCTGAACTTTTGTGGCTAGTCCGTATCTTGCTCGTTGATCAAACTAAAGTCTAATTCATGAAAACACTTGAATTTCACGAACAGTCGTTTATATAGCCAAAATTTGCAGCTGGCTCCAAAGCTTCTATTGTGTTGAAACAATATCTGGCTTCAGCTATCTTTAAATTTGGGGGAAGTCTGGATTTGAACTTTACAGCTTGGAGCTTCTGTTTTTTCTTTGCTACACTCATGGGATTGCAGGCACGTACCATGTGTACTGTTGTATAAATGCCACATGATTACTGACTTTGGCAAGGGATGAGGTTTTCTATCTGCTGAAATGATACGATACTCTTACCAGGTTATTTCCGAAACATTTGTACCATCCTTGGAAAGAGTATGGGACAGATATAACTCACTGATTTTATATTGTTACAACATCATCTTCTTTCTTACTTTTACTAGCTTTCATTTACATTTAGAGAGGGAAATCTCTCTAAAAATAATAATTTGTTGGGAGGTTATGTTTGCAACTGAAATAAATTTGTTTCAGACAATACTGTGATGGGCACATCACCTAGAAGAGCTTAGTGGTGTGGTCCAGGAATGAGCAGGGGGCTGTTCAGAGGCTCAACTCCTCTGGAACATGCTGGTTACAAACAGATGACAGGAAGAACTGTCATCCTGACAGGCACATGCACAGATTTTTCCCCTTG
>NW_008824233.1:5148673-5150155 GCF_000699105.1 Pygoscelis adeliae | reverse complement strand
TCATATTTGTAATGTTAAGAATAAATCATTGCTTGACTTCCCTTCATTGTTCATCTTAAGAGAACAGCTAAGAATAATACAGGCTAGCTGACCTTGGCCAACAAGTCCAGGCCCCTAAAACTGAAAGCCAAATGTATGGTAGGCGATTAGTTTAGATGGCTTAAATAACATCTACTGTGTAGGCCCCTTTGCTGCAGGTGCCATAGCCTCACAACGAGCATTAGACCCCACGGTAGAAAACAGAATGTCACAACTACACCATGTCTTCTATTTCCTTGGTGTCTACTTGTCATTTAAGCGACACTTAGCCAACATTTGCTCTATTAGCTTACTGATAAACTTTTTAACCTGAGTTCTTGAAGTGAAGATTGACACTTCAAAAAATTTCTTAGTGTTACACCATCAAGTACCAATGGTCATTAAAAAACTTCTTGGAAACACTACTTTGGTGATTTTGAACTTATAAAAGTACGCTGACCTCTAAAGTTTCAAGACAGGATGACTTGGGAAAAGGTTCCCATTTGCAATCTATGCCTTAAATCATTTGGTACTTTTCATTTAAATTCTGATTAAGAATCCTCATGGTTGTGGAATCTGTCACACTGCCAATTTTTACATCACAATTGTGCACTTTTACAAAAGAGAAGCAAAATATTCACATTCATCCAAAGTGTATTTTTTGTTCTTTGGGCCAGCTGCACCACAGAGCAAATTAGTGTCAGTTTCTGCACGCTTTGGATCAAGTAAATCTTGACCCAGACTTTGGGCCCAAATTCATAGCTGAACTTTTGTGGCTAGTCCGTATCTTGCTCGTTGATCAAACTAAGGTCTAATTCATGAAAACACTTGAATTTCACGAACAGTCATTTATATAGCCAAAATTTGCAGCTGGCTCCAAAGCTTCTATTGTGTTGAAACAATATCTGGCTTCAGCTATCTTTAAATTTGGGGGAAGTCTGGATTTGAACTTTACAGCTTGGAGCTTCTGTTTTTTCTTTGCTACACTCATGGGATTGCAGGCACGTACCATGTGTACTGTTGTATAAATGCCACATGATTACTGACTTTGGCAAGGGATGAGGTTTTCTATCTGCTGAAATGATACGATACTCTTACCAGGTTATTTCCGAAACATTTGTACCATCCTTGGAAAGAGTATGGGACAGATATAACTCACTGATTTTATATTGTTACAACATCATCTTCTTTCTTACTTTTACTAGCTTTCATTTACATTTAGAGAGGGAAATCTCTCTAAAAATAATAATTTGTTGGGAGGTTATGTTTGCAACTGAAGTAAATTTGTTTCAGACAATACCGTGATGGGCACATCACCTAGAAGAGCTTAGTGGTGTGGTCCAGGAATGAGCAGGGGGCTGTTCAGAGGCTCAACTCCTCTGGAACATGCTGGTTACAAACAGATGACAGGAAGAACTGTCATCCTGACAGACACATGCACAGATTCTTCTCCCTTGCTTGGGC
>NW_008824233.1:5136350-5148657 GCF_000699105.1 Pygoscelis adeliae | reverse complement strand
TTGTCATATTTGTAATGTTAAGAATAAATCATTGCTTGACTTCCCTTCATTGTTCATCTTAAGAGAACAGCTAAGAATAATACAGGCTAGCTGACCTTGGCCAACAAGTCCAGGCCCCTAAAACTGAAAGCCAAATGTATGGTAGGCGATTAGTTTAGATGGCTTAAATAACATCTACTGTGTAGGCCCCTTTGCTGCAGGTGCCATAGCCTCACAACGAGCATTAGACCCCACGGTAGAAAACAGAATGTCACAACTACACCATGTCTTCTATTTCCTTGGTGTCTACTTGTCATTTAAGCGACACTTAGCCAACATTTGCTCTATTAGCTTACTGATAAATTTTTTAACCTGAGTTCTTGAAGTGAAGATTGACACTTCAAAAAATTTCTTAGTGTTACACCATCAAGTACCAATGGTCATTAAAAAACTTCTTGGAAACACTACTTTGGTGATTTTGAACTTATAAAAGTACGCTGACCTCTAAAGTTTCAAGACAGGATGACTTGGGAAAAGGTTCCCATTTGCAATCTATGCCTTAAATCATTTGGTACTTTTCATTTAAATTCTGATTAAGAATCCTCATGCTAGCAGGCTTCCTTGCTTTTACTTTTTAAAAACTATAAAATCCATTTAAATCCTTTTAATCAATTTAATTTCTTTTCTTGCAGAAAAGAAATGCAAATATACAATATATTTCATGATACATTCTTGGTATATTTTATTTTCTCATTATATATGTTATTGATGTATATTGATTTGTATTATATATTCCCGCTTGAAGGATCAATATTGTTTCCTATGTGGCATGAGAAGGTAGTGGATTTTAATTACCAGATACAACAGTACATCCAGTAGTAAAATGTTGCCATTTAGCACATTCAACTTTGCTGTCTTCCTTATTAGACTGGAATATATTTTAATGGCTTCAGTTTTTTAAATACCGCCAGGACAACTATAGGCATTGCATGCTTTCAAAAATTCAAATAAAACACATAATATCAAGTTAACCCAAATTTTAGTCATATAAACATTTGATTAGGAATGAGTAAAACCTTATACAAGAATAAAAAAGTAAATATAAAGCATCTGTTACACAGTTTATGTAACATGATCTGTAGTATATTTAATTTCTTTTCTATGCAGAGGTTTATATAAAATTGTATGGTCCGATTTAAAGGGACATTATGTACTTTAAAACACCTAGTTTTGCAGCAATGCAAGTAACGTCCCAATGTTTCTATATTATCAGAGCTTGTATTGCAAGTGTTGGGTGCCAAGGATTATTATTTTTTCACTTCAGTGTGTTCCCACAGTTGTCCTCCATATTAATATTCGGCTTGCTCTTGTGGAGGAAGAACTCTGCCATTGGCTTTTATGTCCTGCTCCCTCTGTCAGAGGACAGTGTCAGCACAGCAGTTTACCATGCAGTAGTCAACTTCTTGCCCTCTTAACAGCACTTACACCACAGTCTTCCAGCCTTTATTTGGGCTGCTGTGTGGAGGACTAGGTTGCTCGATATCTAGAGAGCTTTTAAAAGCCCACAGTAGAATTAGGTAGTCAACTTCTGCTGAGTCTTAACAGTGACTGAGTGCTTCTTTACTCTTTTGTAAATCACTCCCCAAACTCTGGCCTTTGCGGTAACAGTGAAACATCAGCTGAAATGCTACATCCACTTTCTCCAAACCTCTCTAAAAGATTTAAAATAAGTTTTTTAAATTTTGGATCAGCAACATAAGTGGATTGAAATTTCCTGAAGTTGAACTTCATGAACTTTTGGATTATTTGCCCAGATATTTATACTGGAAAAGATGCATTCAGTACTTGTTTGCTGTCCTTTAAAAATTTATTTATCTTTTGGTAGCTTGGAAACATATTCCAGAATACTTTGTCCAAATAGAAGATGTTAAATTTGGCCCCCAGAATAGGCATTTCAGTGTAATTTGTATGTGATGGCTTTTGTCGTTTGGTATAATGGCTTCTGGAACTACACTTGGAACCCAAGACTGATCTCATTGTCAGTGACGGAAAATGTACGTAACTCTCTTGAAAACAGATGAAGATCTAAACTGGCCCTTTGGTGAAAAGCTGCCTGTTTTGGAGATCATTATTTTTTCAGGGTTGTGAAGTATTCTGCTAGCATTTAATTTCTGTTTAGGGAATCTGTAATAATCTTGTTGTTTTGCTTGATCTGCTTTCTCTAAGAGTTGTTATACTGGCTCTCTAGAGCCCTTTCAAATGCTTTTAGCACTACTTGTTCAAGATTTTGCTTGTTAAAATGATGGTCCTGCATGATCGCAAGGCCTATAAGGGCTAATGTTCAGGAATGCAGAACAGTCCGAGTAGGTTTTGATTCAACGTGTCTAATACCTGCCTCTTTCCTCACCCTGCTTTCCAAATACCTTGAAAAACTCCCTATTATTTGAAATCTGATGATATGATGTTGCTGTTTGCTGAACTGTTTGGTACTGGCAAGGTCACCCTAATATACTCTGCCCTAGGTCTTGATTGATGCTGAGTATGTTTGGAGAAAGAGAAGGAAACACACATGCACACACAAATATCTTAAATTTTTGGAGCCTTGTATTGTGTTTTTTAGCATTAATACTTGTGCCCTCAAACACACCAAAGCTTTTTTACAGTCCACGCTATTATTTATTATTCCTGTTAGCCCCTCTACTACCCCTGACTCCATTTCACCTCTCCAGAATGAACACAGTTCTTAATCTTTGAGTAATTGTACTTCCTTTCTCACTGATTTACTCAGTAAGCTTTCTGGCACCAAATTAAAATTTCTTATTCTTGCTTTGGAGACCCTGATTGTTTGTTTGTTTCTCTCGTCAAAGCAGTCATCTTCCTTTGCTCCCTCACTACATGAACCTGGGCTGTACATTTAATATCTTCTCTTTCTGGAGCTTTTCCAGAAGGATACTTATCTTCTCTCCCCTTAGAAAAATTTTTCTTCAAAGCTCATCTGTAATACCTGTATGAAAACACTGAATATGGGGCACAGATGCAAGGAGCCAGCATTTTCTTACCTATTTAGAGTTATTCAGAAAAATACAAATCTTTCTGTCATATTTGTGCATTGTATCTGCATTTGTATAATTTTTTTTATACTGATTGGTGTTCTGTTAAATAGGCTATAGGACAGGAAGAGGAAGAGAGGCAATAAGGAGTCATTTTTGAATGAAGCATGATTAAATAGATAGAACTCTGCAGATCATTTAGGAAACAAAAGGGCAAAGGTCTGTAAACTGATAAATGTGATGGAGAAGGGAGTGGAAGAGGGAATGATTGCTTGTTGTCTCTTCTAATATAAGAACTAGGGCTTTAAATGCAACTGGCCAGCAGCAGGCTCAAAACCAACCAAAGGGAAGAACTTCACATAAAGGAGTACTCTGGCCTAGGACACTGTGGATGCTTAAAATTGACTTTGTTTCTGAAAGTAATCAAGTAAACTCATTGAAGAAAAAGGAAAGACACAGCATTGAGACACTGGATTTGAGTCAGGAAAATCCTGTTTCCCATCTCACTGGAGATTGTGAGAGTGTATTGGGGGAAATATTACTTCATGCTTCCCTAGATATCTGCTTATGGCTACAGGAGGAGACAAGATGCTGGGTTAGAAGGGAGTATTAGTCTCATCTGGTTTGTGCATTGCCCAGAGAAATTGAATTTTCTCACTACCTCTGCTGCAGAGTTTTCAAATATTCAAGTAGCCTAAGCCCAACTTTGCCAATAGGCACTAACTTACGATACCTAGTTCCTGTTGTCTGGACGGTACATGTCTTATGCAACTTTGTGGTTTATGCTGCTTCTGTTGTTGGTGGAGACACCTCTGAAGACATCTCCACATGTCATGAAGTAAGTTAAGTGGTAAATTTGCTCCTAATGACAAAGTGATTTGGCAGTCCGGAGCTCTGTTCCTGCCCCTGAAAGGACGTATCAACATTTTGTTGCCTTCCCTTCTCTGCTCCCACACATGTTTCCATCGGGCAATTTCCCCCACCTCCTGTATTTGTTTCCATCCTTGGTATTTGGCCAAGCAGGCCCAGTTGCACTCCTGATTCCTCTTACAGAATGTCTTTGCTTCTCAGCCTCTAGCTGGTCTCCATCCTCACACTTCCAGACCCTGCATCCAGTCACAGCTTCCCTCCTTCAGATTTAAGCCAAAGTGTCACGGAGGATAAAAAGTGTCATTACAAGTTCTCTTCTTATACTTTAATTGCAGGAAATGTTTTGCTCAGCTGCTTGTTACAATGAGCTGAGAATAGAAGGAGTCTTCAGGGAAATTCCAACTTCCAGTTCATGCTGGGCTTGCTTAAATAGTCTTTTTTTTCTTGATAGGAGTCTGGGTGGGCCAAGTATAGGCAGATTTTTACAGGTGTAGTTGAAAGACTATCCTTGACACAGAACAACTTCCCTGCCTAATCCCAGGCTTTGTTTCACAACCAAATTAATAAGGGAAGCTTATTCATATATTATTTTTTAAGCAGGAAAAAAAATCCAATGTTTTCCCCTGTCTGTTCCTTAGGAAATCCTATGTTTTCCCCTGTCTGTTCCTTAGGAACAGGTAAATGTTTTTGGCTGAAGCTTCCAGAAGAAGTCTTGAGAAGCAGACCCCCTGCTTTGGGAATCATCAGCCCGAAAGTCACATTTGGCAGAGTTGTGTGAGAAACAACACTATTGTAGGGAGTACTGAGCTGCTTTAATGTTAAGCAGAGCTTCAAGTCTCAGAAGTCTCACTTAGTAGTAGTGTATTACCCAGAGCAATATACTGTCTGGAGCATTTTTAAAATTCTGGGTGTAACTTTGAAATTAGGTAGAACTCTAGTAAGCTAATTCTATATAAAACTTTTTATTTTTGGTACTTCTTGCCTTGACAATATTAATACGACATGAAGGTGTCAACTATTCGTAATTCTGGACAATTTGTGAGCAGGGTGCTTAAAACAGTAAGTCCCAACATTGGTTGCACGCAGAGACTGTGCAGGAGGGTTAATCAGTAGACCAAAATAAAGTCACTAGATTTTTTTCTTATACTCTGTTATGAGTCATGTCCTTATGTCAATTAAAACCATCTGTACGAGTCCATTTTCAAATGATTTATAGACGTGCATCCTCTTTCTTCTCAAACATTCCAAGGAATCTTAACCTGGTATGTAGATGCTCTATATTTCTCCGTAACTGGAAAAAAATACTGAATTAAGTAAGTATGGGATGTTCATCCCAAGGATTTTATGTGGTAGAAGATAATGAGAGACAGTTGTGAAATCATATGATACTATGGTTTAGAATTATAGATGGAACAGTGGCAAGGCTTTTAGCTGAGGTTGCCTGAGTGTGATACAAGAGTGATAGGAGCTTATCAGGAAGTCTACGGAAAACTTTTTTCTGGAGAACTGAAACATAGCCAATTTCTTGAACCTTAGCATTCGTAAAACTGAGAGGAAATTTCTTCAAAAAAAGGTATGCTCCATCAATCCTGTCTTACTGTTTAGCTCTGTTCTGTGATAGAAAGAAACAGATATCCTTTACGCAGGGTTGGCAATGGCTTTGAGGATGTTCCTGTTTTGAACACAAGAGAAAAGTCAAACTTTTTTTCATGGATACACCTGCCATTCAATTTTTTTTCCTGATAGAAATGTTTTTTGAGGTGTGGAGAAGCCAAAGGGGCAGATTTTTTAATGGAAATTATTTTTGCAATTTTGTTCTGGGAAGTTAATTTGGCATAAAATTTCTACCTGTTTGGTTTGTTTGTTTGGTAGGGTTTTTTTGGGTTTTTTTTATGTCCTCTGTAACCGATAGAGACAAAAATACATGACTGACTCATGAGTCAGCAGCTGGTATTTCAGTTACTATCCCTGACTGATACAGTCACAACTTATGTCAAGTATGACAAATTCTTCACTAAGTGATATGTAAATAGTAATCAGAGTAGCAATAAGACAGGAATTATTTCCTTCTTTCCATCCACTGTCTTTCAGTGTGTTGCACAGGAAAAGTCTGTGTGTCTGTTTCAACTTTCTGATCTTTTAGTTTCTTTCTGAGGACAGACTCTGTGTGAAATCTGATAATGTAAGAATCCTTGTTTTCAATTTAAAAGAGGGGAGGAGAATGTGACACCAAGCAGTTTCTCTCTCTCTCTCTCTCTCTCTCTCTCTCAGGGCGCAAGATTTTTACCTGTTTCAGTAGTTTGTTGGTCACCAGAACAGGACAATCATAAAGATCATAATATCAAAAAATAATGTAAAAAGTTAGGCTCCTGAATTTGGCCATTAAAGTAATTCATAAGGTTTGCCAGCAGAACTGTGTACCTAAACTGGTCCATTGATTTAAGTGGAAGTTTTAAGTGCCTGTGGAAAACATCCTAGTAATAATAACTGTTACAATCTTTTTTTTTTTAATACATGTTCATGATTTTTTTACTTCTGTAATATTTCACTTATCTTCATTCAGCCTCCCCTGTGTGTCTTTTGTCAATACAAGCATTCTGCAACAGGAATTTATCACTAGGAATTTGTCCAGATTCACAATCACAATTAAGACAGTGCTTTTATCCTTAATTTCTTAAGTCATGTGGAAGAGGACCTTATGTTTGACATCACGGAGCTCAGTAAAACTTGGCCATTGAAACACTGGTTCCATTGAACAACATCTGGAGGGAAACCAATAGTCCAATATATCCTGCTAGACTACACTCAGCATATCCAGCCTCCTGGTCTTTCTCTTTGTGTTCTGCTTTGCAAAAACCTGGCTATACTTACAGAAATGTACAAACACAAGAACAAAATGGATGCACTCCACGTTCCTAAAAATGTCATATCTTGGCTGTGCTGAAAGTGTATGTATGCTTGCTTGGCCATAGTCAGTGACTGGTTTTTATGTTGCTCTTTATCATACTGATGCTAAAGTTAAGGACTGAAAAGCCCTACAAAGACATCTGGTTCTTTTGCTATTACCTCTGCACACTTTTTCCATATAGTGTATTTCTCATGTTTTACTTTGTTGAGTTTTAAATAGCTCAAACGGTCAAGTTTCTGTAATTTCTTTTGGACCTCTTTAATAAGGTATGAAATGGCTTGCTTAAGACTAACAAATAATATTATCAAATTAGAGTTTCCTTTTCTGTTCACCATGTTCCAAGTTTTAAGAAGAAACCCCAACTCCTTTTTCCTCTGTAGGTCAGCATCCCTGTAAAAAAATGTTCTTTAGGGATGCGTCAATATATTAAGCTGCAAAAAAGCTATGTAGGATCATCTCAGAGTACGTGTCCAAACTTGGAGAAAGTTAATGATCTGGTAGTTTTTATATTCTTTATTTTAAAACAAATCAAACAGTTGATTGCAGTTGTAGGGGGTATTTTTTAGTCTTTAAGAGCAAGAAGAAAATAGGAAATAAAATTGTTCTTAACTTGATTCTGTTCAACAGAGTTTCTGGTTTTAGACTTGTAGCTAGTGAAAAACATTAGGTTTAGTCACTGGTTCTGAGAAACAAATGTCTGCCTTTAAAAGTGCTTGTTACAGCTTTTGAGTTATACAATATGAAACGGGGCAGGGGGGAAATGACAGACTACTGTTTAATCTTGTATATTACTGTGTGGCACATGTAACTGGAAGATCTTCGGAGATAGTTAAATTTCTTTGCTGATTCACAAAAGCTGACAATTACTCAAAGTTCTGTTTCTGAATGGAGAAAAAAACCCTAATGCCTGGTTTTCTTTTTAAGTTAAGTTAATATTTATGTTAACATGTTTCTTATTTATTTGGTTACCTGTAAATATCCAGCCAGGATTAAAGAGGAGTCCTTATTCTGCGCACAGCATCTAGCCCATCTCCTCTGTCCTACAACTTGGGTTTGAGCTTTTCCATCCTCTCTTAACAGTTATTAGCATATCAGTATCTCTCTTAAGAAAGAGAAAAAGAGAGACTTTAACAAAACTTTTAAAACCATTGATAACGACTTTAAACGTTTTCCTTAACTCTAGATGGTCTACAGAAAAGTTAGCTAAATACTACTCATCTATCAGTGTGGGATTCAGTCCAGATCCATCAGGTGTCTCTGACAGAAGAAAGGCTAAAAACAGACATCTTGAGTTTGAAGCCAAAAGCAGCTGATGCCTTTTCACATGAGTGAGACAAACATTTCTATTCATCATGACTACAGTCATCCGTATGCATGTGCATGTATATGGGATTACAGGCTCTAGTTCCCATACAGTGAGTGTTGGTGGGGAGCTGGCAGCAGCCAGCTTTCACTTTCCTGTTTTCTGTGGTCCTGCTTCATCTGCTGCTCCTCAGGCTTCTCTCCTTTCCACTGGGTGCAAGGGACATGGGAATGAATAGAGGGAAAGCACCAACATGTGTTTAGTTTTTTAACCAAGCACCAAAATCACAAACTTCATGAAGTTCTCAAGAGCACCTGCAAACTTCAGGACAAAATTAAGTGACATTGAAATATCAAAACTGAAAAATAACACTAATTAAAAGAAATCTGAAGGGAGAACTGTTGCTGTTCCCTCTGAATCAGTGACATTTGTGTAGATGGAGCGTAGGCCAGAATTTGGCCTCTGTACCTTATCAAGCTATCAATTTTATGTGTTCATAAATCCAAAATTAGCTGTGGATGTTATCCTCTCTTCATTACAATTCAGCATTATGCTGAAGTTTAAGATAACTGAATTTCAAATTAAAATCTCAGCTGATTTTTTTTCCTGAAGGCAGATTCATTCATTTAAAAGCCATTCTGACTCATTTTCTTTCAAGGCCTGAAGCTTGACTCCATAAATAACCAAATTGATTGTTTTGTTTTATAATGGACAGTTAAATGGTAAAATATAACCAATCATTGCTGTTCAGTATGGTAAAAAAAAATACATATGCATATTGGCTTGATAAATATGTCCATATGCATAACCTCCCTGTCAGTTCAGCTGGAAGAGACGTGCAGGGAGATCTCTCTGTGTGAAGAGAGGTGACAAATAGGCCTATTTTCAAATGTGACTTAGGCAGCTAGGAGCTGTTAGTTCTGGTCCTGCACCATCGATATTGGTAGGGGTTTTGCCACTAGTCTCCAACAGGCAGTGAGAACAATATTGTTTGGTGCTGCATTTTTAAAGAAAAATCAGCGTCTATGTGCCACAGCCACTGCTGACACCAATTTAAGGATTCAAAATCAGGCAATGATTTCTGCTCATGCTACTTTTTTTCTCTTTTTATCCCTTTGCATTTCCTGGTGAGATTATTGCTGCTATAATTTATCCTCTAATTGGTACATACTGTAAAAAATAACTTCTCATCAATGAGGAAATGACCGTGTGTTTGAAAGCCCCTGTACTGAGCCACAGCTGAAAATTTGACAGTTATGGGTGCAATAGAAAACGTGACTTGTTTAGGCCACTTACAGATTGAAAAGTTCAATCAGCAGTAAATTTTGCATACACTAATATGTTAGCATCAGATCTAACTTAATGGTTTTCAGCTATATCCAGGATATTCTGTAATTAGTTGTTAATAAGCTGGAGACATGGTTACAGCAACACGCACAGAATGGCATCCATTCTGTTTCAAAAACAAAGATAACTGAAAGCGTAATGGGCTCCTATTTCTATCTGTGGTCTGCCTTGAAAAGGCAGGAGATGCAGTGCACAAAACAGAAGAAAGAAACATCTACTGAAGCGGAAATCTGTTAGTTCAGTTTATCGATAATCAGAAAGAATAAGAAACTGAGAGAGAGGCAACACGATGAATGCAGCTTGCTCAACATAAAGTGAGACTTTAATGAAAGATAGTTAAACTATTGTCTGCCCTTCAAATTCCTCATCAGTATTCTGCCTTATGCAGTGGGAACATCTATTAATTACAATGGAATCATTACTAGGTAAAAATTGTAACCATGGCTATGGATGATGCACGACAACTTGCAATGCTGCTCGCGCAGCAAAACCGCACAAAGAGGACCGCCACTTATACATGTCATCACTGCATTCATAGCCTGAGTCCTGAACTCTGCGATTAAACACTGCTAAATATCTTCCCCCACTATTCTCTCTCTTGCCTGCTTTTATTTCCTGTGAAGATTTGGACCTCTGTTCTTTGCATCTCCTGCCATGGCTCAAAATCCTGCTTCTTGGTTCTTTCAACCTGCCACGTCCAATAATCACGCACAGAAAACGCTTATGCAAGCCAGTTGGCTTAGATTTCTGTCTTAAGGGAAGAGTGCATCTGTTTTTTGGATTAAATCATGCTTATAAAGTCGTGCTTATTCAGTTGACAGAAGAAAAATGCATAATTTAGAGCTTTCATTTGCTCTTGTGCTAAAAGATGTCAGAGCCTTAATTCACCCTCGTTTTATCCTTCTAGAGCAATACAAAATTAGAGTTCATTATGGTGATCCAATCTCTCCTTTTGTCTTGATTGGAGACACAGTAAGCTCTTTGCCAGAGATGTCGACTTTCCCGAACAAGCCTTTCAAGGCTTGCAAGCTATCTGTTGTTTTCCCAGTAGGCTAATTAAGGTGGATTAGCGCCCATCAGATATACCCTAGGGATGAGCCAAAAGCTGAAGGGGAAGGTAAATTGCAGTGGCACAAACTTCAGTCTTTGCAAGGACTACTGCCCCGAGACACAAGGTAAGACGCTGGAGGAGAGCAGGGTACAGTTGCAAAAGCGATTCTGTTCTGCGGCAGGACAACACCCTAAATGTGGAACATGAGCTCATGACTAGAGCTGTTGATTTTTTGGTTGGCTCGTTCCAATAGTATTTGTTTTGTGATTAAAATGCAGGCAAATTTCAAAATAAAGCATGGCTTTGAATACAAAAAGTTTCATTAGAAAAACATCAAAATGGAAATGTTCTTTTCAGAGAATAAGAGAAAAATATTTTATTTTTCTGACCAAGAGAATTAATAGAAACCATCATTGTTTTGTGATTTATTTTTTATTTCTAGACCAGAGTCTGTGATTTCTTTCAGGTCAAGTTTGGCTAAAAAAATTTTACTCTGATCTCTTCTTCTCAATGAGACTGAAAGGAAGACTTAATGGAGGGACCCACACAGCAACTCTTTTAAAATATGTCTGTAGGGATCCTATTCTTTTAAAAGGTAGGTTAGCCATGGTGGGATTCATCTGTCATTTAGACCGTCTCCTTGGTCAGCATAGGAAAAAAGAGCATCTAGCACACAATTAATCTCTGTATAAGTTAGACTTTAAAATAGGTCAAATGTGTAATCTGGAAGTGTTTATTCCCTCTGTTGACTAAAGGGCAGTTCAGATGACTGGTTTATGCATAGACATGTATACAGTGACATTTGAAGTGAGGTGAGAAGAATCCTGCTTTTAAATCCTTTTGAGACTTTGGGTTTCAGAAACAAGCAAAGAAGTAGAAGGAAAGGTAGAAGTTTAGATAGGCCTCCCACTGAGGAAAAGCCAGTGCTGTCTTGTGGCAAGGATGTGAGAAATCGGAGGTCCCAAGATTCTCTAAGGGGAGACTGCAAAGATCTGTGCTGCTCTGGGGGAGTTGCACCTCTGTGCATTAGCTCCAGCAACGAGTCTGGTAACCTGGTTCTTGCAAATGAGGGTGAAAACTCCATTGTGGATAACTGGAAAATGTATTCAAGGTCCTATGCTACATTTCAAATAGAATTAGTGGAATTATTCACTAATTACTAAGAATTAGTCAGAATTATTACGTTATGTTTAATAAACAGCAACTAACAAAAGAGTTGGAGAAAGCTTTTCTGAGGGTGAAAACTCCATTGTGGATAACTGGAAAATGTATTCAAGGTCCTATGCTACATTTCAAATAGAATTAGTGGAATTATTCACTAATTACTAAGAATTAGTCAGAATTATTACGTTATGTTTAATAAACAGCAACTAACAAAAGAGTTGGAGAAAGCTTTTCCACGCTGTTGTGGTTTAACCTCAGTCAGCAACTAAGCAGCACGCAGCCGCTCGCTCACTCCCCCCCACCTGGTGGGATGGGGGAGAATTGGAAAAGCACAAGTGAGAAAAACTTGTGGGTTGAGATAAAAACAGTTTAATAATTGAAATAAAATAATAATAATAATATGATAATAATAATAATACACAAAGCAAGTGATGCACAGTACAATTGCTCACCACCCGTCTTCCCCCAGTTTCTGTACTGAGCATGACGTCACATGGTATGGAATGTTTCTTTGGCCAGTTTGGCTGTGCCCCCTCCCAGCTTCTTGTGCACCTCCAGCCTTCTCGGTCGGTAGAGCATGGGAAGCTGAAAAGTCCTTGCCTAGTGTAAGCACTACTTAGCAACAACTAAAACAT
>NW_008824233.1:5130802-5134968 GCF_000699105.1 Pygoscelis adeliae | reverse complement strand
GAGGGAGAAAGAAAGACTTTCCTCATATTGCCGGAGTTGACTGGCCAATTCATCCACTGTTTGTTCGTCTCCATCTTTCCAGGTCATCACTGCCAATGAATTGGCGTATGACGATGGTGCGCTCCTTATAAACTTCCGCCACATGGGTCGTGTGCACTTGACTTCATCTGCATCGTTGGATAGCTGTTCATTGTTCAGGTCACTATAAATCACCTCCAGCACAGCTAATTCTCTCAGAAACTGGATACCCTTCTCCATGGTGGTCCACTTGCTTGGGCGGCATATGACATCTTCCTTGAAGGGATACCTTTCCTTCATGCTTGACAAGAGTCGCCTCCAAAGGCTGAGGATTCGTGTCCCTTTTCCAATCACTTTGTCAATGCCCCCTTCCCTAGAAAGGGATCCCAGCTGCTTGGCTTCCCTAGCCTCTAATTCCAGGCTACTGGCTCCATTATCCCAGCATCGGAGCAGCCAGGTGACAATATGCTCACCTGGACGACGGCTGAAAATCTTTTCTTATATCTCGCAAAGCACACAACCCTGTAGGTGGGCTCCCGGTTCTCTTCCACATCCTCTCTGTGGTAGTAAAGGATGAAGGAGAGGTGGTTGTGCAGGTAGAACTTGTTACTGTCCATAAACCCAAGCCTGTATCCATGCTCGAACTGCACACACCCCCTTTAAATGCCTGTAAGGTATTGAACTGTTCAAGGGGCTGAAAAAGGTTTTGACAGAACAAAAGGAAAAATTCCTCAGCTCTGATAGGTATGTTTGTCTTCAGGAAACAACCTAAAGATTGACAACATCTTGGTTTGTGTATGCTTTGGATAACACATAGATTTGACTGAAACATATGGTGACAGGTAGGGATTTACAAAATATTTGGTATAATATACATGCTTAAAGGTAAATCTTCCAGACTGTTGCAGGATCTTGCACACTGAGCCTTTGCCACTGCAGATTCGCTGAACTTTTCCTCTGACAGTCTGGCTCCCACCCCAGTCCCGAGGTCTGTACCTGTCATGAGAAAAGATTCATTAGTCCATGATGCGCAGTAGCTGTGGGATCCCTTTGTATGGCCTCACACCATCCTGCCTTGAAGTGTGAGCGCTGCAGCAGTTAAAAGCTGTAAGCTGGGCCTCTGCTATTGTGAATGTTTTATGAAGAGCGGAGTGTCTGTTATGTTTTTGGGGTTGTTTTGGAATCTCAAGGACCTCTTAATTTGGAAATTCCCTCAGTGGCTGCATCTTTTTTTTTTTTTTCCCCCCTCCTAGCGATTTTAAATGGTAGTTAAAAGGAAAAAAAAGAAGTGTTCATTGCCTATAAGGTGTCTAGAGCCAGTCATCATGTTAATTATATGTCACAGAGTAATGAATAATCCCTCATTTTTATCATGTGGGGAATAACCTGGTGTTTGTCAGATGGAGCTTTGTGTTTTAAATGAACACCCCCCCAAACAAAACTTTGCGCCACTCCAATTATGTGAAGACAGACTCTGGTTCAATGCTTTCTTAAGTCTTAAAGCTTTACAGCTGTGGGAACAGCAGTTTGACACACTGTTCTGCAAACACCAGAAGTCTAAGATAAAATGTAAAGCATACATTTTGTATTGCCGATTGGTTTTGTAGTATTCATCCATATGCTCTAAGAGCCTAGTAGTGGTGAAAATAATAAGTAAAAAAAATCTTCAGAGCTGCAAAATTGTTATGATTACAACATATTATTGCATAATTGTCTAATTTTGCAACTTTGGAGAGTGTTTATGTTCTCAAAATTAATTAGTGTGGAGTGCAACTGCTTTTAAAAATGTCATTCTTCTCAAAACTGTGGTTAGAAATGTATGCCTCAGTGAATATACACTTCATTATTATTGAATATAAACGTTTATTGTTCATTACATGGAAAATTGCAGTTGAGGCATTTCACAGCTTCAAGAACTATTATTATCCCCGATTAAATTATGGAAAGATTTTTCATGGGTCAGTAGATTGAAATATTTTTTATTTGAAATGCATTCAGAGAAATATTTGTACAAAAGATAGGTGAAGTCAATGATTTAAGGGGAAAAATCAGCGGACAATTTAGAGAAAAGCAGCACAAAAAAGAACTTAAGGTACATTTCTGGAAAATACTTATTATTGTAGTGGGGAAAAAATGTGCCCCCAGAACCCTTGCCCCAGTATGGTTAATTTTGTATTTTGTTAAAGAGCCTCATTATAGTGGAGCTTGGTGTTAACCCTTTTCCTTTATGCTAACCTATATGCAAGTTAGATTGTGATTTCAGATGCACGCGTATGGAGGGAAGTGACAATGCTCTTGCATCATCAGTTACATATGCAGTGGGTAGTGGTGTTTAGGATTATGTGGAGTCCCGTGGCTGCTTATTCCTCTCTCCAAATCCAGTAGGGAGGGGAGTCCTTAGTGGCTGGGTTGGTCCACACAGACCTTTGTTGCTGCCAGCAGCCCTGAGCCAGCTAGTCTGCATATTCCCACAGCGAGCAGATGGATACAGGCTCGGGCAAGTTGCTCCACACTCAGCTGCTGTGTTTGGTGTCTGCTTCCAGTTGTCTTCGTGCTAGAGAAAAAAGATCTCTCCATTTCTTAATGTGGCCTCAGTGATCTCTGAACTGTTTTGTACTGTGTCCCAGCCTTACCAGTCTCTCTGTGACAGCTGTTGGCAGCTAGTGGTGCTGTTGGCAGGAGGCAGGACATTTGTTCCTTCTGGTGATGTACTATCCATGTGTGCCTCTGTCTCAGTCTGCTCTGTGTCTTCCATCTTGGAGGACTCCTGGACCAGAAGAAAATTTTCACACTGCCGTCCGCCTCACTTCTGGGAGATGGGAAATGTGCTGCCAGCTCCTCAGTTTAAATGAAATGGCAACTTCAACAAAGTAGACATGCTTTGGGACTGCAATTGCAGATTGTCATATTGTTACCTTCGTAGATATAGAATCATAGAATAGAATCATAGAATCATTTAGGTTGGAAAAGACCTGTAAGATCATCGAGTCCAACAATTATGTCTCACTTTGAAGTAATGGTAACTCCTGAGGCCTCAGATCAGATTGGTTTTTCTTCTTTCTTGGCCTACCTAGGCTCTTTATGTTTCTGCAAATCCCTAGTTCCTCTAATGTCAGCTCCTAACATTGCAACCATTCATTTTCTTGCTTTTCATTTAAATAAAAATGTCAGCAGGTGATGACCTAGGCTTCCTTGGTGCCTTCTTATACTGGATAATGCTAAACGTATGGATCAGTGACTGTACCATTTTCAATAGGTGATTTATTATTTTGACACAGTTTTGCAGAAACCTGTTTTGATGATATGGAGTAGAAATTGCATATCTAAACCCAGTCTTTGCTGCAAAATGCTTGAAATCATGCTCAGTCATCTGCAGCCCATGCCATCAAATTTAGTTTCCCTCGGAAGAACTGGTTTTACATACAGGTGCATGGGATAGGTCAAGTATTCTATACCAACCCAAATATATTAGAGCTACAATCTAGAAGAACTTCTGCCCAAGGTAAGCTAATTGGCCGGCTTTGCTGCACTGACTTAACTTTTCCTATTCCATGAATAGGACGTGGCTTGTGTTTCTGGCATAGGAAAGAAACCTTGGCAGTTTCTTCACTATTGCTGATCATTTGAGACCAAAATAAATGTTGCTAGCCCTCTCTGTCCATTTTCTTTGATCCCTAAATGACCTGTAGAATTTGTCTCTAATGTTTCTTAAGCAGAAGAGTTTTCCTGCAAAAATGAACAAATGAACAACTTAAATCACTCTGGTACAGTTTTGTCAGTCTTTTTCCTGTTAAATTGTTCACTGTGAGAAAACAAAGTAAGTATCAATGGAAATGTATTTAATTATGCTTCTGAATATACAGATACGGTTTTGTTTTGCCTCAGTTATTCATGGTTGTTGTATCCAGTCTCAGTTAAATACTGTATGAACCAGAAATATGTAAATGGGCAAAGTCTGTTTTATATTTGCCATGTAACAGAAAGATTGTGTTCACCAAACGAATACACTTTTGAGCACAAATTTCAGGAGCAAACCATATAATCAGGGCCTTTTTTTTGTTTGCTTGTTTTGTTTTTTGTTTAATGTGGATGTGCCTTGAAGGAGGCATGGCACATAAAGAGGCATTATTAGCCCTTAATTTTAGGGA
>NW_008824233.1:5108652-5130788 GCF_000699105.1 Pygoscelis adeliae | reverse complement strand
CTGCTCTGACTCACCTTCTTAAAAAAACTGTGCTATGCAGAAAGCTAGATGCCTAGGTCAGCAGGTGTGAATTAATTCTTTCCTTTTTTTCCCTCTCATACATATCTACATAAAAGATGTTTTAAGACTCTTACTAAAAAAAAAAAAAATAAAAATAAAAAGCCCTGTAAGAACCATGTCAAAAATCTTGCTCATGCTGAATGAGCTAATCATCTGCAGAAGTCAACAACAAAACCCTGCTAGTTTTTCTGTGCAGTCTGCGGTAAAAGTAGGAGATAGTTCACTAACGTAATCATCCTGACTCCATCTCTCTGGAAGGTCTTCATGTAGTTGTGACACATTTCTGCATTGTCCCCCATATGATGTGGCTCTTATGGAAACCCATTGGTTAATTCAGCCTCTTTAAGGCCTCTCAGCAGTTTCTTTTCTCCTTACAACCATCTTGGTACATTTGCTGGTACTCTGCGCGTGGGCTGGCATCCTCACGCTTAGTGATGCACAATTCCTTCCTCCTGTGGCCTTCCTTTTACTTGTGCTTCTTGGATAACCACTGACTCTGGAACATCCTAAATGGTCAAAACTTTCCAGAACAGCAGCACAGGGAAACATAATTATAACCATTTTCCTATTTATGCTGGCAAATTGGCGACTTGTCATGATCTAGATCACAGAAGTTTGAATGGAGATGAGCCTCATAAATTGCATTTTCTTTTTCTTTTTCCAAAATGCCTTCAAACTTGATTTTATGATACACATATAAGAAGTAAAGCACCATGACCTTTCTGCTGGTGCTGCTTGAATATGGCAGCTTTCCAGAACATGTGAACATGTTCTAGAAATTTCTTTTAAAATTTGCTAGAACAAAGTCCGGGTTTTGGGGGGCCAAAAGCAAAGGCAGAGCCTAGATTTAGCTCGCACTGATACTTCCAGGGAGAAGGCACTTTTACATTCCAAACAATCTGACAGACAAAGATAAGCCTTCTGCTTAATTTTTATTCTCAAAGGAAAACCTGTGCCATAACAGATACTGAAATTAAATTAAAGTTTTAAAATCTGTCTCAATGAAAGCTTTTAATACACAGATATTTAAAAATTAACAAGGATGATTTTCTAGAAAAAAGAAAAAAAAAAAAGATCATCTTTGATGAGAGAGACTTGTGATACACCCTGAAGCATTTAGAAACATCTGATAGCTAATGGTGAGGAGTTAGGTACTTCCATATGGGAGTGCAGCGTGCCTGTTTTGGGATGGGAAGAACTGAAATTCTTTGTAGGCCACTGAGAAAGCCTTATTGCCCAGCTTGTAGATTAGGGATAACGTAAGTAAAGTGTAAATTAGGTGAGATGAGTCCTTCCTAAAAATCTATTGCATAAAATTGTCTCTGTGTTTTATCTTTCTTTTTCTAAATAAGCAAAACAAGAAGTCATTTCTAATATCTTGGAATACTTTCAAGTCAGGCTTAGGTATTAAGCACACAGTAATGCTGGTGTGTTACCTCTTCCAGTCTGTAAACAGGGAGAGTACATAAATGTTACTGAACCTTTTGCTGATTTTTGATGCTTATAAGTTTTCCTTTCCGGATATCTTGGAAAGGCAGTACTCCATACTAAGAAAAATGTTCTCACAAAACCTTCAATGTTGTTTTTTTCTCTCCCAGAGATTTGAGCTGTATTTGTCTCTTCTGTGACATTCAGTGTCTCCATCTGTTTATGTGAAGTACAGAAGAAAAAAGGAAAGGTAACATGGGTTGCCGCATACTGACAGCAACTCTTTCTAAATCTCATTCTGTAAATTGGAAAGGTAATTTATAACATTTATGGGTTTCTCAAAGTTTTGTTAAAATGAGCATTTCAATGGAAAGATGCAGGAAAAAAAGCCACATCCCATTTGAAACTGGATTAATGCTGACCTAGATTAATGCTCTTTGGAAATCCTTTCAGAATATCTCTTTTCTAATTACAGCCTGTTGTCTGACAAAATCATTTTGCAGATATGGCCAAACCTCAAAAACGCTTCCCGATTCCAACTAGTCACCAAACCGACTGTTTTACTGTTTCTGGCTGAGCACATACCTACATCAGGATGATGCATACATACAAAGTGTGAGAGTATTGCAATCTTTTGTATGCCGAAACAAAGCCAGGTATGTCTACCGAGCATCTTGACACAAGATAAAATGCAACAGTCTTTTTGCTAAGCTACAGCAATTAAAGATCACTTTTTTTTACCACCATCATAAAATCACTCATAAAGTCAATCCTATCTATTGGGGAGATTGCCTTTCAGTAAATCTCTTCCTCCATTTATTCTTTATAAAAATAGAGCAGGGCAAGTATTTATTTGTCTACTGGTGAAAACATTGTGAGATTTGGACTAAGACAAATGTTGGCATGTTTAGAATAACATTTACATATGAAATACAGGCCATGGACCTCTAATATTTTTAATTGCACAGGTTGGTACAGGAAACTTTCTCCTCTTACGGATGTTACTTATTAGCCCAAGATTTGTTTTTAAGCAGTTACAGTCAATGTTTTTTTACTCTGATGTTTTAGCCTAGATGAAACCAAAGACACCACCTACATATGTAAAACTGAACATGCAGATATTTGTTTTCACATTCTTTGCTCATGTGGTCTTTATTTTGTTTTAAATGTCTTGCTGTGAAACCTGAATGGTGGCACAGGGGGTTACTGTGCCATTGTATCGTCCTGGATCCTTCCTGTGGTCTGAGGACAGCAAGGGATGAAGGAGAGACAATACACCTTTGTGAGCTAGCTGTTGCCTTTAGGAGTCACGTACCAATCCAACAAGAGCCTTCTCAGGTTTTGACTTAGAAGAGAACATGTACAGTCATTTCCAGTAGATTAATGTGGATGTTCTTTGTTTCTTCTCTAGTGACAGAAACGTTTCTGTCTGTTTTTTCAGAATGGAAACAGAGTTTGCATTTGTTTGATCTAGTGCAACGTGACAAGAGACTTGTCTATGAAAGGTGACTTTTCTTTATGCAATATGGAAATACTCCACACACTTTATAACTGAGTGTCACCCTGGAGCTTGGAAGAGGTTTCTACCTTCAGAGATGCATCATCCTGCTCTTTAATATAGAGAGCTAGTAGAGAGAAATCCTTAATCATACACTTGATTTGTTTTTATCTAACTGGGTTCATTTTGGATCAAGGGCTCTCAGATGAATACATAAAAGCTTTGTTGTTTGGGACACATACTTTATTATATGATGTGTTAGCTCTGTAAGAAGCGTCTATTTGTATTTTGATTTTTTTTTTAAAGTTAAAGTTCTGAAACATGTTATTGATTTCAAATAAACATGTACCGTTAGCTCTTTTATTTTGCCAACATTTTAGCCTGCTTTACAATGTCAATATGGTAAAACTGTTTCATGCTGAGAGCAGCTACATTAGTTATAGTAGAAGGGATAAAGTGGTAGTGTAGACACATTGCAGGTGTTTATGTTAGATGACACAATGTTAAAATACCCAAACACTATTTCTGGTATTGCTTGACTCCTGGTAGTACCTATGGAGCTCTGTTGTGGATGAAATTTATTTTGCTAGTAATTTGTACCGCCTTTCACAGATCTAGATGGCTACTTTCTGTGCTTTTGTAGCTGCCTGTGTATATATCTGTCCTTCCATTTCTGAGCAGCAGCTTTTACATTTGTAATTTGTGTTCATGAATTGAGTCTGAATTTAGAAATGAGGGATGTGAAATGTAAAGTTGTACACTTGGGTTTTTATATACCAGTTTTATTTATTTAGCCTTCAAACTCATAAAGGTAAGTGCTTGGAATCTTCCTACTTATAAAATGTTTTTTGATATGAGATTACTGCATCAAATGAATGGACAGAAGATGCAGTTTTGCATCTCAGAAACGTTTAGCATAACTGAATTGGACTTTATAGGTAAAGTCAGTTATATATTTGATTTGTCTTGGGAATGAAGGTGGTGCGTGGATATTTCCCTTTCTTAGTATTTTCTATCAACTTACTACCTGCCTCTTATTTGTGATCACTGTTCTTAAAAGTAGTGACCTAGGGGATACAAATTCTAGGAGGGAAGCAAGTTTAAACAACAAAATACTCCCCCCCCCCCCCCCCAATTATTAATCACTGCTATACCTCAGGGATCACAATCTATTGTCATTTTCTGTATGTTAAAGCCGTTACTGCAATTGATGGCACGCTGTCTTTATAATAGAATCCAAAAGAATTTTAAACCATTCATCTATTTACATATGTTTTCAATTATCCCATGAAATTTAACAGAGGATTGGCAATGTCTCATTTGAGATTGTAAAGGGCTCTTTTATAACAGTTGCACACAATGCTTTTGTGTTCCGTGGCTTATGCACAAGGTTGATTTACCTGTTAAGGGGCACACAAAAGTGAATTTGGAGACTACATTTATGGTGGGATCCCATTAGGTGTTTGATCATAATGTTTTAATCAGTCAACAGTTGAAGTGAGGACATTTTTTCTGGACCAAGGGGGAACTAAACCATTACCTATCAAAGGGTACGGCCCGTAACTTTCATAACTGGCTCCACATGCAAAGGAGCGTGAGTAAAGCCCTAGTTATTTGCCTATTTGTATTTGCCCTAATTATTGCCCATCTTACTTTTTCACATCTGAAGCAATTAATTTTAACCATGGGTGTCAGGAAGGGTCAAGACCAAAAGGTTACCAGGTTAGACCTGCCATGGGAGACTCACTGGATATATTTGTCATCTTTTTTTTCTTCTGCTATGCTATCTGGAGGTACCAATGAGGAATTATCTTAGGAGGAGTTATCCAGAGTGGCATCCCAGGGCAGAAATAAGGAAGGGTATAATGGCTAGCTTCACACTTCTCAGAGGTGGAAAGCGTGACCAAATCTTTACTGATGACCGAATGCCTTCTGACTCTACCCACCAGAACCAGCACCTGAGCTCTGAACATGCTTCAATCAAAGACTTGAGGCTTGGTAGACTCTCATCTAAGGACTTGGACTTTCTGGCTATTCTAAGTGAAAAGGAGCGGAGAAAGGCTCCAGTTTGAATCCCCTATATGTGTCATTCAGTAGGTTTGGGAAAAGCTAACTCTGCAGCCCACTGTATAGATCACCTCCATAGAGCATTAGTGTCCAAAGCTCAGCTCTCTTCTCTGAGGAGCAGAGCAAAAATGGAGAGGTTTCCCTCTACTGTTGTCCCTTTGCTGTTTTATTGGGAGACATGTTGAGGGTCTTGGGTTTATCCTGGTACAACATAACAGTCTTCAAATGTTTAAAAGTTTCATGGGGCAGGCAAATTACTTCTTGCCCAGCTTTATCTTGAAAGCTCACAGAGCTGAACCTGCATTTTCATTTCTGAGTCATCACAGGCATAATGGTGAATACATATTGCAGATCAACTGACACGTATCTATTTCTGCATGTGTTGGTGCAAATAAATAATGTTTTCAGATTTGCTGTTCTTACTCCTCTGCTTCTCTAAATCACATCATATAAAGATAAGTCTGGTTATCATCTGCATGAAAAATACTTCAGTCTACTATATCTGTAGTGTGTGTGTTTATCTACTAATACATACCTGTGCATGTATTTATACAAAATATAAATTATAAATACAAATTTGTGTTTATATTCCAATGTACCATCTAAGTACGATTTTTTGTATTTTTTTAAGCAAAGAAATATATACTTCTTTAGATTCCTTTTTAAATCTGCTCACAACGGTCTACAGTTTTGATCCACTCACCCTTTTTTCACTGTGCTTTGTTAAAATAAATAAAATTTAGATTTTTAGTTTTAGATCTACATCATATAAGGAAATAACAGGTTCCTCTTTAACTTTTATGTCTTTAGAAGTAGGAATATTCTCCCTTATGCTATCCATGCTGTTGCCAGAGAGATGGGAAACTGTTCCTCATTCGTCTGGGCAGAGGAAGACATGACCTTACCTTCTTCTTCTTTTGACAGCTACACACATAGGAGACACGGTGCTGAAAAAGTTTCTTTTTTACTTTTGGGTTAAATTTTGATTCGGTGCCCAAAACTCAGGAGGCTCATTGTTTGAGTCAACTGTAGCATTTGAGTTTGTCAACATCTACATGGATTTTAAGCTCTTTTTTTATGTAGATATTATGATTCTGTTTAACTCACAGTTGTTTAATAATGTAAGATGTTAGTTGCAAACATAAGTTGGATAAAATTGCAAAACCTATTGTTTTTCGTAGTTACAGAACATAAGACCAGTAGTGGCGAGAGGACTGAGGACAGTCGTACAATGTGGAAACTCCCAACAGTGTAGAATTGCTCACAAAGGTCTTTAAATATGATCCATTTGGATGAAGATTAGAACCTCTTCAGAATTTTAATGTCAGTTTTCTTAAATGTGCAAGGACTGAAACAGTCTTTCCTCAGCAAGCCCCAACATGATTTTTTTCTTTTCAGATGCTATCAGCATCTCCCCAGCTCCCAGGGACCATACATGCCTCATATTTTCTGATGCAGGAGCACAAAAACTCCTGTGAAGTTCCTAGGTATTGCTGACCTTGAAATTCTCATATTTTGGGATTCTGCTTTTTTAACCTACCCTTCTTGAACAGCATTTTCTGGGAACTTCATCTGGCAGGAAGTACACCAGGGTTACATAGTAGCAGGTTCCATGACAACTGGAGAAGATGTAGAATAAGGAACTGTGGCAAGAGGAGAGAAGAAAAGGAATATGTTTGGGACAAGAGAGGAGGTTCTCTTTACATGAATAAAAAGTAACTTTTGACTTTTTTTGAGTTCAGACAGAGGTTGCAGCGTAGGTAGATTCCTAAATTCTTGTAAGAACTTATTTGCCTAGCTCTGGAGATGCTTACTGCAGGGCTTCAACTCCAAACTGTTTCTAGCCAGATTCCATTTATTATCAGCACATTTTGAAGTTTCAAGTGATACAGTGCAGGTTTTATTTCTCACTTTCTATTAGTGAATTCTGTAAAGTTATGAGCTTTTTCATTCTCAGTTTTCCAAAACTTCCAACAGATGTCTTGCCAGAAGCAAAGATGATTAAAGGTTTCTGAAGAAGTAGACTGCTGCTGGAAATCTGAAAGGGATCCTGCTGCAGTGCCAAAAATCTTTGGAAAATATGTATGGCCCCCTTCTTACTGGAAATGTATATAGCCCCTTCTTGAAGAAATCTTCCACAGTAGAGCTACTTCATTGCACTTCTGTGTTTTTTTTCCTGGACTAGACAGAATAGGTAAGTGAAATTCCGACAGGTAGGATGAAAAGAAGGTGAAGAAGGATGAGCCTGGGGTCTCGGCAAAGTGTTGGATAGCATCTACAAATATGCTGAAAATATGCATCTAAACCACTGCATGTATTTCCACAGATTCTCTTTCTGTGATGCTACTTGGTCCCCAGTTAGTTTTTAGAATACTGCTCTTGAGCATTTCCATCTGGCTAGGAGCTTTCAACATTTTTTTTCATAATGCAGACTTAATCATTATAATTAATTTCCTTGTCACCTTGAAACTAAATTAATGCAATGTACTCTGCTTGGTATATGAAACATTGTTTGATTCACATTCATCATCAAAGTGTCTACTGAGATGCAACTGAAAAGTTCAAACATTGCACTCATGTATGAATAAGCAAAAGGGTTAGTGTATTTTCAAACAGTGTGTTTTGATGACAAAATATCTGTGCTTCAGTTTATTGAAAGGAATTAGTTCAGTTTTGAAAGGGTTATGTGATGTAGTGGCTGGCATTATGAGGAACTGGATTTAACCCAGGAGATAGTTTCCTGTGAAAGATTTCTCTTACCAGCATTGGGCACCATACAGATAAACCCCCCTTTTATCTGGATTGAAATATTCAGATACGTTCTCTTTGCCTTCTTGCTTAAGGCAATAGAAATGTCTTCAGCAGTATCCAAAAGTTTATAACCTTTCCTGACCTCTTTTTCTCGCTTTCTGCAGAATGTTTTAAATTGCAGATTTTTTAAAACTTTTCCAATTTTTTTTCCTATCAGTGGCAGAGAAATGTAGCCACAAGCCTGTGATCTTCATCCAGGCATTGAGGACGTGGAATTAGCAAAACTGCAAAGCCAGATGATGATTTGCTGATTTTTTTTCTGACCATTTTTTCCCTTCAAGGGCCAATGCCAATTATTACCTTATGCCACTGAAGCTCAGAAGATGACAGGAAAAATACAAGAACTTTTTTCTTGGATAGAAGTGTTTTTTCAAAGGATGCTATCTGAGCATTGTATAAAAAAAGATATCTATGTTCTATTTTCCTTTCGGTCTGATCCTCCTCTGATTGGAAGTCAAAGATGTTGCTTGTAACTCTGAGATGATACCTGAAATTTTTATTCATGTTGAAGTATCTTTTCCTTTTAATTTTTCATTATACTTGAGGAGTGTATAGGTCATATACATGACCTTTAGGAGTCAGCATATAAAAAGCTTCTTGCCCTTACTCCTATGATTGTCTAACCAAACACTTAACTTCTCAAAGTGTCTTGAAAAGATAAGGAGAGATGGTTCTTTTGTTACCAAGATTTTACTGACCATCAGTTAGTACTCTTTAAGGACATATTTTGACTGCTTTTTCTATTCAAGTGGCTTACAGAACTATGCTAAAACAATTATCCAACGTTACAAGATGACGAAGAGGAGCTTAAAAATACCCCAGTGCAAGCCACGTAAGCAGCTAAATGCTCCTTTTTCTTTTCTTTTCCAGATAAGTCTCAGTTAAAGACAGCTTTACCTTACCCCTTGGGAACGTTCTGTTTGAAGCAGCCCCAGCTAATCCATGAGTCATTATGGAACAATTTACAGTGTATGCTGATCCATGCTACACTCATTCCATACCACAGTATGGGACAGATGTGTGTGGATATTTGTTTCTTTCAAATGACTCTTACACAGTCCTGATGACACAGATGCAAATTAAGTCTTCATCTAAATGACTCATATAGTAAAAAATCTCTTTAGGCTCTCCTGGAAAAAAAAATATACTCACAAATGGTTTTCATCCCGAGGCTGCAAGAAACATAGGACAGAACATCTCAAACCCTGCAGTTTTCACTATATTGGTATTTAAATTGATCCAATTGCTGTGGAACTCACTGCTGTTGGGAACTTTTGCAATGAGAACTATAGGCTTTTGATCATATATTGAGTCTAGCCTACCTAGATATTTTCAAAGCTACTATACTTTTTCCAAGATGCAGATATATACATTACAGTACTTATTGATGTTTCTGTTGGAATTGAATTTGAAAATCTCTGACTGCCACACATTAATTTTATTTAATTGAAAAAAAAGTTTATTTTTCCCTGGTCTGAACTGGAACTGAAAAGATTTGGCCCTTGGTATTTGCTACCAAAATCTTTTACAGGTAGTTTAATGGCAATGTTGTGGTAGAGCCAAGCTTGTCTTTAACATTTCTTCCTGCAATTTCATAGAGTTAGGGCCAGACTTCCAATTGCAGAATTCTACTGAATCGAAGCAATTAGCAGCAGCTGAAGATCTGGCCAGTAGTCAAAAATAAATCCTAGGATTTTCGTCGTAGTTTAGATATCACTTTGCCTAGACCGGAGGAGATCCAAGTGGTGCTTGCTCTTTGAACTACCCCTGCACTTAGGACACCTACCAATAGCTTCAACTCAGTGTGTGCTAGGCAGTGCCTGATCACAAACTCAAAACACAGTCCCCACCTGAGGGGACTTACAGCCTCAGGCATGGTACAGAAGATGAGTACAAAGAAGGGGAATATAGGGATGTCAAAAAAATAATGCCAGAGTCAGCATTTTTTAGTGAGATAGGGGTTCTTGGGTAGGATAAAAGATGTAAATATGCATAAGTGAAACCAGAGGTTCCCAGAAGAATGAGAAAAGTTAAATATGTGGTTTGGAGGGATAATAGGTAGAAAATATATATATATAGAGAGAGAGAGAATAGGTGTTACGTGCCACAAGGAAGCATATCTTCTCTTGTATGAGGGAATTCTGGCTCCGGTAATCTTTTTACAGCGTTACCAAGTCCAGTATTGGTTCTGGCATTGAAATACCTCAGAAAAATGTCAGTGCACCTTAGATTTTTCATCTGTAAATGGCGGCCAACATTACTTTTAAATGCTCTGAGATGTCTAGATAAAAAGCCATATGAAAGTGAGATTTACAATAATGATAGAAATAACAAAGTTGTCATCATTTTGAAAAAAGAAATTAATGTTACTCATTCAGTGTGACAAAAATACTTATTAAAATGACCCAGAATTTGAGGCAGGTAGGCAGCGTGGGAATTATTCAGTTGAGTAGTTGTAGCTTTGCAAGGTTGTAAGTTATTGAAAACAAGGTCTTACAGTGAAGTCTCAAGAAAACTTAAAAATTGAAAACTATCCCTACTTATAAAATCTTTTTTTTCTATAGTTTTTTGCTCCTCAGTATCTTTGTTGTTAACTTACTATTGTTATATGAGTTACGTACTAAGGGAAAAGTATACTTTTGGATCTAGCTTTTCTTTTTGGGGCTACCCTTGTGCCTTTACTAGGTTTGAACAGTGTCACTTCCATTTATGATCATCTGCACTGTTCATCTGTCAGCATAAAATGTAAGAGCAGATGAAAAGCAAGAAGCCATATATGTATATGAAGAGTAGCCTGGGCATATGTGTAACTTCCTTGTCATTGTGCTTGAAAACATAAAGGGAGAATGAAGCTGCTTAAGAAGCAGTTGTGCTGAACGTGCATGGACCATGTGCATCATATACTTACCGTTCCTGGAACAGTGTTTGTGCTTTGCATATGTGAGTGTTCGCAGCAGTAGATATAAGGAAGAATGCATACAGTTAAAATTAATATCATATATTAACCGCAGTTTGTGTAGATGTTTTCTTGCTATTCTCCCAGTTCTGTGATTGAAAGTCCTGGTCCAAGTCCCAGTGAAATAATTAAAGCTTTCTTTCATTTACTACTTCAGGGCAGGGCCACATCTATCCATTAATTCAACTGCACTTTCAGTTAGGGCGCAAATGTACTATTGAAGTAAGTGACAAACTCTTCCTGCCTTTAGCAAAATATGCCTTGGCATAGTGTGTATTATGAGATGTTAAGTACTTTAACAGCAGAAGCATCTCTGTTCTGTTGAGCTCTGAGGTGGCATCCAAAAGGGTCACAAGATACCAATCTGATTACGTTCTTCACGTTGGTATGACAATGGTCTCTCCACATGTTGTTTCCATCATTATTGCAGTCATATCACCAGAGTGCCTTAATACTATGCCAATTTATATTCTTGAGAAATTTTTGTCACAAGAATAGATTTTTTTTTTCCCACAGTCTTCATTATTTTTCCTGAGTTAATAACTAACTTGGGGCCAAATGTGGAAAATTTAGCCCAAGGACTCTGGTTTGTTTTCTCATTTGCATTTATTTATTTTCTAATTCATAAAAGTGAAAGATGCCAAATGAATTAGTGAACAAGATAGTCTAAAGCTGTTAACATACAATAGTGCTTTTGCTTTGTATTCCCTTTTGTCTTGGGAAAAGTCGTCATCTTCTCTGCTTCAGTCTTATCCTGCACTGTAAAATGAGAACACTAATGCTTTTGTATTTCCCTAACCAAAGTGTTTTCAGGATCACATTGAAGCAGACATTCCCACTGATGAGCACTTTTATGCATGAATGCCTTTGTTGCGGTCAGTGAAATTGCTGGTTTGAGTTGGGGTTCAAAATCTCTCCCTGAGTCATCTCCAGTTTCTGATGAGCAGTGAGGTGAACAGTTACGAGAGAATATAAGAGCACTTAGGCCATGTAACTCTTCCTAATGTCAGTGGAAACAAATACCTAAACCCTCACACTTCAGTATTTGGAGTACTTTACATTTTGACAGGCTGACAACTTTCTAACATTATCATGTTACAGCTATTAGTCCAAATCCCCTAGACCCCTACTCAGTCTTTACGCAGGCAAATCTATTTAGAGCTTTAATAGTGGAATATACTTCAGTAAGGTCTGGACCGTTACAGAAAAAGGAAAACAAAGTACTGATTGGCAATTTATTTAATGAAAAGTAAAGTCAAGAGTGGCACAGTTCACAGCTGAGTTTTACCAGAAGCAAATCAATGTTTGTTTTTACAATGAGCATTTTAACCATAAACAATAAAACTTTGATCTGTTAGTGTGATAATCTAAAAGTTGTTATGTGATTGTTGGTTACTAGTTTTTGACAAGTACTCAAATGAAAGGACAGGATAATATGGGAGGGGTGATCTATAACTGCCAGACGAAAGACAGTCTACAGGCATATCTTCTATTTGTTTATAGGTGGATCGTTTGCTATGAAATTCACTCATGAGACTAATTTAAGCATCAGGTTACATTCTACAGTTCAGCAATTTCACATTGCAAGTATCTGAAGAACTTTCAAAGTAATGCTATCTGGATCTGTAATTTTGCTACTATTTTTTTTTTTCCCCTAGACCTTCTCTCGCTGTCTCCTCTGTTTGTGATAATTCTGGAGAGAGCCTCTGACTCGGGACCCTCGGCATGTGTAGTTTGCCCAAGTCCTATCACATCTCTGCTCTTCATGTGTGACGCAGCTGAAAATCATGGTAAGTGACAAACTGATCTGTGCTCCTCCTCTTGCTGAAGCATGTGAGATATGTTGACAATCCGGAGTACTGTGCATGTTAGATGTGGAGGAATGTCTTTAAAGGACTTGAAGCATGTTTATTGTCTATCCTGAAATGTTTTAATGCTTGCAGGCTGTAGCCATCACTCTGGCATGGCAGCACTGGCATCTTTCCCTGAAAATTCCTGTTCCTGCAGCATAATCCTAACTGTGGTGCAAGGTGTTCTGAAAGGATGTGGTCACGTAAGCACTGTAGATGAGTAATTGCATAGGATACCTTTGTTTCTGTATGTTTAAGAATAAGTTATTGCTTAGTTTATGTTAATAATTTTATATGCAGCAAACACCATTTAATCAGTTCTGTCCATTCTATATAGGTCATATTTGGTTGCTGTAATAGTACTACATTATATGTTGCAAAAGTTGTACTTTATTTGGTGCTATTCATTCTTTATTAGTATTATTTGATTTATTTATTAAGTGCTGGCAGTGTACTCAACAGGACCAGATTTTCAATGTTACATTCTAATGTCTGCCTGTTGTCTTTCTGAAAATGATGGATGTTTTTGTAGGTGTATTACTGTGGTTGGGGTAGATGATGATTGAGAAGTTTTTTGAGTTAGATCTTCTAACTGTGATATTGCATAATTAATACTGCGTAAGTTAACAAGCACTAGAATAAAGGAGTTGGGAGGGGAATCAGAAACCTAAAGAAATTGTTATACTTGAATGCAACTTATTTCCTACAGCGTCACTGAGTTTTGTCTGTGTGTGTCTAAACATGAGAATGCCTGGGTTAGATATCTGAAAGTAGTCATATGGCAAGGGACATATTCAAACACTTCTTTGGTGTTAGCTGCTTTAACTCCTCTTTCAGATGTGTGCTATCTTTCAGATCTGTGCTATGTGTGTTAAAGCTGTAGAAGTGGTGAGCTTACTGCAGCCTTACAGAGGTTTCTCTGAAAAGCAAAGCTGTGGGGCATCCATTTTTATGTGTATTCCATGCTTTTTTAGAGTAAATTGTGCAGGCGAATTCCACCATTAATGGTGTGTAACCTCATTAATAGTTTAGGCCAGAAGCATCTTAAATTGTGCTTGCGTTCTTCAGGATAATTTAAAGCACTCATACAAGTTGTTGCTATTTGAATATGTCCCTAAAGCATATGATAAATGCATTAACAGATTTTGGACCCAAAGCCTTAAAATAAAAGGGGGATGGAGGGGGGTTATGGGGAGAAAACAACAACTCCTAAACCATGACGTGATAATGAAAAGTAGACTAGCCAACATATTGATATTTCCTTTAGGAGACTCAGGAAGCCGTTTTTTGGCTCTTGTATTTTATAAAGCACTACCTCTAATCTCTTAGCTGTTTTGTTTTTTTTTTTTACTGCAATGTAATATTCCAGTTTTGTTTCTCCCCACTGCTCTGGGGATCTTTTTTCCTACTAGTGTATGTTGTCTAAAGGAAAGACAGCTCTCTAGTTCTATAGATGAAATCTGAATTGGCAAAAGATATGTGTTGGTTCTTTCTTCTACAAAAAGAGACGACATCTGGAAGGCAAGTTTTAAATAGCATTAATTACATCCCTTGATTTTCCCTTTTATATGAGGAATGTGAAAGTTATGTGAAGCTATATATATTGTCACTAGAACTAACAATGATGAGGTTAGCTTCTAGTTTTTATCAGTTTCTTTCTAGCATTTATATCCCAAATTGTTGCTCATAATTTCCAACCGTTTCTTTTCTGAAAAAAGGTTAAATGTGTTTTCCTTTGTTTACATTTGAACTACATGTGTTGAGACAGAATAGGCAGCCGAGGAGTTACAGAATCATTCTTCCACTGGTAAGAGCCTGATCTTGACTTTGAACTACATTGATTAGGATAAGCTATGGAATAAATCCCAAATTATGGACTACTGAAAAATGCAAGTGGATTCTGGATGAACGTAGGGACCTTGTATCAGTATAACATAGATGAACAGGATCTTTAGGAAATGCCCAAAAGTGATTTGGTTTTAGCCCCTGAAACCAAGCCTAGGAAAAAAATCCAGTTTGACTTGCACTTTTCAGAGTTCTATTTAAAAAAATTTATTAAACCTTGAAAGACTTCTCAGCCTGACACATCGCAGTGAAAGTTCTTTCATGAAAAATATTTTTTTTTTTCTCAGAAAGGGTACGAAAAATGTTTAAAAAAAAGTCACAAAACCCCTTTTCTTTCAGAAAGAAAGCTCCAAGGCTCCAAAACATTTGAGCGCTTCCATTTCTGTAGTCACAGGGGAATTCTACCCTATATATAAAAATACATAAGCACATGCTTAACTTTTAGCAGGTATTAAGTCCCATTCATTACATTAGGACTTAAGCATATGCTTACATCTTTGAGAAGCGGGGCCTGCCTCGTATTAACCTCCAAGCTGAAAGTTTCATAAGGTGTTGAAGGTGGTCCAACGTTCACTGACCAACAGTACCAAATGCTTCCAATGCAGCAAGCCAGATAAAGACCTGGTTTAATGGGATTCTGAATTACAATAAGTAAATTATAACAAACCCTGTTGACAGAAGCCTCTGGGCCGGGTCCAGGCCTGAAGCCAGACTGAAATTTCTCATGTAGCAGGTAATCAGTAAGATGAGAAACCAGCTGCAAGGGAAAGGCCTCTTTTATGAAACAAGAAGGTACTCTGAGAGCCAAGTCTTGTCCTGGTAACCTTTTCAGTAACACAGCGGCAATTGGTGCTCTTCATTATCTGGACTTCAAAGGAGTTGAACTAATTGGAGAGGAAACCCATTATATTATTGGAGCAGGCCACCCCGTTGGTCATATGTGTGAAGAATCGGTCATTAGATTTACCCGTTACTTTTCTAAACATTTCAGTGTAAGCAAAGCCCATAAGTAATTTCAAATGAAGGTTAATTGGTTATAGGGGGAAAGGATTACTAGGCTGGCATTATCCCCTTCATAGCATTTAAACTGAGCAATATAATGACATTTCAAAACCATCTGGGACTTTTTTTTTCATGATAGACTCTAAAATGACCCATTTTACTTAAAAACAATGAAGCTGGTGTTTCCTTGTCCTTTGTGATAATGTTTTTAAAGCAGTTGTCTCTAGGGTTTGGTGCAGGTTTTGGCAAATAGCACAACATACCCAGTCACCAGATTGATTGATGCACGTAGGTGGTCATATCTGTCAGCCTGCCATCTACATTTTCCTTTACGGAGTTCTTTCCGAAGTCATACTAGAAGCGTCTGAATACTGTAGAAGGATTTATAACAGTTTGAATGTAACTTGAGTAGATTTTGTGAAATACACGATGATTTGTGCTGTATATCTGGATTGATGTTTCCAATTAGTTTTCCTGGTGACATACGGCAATCAATTCCTCTATGAGACCCAGAGAGTGGAGCTCATTGTGTCTCTTTGTAGAAGGCGATGTTCCTGAGTTCTTGCTCCTCATCTGACATCTGTAGCATCCCGTCGTGACGGTGGGACTGAGGTCAGTTATTGTCTTCCTGAAAGACAATAGCTTTCTTAGTAGTAGCTTGTTCACATGGAAAAGCAGGAGTAACCATATCAAATCAGGAGAGCAGCTAATTCAGGGCAGCATATCACGGGGTATGTAGCTAGTGGTAAAAGGAGCTGGCTTAGCAAGCAGCAAGGTCTGGTGGGATCCATTGTATCTCTGAGAGTAGCCTATTGGGCAGGCAACACAGGTGCACCTACACAGCTGTAGAGATAGCCTGGGAGCCTGCGAAGCAGAGCTCCAGTGTGGAGTGCCTTCACCGCAGCACTTCAGAGGGGGACAATGCAGATGTTGTCAGTGTCCCTAGCAGAGCTGCTCTCAGGCACCAAAGTCCATCAAAGCAAACCTGGCCCGAGGGTGAAAAGAATTATGTGGAACAGATAGAATTTCCCCTTATTCCACAAAACTTAACTTTTTCAAAATATCCTGCTGTACCTTTTTCCATTTCAACTCCCTTTCCTTCCCTTGCCTTCCCTCACAGATCAACTGGGGATTCCTACAAAACTGTGGAAGTAGGAATCATTTCACTTACTTCAATTTTTAGTTTTAAAGTTAGTATTCTAGTAGCCTAAGTTAGTCAGTAAGAGAAAGGTACTCCACTGGAGAGCAATTCATCTACTCTGCCTGCATCTTTCATGTTCTCTATCCATTGAACCAAATGACAGGCTTAGATGACTTTATGCCTACTTTTTCATCACCTAAAATTTGCTGAGGTGGGTCCTAATTTTTGCAGAATCTTCCACAGTGGATGCAGGGGAAGGTTAATTGTAGCATTTTTAAGCTTTGAGGTTTGAATTTCGCAAGTGTAACACTTCTTTTGATGAAGATTTTTAGAACTGAACTTTCTAGCTTTTAGGAATAAGCAAATAATAATAATTAACAATATTTGCTTAAAAAGCAAACACCCCCCCACCCCCCCCACCCCGGAATTAGCCAAATTGCTTTCTATTTTTTAGATTTTTTTGTTTTTGTTCTCTGTAATAAATATGATGATTTCGTTATTAACTAGTGTAGAGGAGAGGTCGTGGTCCAAAAATGTGGACCCTTTCATGTAGCAAATAACTGTTGGGAACTGGAAATTCTGGTTTCCATTCTGGGACTAGAGGAGCACAGTGATCTATATAGATGGTACATCAAACTCATCAGGACAACACATGCTAAAAAGAAGCATGGCAGTCACCGGCCATATTAGAAACATGGGTTCAGCTTACAGTCCTGCTAGTTTCTCCTGTGCAACCTTTCAGGTGCTTCTTTAATAAAATTAAGTGGCTGCTATTTATCTATTTCTAGCAAAGGGGACTAAGCAGAGTTGATTGAAATTGCTTCCTTTATAATGGCTGTGTGAGAGAAAAAAGATTTTCTTGACCAAATGAAATTTCCACTGAAAGTCTACCTTCTGTGAAAATGTTTGGTCTTTCTGCTTGAGTGCCCCATCCCACACCTTTTCCCTTGTGTTTCTAACTGGAAAGTCATAATTTTCTGGGCTTGCAGAACTGTAGGCAAATAATAATAATAATAATCATAATAATAATCATAATCATCATCATCCTTGCCAGATCTTTTTATGAGAGCTTCTTCCATAGTACTGAAAGTATAATTAGTAGAAAGGGCTGGATTACAACTCAAGGTCATCTCCTTACTCCCGGTTTGATGGACTGTTCTGAGATGAGAGTGAGTAGTAGCACCTTCTGCTGTATTTCTTAGTAGAAAGTTGTAGTTCATGCAACTCACACGGGCTGTCCAGTGCAGCGCAGGACCATTCCTATTTGTTTTGGCATGCTGGTGACATCTGGGAGCTGCAGCTTGCTCTCAGCAAATTGCCTGTGAAAACTTTCTAGTAGCTAGCCCCTAAGAAGCTCTACTGAATGTATCTTAAGCCTGAACTGATGTATTCAAACTTGGGTGGATTTTCAGGCAGGAGCTTGAGTGCATTACTCATCTTGGCCTATAAATTAAATTTCTTCTTCACAGCATAGTAGTATTACATCTCTTCAAAAAGTAGTTGTGGCAGAGAATAAGGATAACTCTGGACAAGATATTTCTCAAAAATTTCACTGGTCTATCCTGAACATCTGAGTCTAAGCAAAATAACTGGCATGGAACATATCAGGCTATGATATCCATTTTGAAAAACTCATGAGCAACAGAAAACATAGCAGATAAAGAGAATTCTTTGGCAGCCATAACTATAGATATAGTTACCACTTAAAACACAAATGTTTCCAAACTGTAAGTGCTTATATCATAGAGATTACCATATCATCACAGGCTGTCATTTGTCCTCTTATCAATGCAATGTGAAATCCCTGTGAACGTAAATACAGATTAATCTTCAAGATATTTAGCATACCAGCTCTATAGAGTACTTCTTCACTACTGTCAGAAAACACGTTCTGCACAGCCACCACATGGCCTAACTGAGGCTTTTAAATGACTGTGGGGTCAACATCCAACTCCTGGCCTTCTCCAGTCACAAACATTTCAGCACTCGCCGAGCGATGGATTTGTCTCTATTATGTTTTGAATAACACTCCCTTGCACAGGAAGCAATAATCCAAGAGTAATTTTCTACTACTATTACTAAACTTCTAATAGGAGCTCTTACGTGATAATTAGGCCTCTCATATATTTTGGAGAGTGTATTTTTTTCTAACCAGTTTTCTTTTTTTTCATTTGGTAACTCCTGAAAATATTTTACTGCTTAAAAGAATGTTTTTTAAAATCATATCCTTTGTGATTAGTAATGTACAACTAAAGACATTTTGAGCATTAAACACCCCGTATGTGAAATCCCTGGAGTTTTGCTACAGCATGGCTCTAAATTTACAATGAAATTACAGAGCTGGAAGAAGAATCATAACTGTATAGAAGAAAGCTAATACAGTTCTTTACATGTCTGTTTAATAAAGAATCCTTTAGTTCTCAGTTTAAAAAAAAAAAAGTAAAGGTTCATTAAACTTGGTACCATAATACATGCTACATTTATTGAAGAAAAACATTAAGTCAATACCCAAGACCCTTAGCTGCAGTGTGTTCAGAAAGCAAAATAATTAAATTGATATTGTTTCCTTTTTTGACAGGGTCTCCCTTGGGAAGGGATATTACTTGGCAGCACCAGCAATGGCTCTTTATCTATGCGAAGACCTATTATGTTAAATTAAAACCTCTCTGTATTTATCAAACAGCCAAAACTCATAAACAAAACTATGGCATTAAGAGTAAACTGCTACTAGACTATTACTTCCTGCATCAGAGTATTATTTATAATTCAATTTAGACAAAGCATCTGCTCCTCAGGGAATGCTGAGACGTGGTATTGACACAAGAGCTTTTTACTATTTGGGCATAGGAATCAAATTGTTTTGCAGTCACTGTAGTTGGAAACTGTTTCTACCAGAAAAACAACCACACCAAAATCCCTTCAGAAGTTTTTAAGAAGTAGATTATTAAAAGCAATGCCTAAAGTATTGTTTATAACAAGTATGCTAATTGGAAGACAGTAATACGTCTATAAAATAAAGGAGCTTTTTTTTTAAAAAAAAAAAAAAAACATGAACATGAAAAACTTTTGCCCTTGGATTTTATTTATTTAATTATTTTTACAATAATCAAAAAACAAATGTTATTTTTTTGGCAGCTAGGGTTTTTAGCTCTAGAAACTTGGTATGTCCTTCAGTATAGTATTTTGCTTAGCGCACACCAGACTCTCTAATTTTGAATTTATAAGGAAATCCCTCAAATCAATGTACTTGTACTCTATGGAGCTTACATGGTAGGCAGATACAAGGTACCATTCAAAATTCATGCAACAGGTTGTGTGATAAGAGTACTCTAAAAAGGTAGACCAAAGTTTGAATTTGCAGCCATTTTGAAACATAAATAACATATTTTAAAAACTCCTCTCATTAAGTTAAGGCGACTTCTCTGGGAGGCTACCAGACATCTCAGTAATGCCTATATGTAATACACCCATGCATAAGAAAAACAAGGAAAAGAAAATCTGATACCTCAACCACTGCCAGCCAGTAATGACCAGTGGAATTCAGCTAACGTAGACAATTTAATTTTAATGCCTAGTGGGAATTTGATTAAAGCAATTAGGGAAAATTCTGAGCGTAGTCCAAATCATGCATCTCTCTATTTCATTTTAGTTTCTTTAAGAGCCGTCAGCTTTCTTGGCCTCTGAAAATATATGTAGTAAGTCTCCTGAAAACCTTTAAGCAGGGTTATAACTTTGTTCACATAATAGTGACATTGAAGTGAGTGAGGCTACTTGCAAAAGGGAACTTATATATGTGTTTAAGTGTTTGCAGGATCTCATGCTAAGTACTTGGAACAGAAAGCTCTTCCATACCCTGCCTAAACCCTAACCCTAAATACAGACTTTCCTTTCCAGCAAAGCGCCTAGGCAAAGGCTGATCAGCCCCGAGAGACAGAGAAATTCAGGGGGGCAGTTGCGGACCCCGGGTTCAGGGTGAAGTAGATGGAGCTGAGAGGCTCCAGTCACTAGGGAAGTTCAGTGATTTCTTAGAAACAGGCTGCTTAGTGTGTCTGATTGTTATTACGATATAGGTGGAAATTAAAGGGAATAAACCTCTCATAAACATATATGGAGCTGCAGCCATGGCTATGACATCACTGGCAGCCAATCGGGTAACTAACTCCATTTTGGTCCATCAACTTCTACAGCCATTTAAAAATTTTTATTATTCTACCACATGAATCTGGACTGCAGCCACTCACCATAAGACAGACTGGACTAATAAATCTTTGGCACATGTAACCACCATGTTTAATATAAAACAACCCATACACTTTTTTTAATATGATTTATAAAACAGAACATGAAGCTACCTACATGATCTTTTCTAGCTACAGCAGATACAGTTATTTATCGCACATTTAATTACTAACAGCAATTCAGTCATGTTACCTGACCTTAAGGCCTTATGATTACCTGATCCAACATATTTCACATGATAAAAATGTCAAGCTCAGAGAAACCCACCAGTCTGGCTTTCTGTGAAATCTAATTATAAACAGCAATGTTAAAAAAAGGTTAACAGTTTAAATAGTCAAGGCAGTTATTCATTTTGTAACTGTTTGTTTTGATTGAAATGATAGCCGAAAGGGCACCATGCAGCCTGGTACGCTATGAATAGTGCGGCTTCATCTCACCCACCTGCATTTTGGCTGCTCAGCTTGAACTCGGGGAGCTCAGCTGGGCCTCTGGGAACATCTCTCCACAGCACCATGGGATGCGTACGTCCCTCCCCCTCTACAACCTCCATCTCCAGCTTGCATTGGTGCATAACGGGGAAGAGAAGTCAGTGAATCTATTCGTGGGAATGAGCTCAGCCCTTCCCCTAACTCTCAACACATGGCTCCACAGACCACGGTGCTTTGAAATGCACGGTCAAATTGTAGATGTTGAGTTTGAAGTTGGCATGACTGCATTATAACAGGCCTTGTAGATGGCTAGGTAAACTGACAAGGTGACATCCTGGCCCTCTGCAGGTACAATTCTCATTGATATCCTGAGTTTAGGAATCTGTCGCAGACTAACAATTTCTAAATGCGTTCCTGTGCCTTGTACCTTTGTCTTGCTCCATATGTGTATTTCACTCAAGGTAGAGAGGCTCATGAGCAGGGGGACTGAAAGGAAGGAGCATCTGCTTGTGGGAAACTCTCCTACACTGCCACTAACAATAATAATAATAATAATAACAGTGGCAACAATTATGATAATTTCTTCAGTCACAGTGGTGACTAAGAGCTTTAGCGGGAAACTTGGATGATACTGTGGCTGCACAAGGCAGGTCATGTACAAACAAAAAATAAACATTGTCCCCAAGAATGTTGATTTAAGATATGTGATTTAGTGCCTTAGAATAAAGATGGGAAATGCATTTTAGAATATACATTCTATGCCTTTTCGTTAGGAAAAAGATTTGATTTTGCTGCCTGTTAAGTTGTATAA
>NW_008824233.1:5098086-5108633 GCF_000699105.1 Pygoscelis adeliae | reverse complement strand
ATTTTGATACATTAAACACATAATTTGACACGTATTAATTCTATAGTTATAAGTCAATGCATTATAATTTTTCTCCTGGGAAATGAGTAAATATGGTTTTTATATATATTATAATATGTCACACATTATGTCTCTAAGTATGTTCTAACATACAGCAATACTTTCTGTAGTACACTAGATCTTTCCATTCCTTCTTTTTTGTGGGATAGCAGATGAACCAAGATGACCTCATGCTACAACTTTGCTTCTCTGGAAAAATGAAGCTGTCAACAACATAGGAAAAGACTCGTAACCACAGGAAACAAAATGTTCACAGGAGCTGGACTAAGACTATGGAACTTGTTGCCAGACAAAATAAGAATGACCAGCACATGTGCCACACTAAGCACTCAATGCAAGAACCCGCTTATTCAACCTAGCTTTCCCATGACAGTCCTTTCAAGCATCCTTAGACTAAATGCTCTTCTGGTTGTAAGACTGTGAAAAACTCAAAAATGTTCAGAGGTTGTAAAACATGGCAAGCTCACACATAATTTCCGTAGAAAACGGCTAGACATTACAGTGACAGTCTGATACAATCCTGGATGAATAGACAGTTACTAAAAAAATAAATAAAGCAAATAATCTCTTCCTGTCTGTAGGAGTGGCAACATTTTGAAACATTGCTAAAGCCATGTAAGATCTCACAAGCCCAGTATAATCCATTTATACTTATTATTATTTCTTATTAACTCTCCAGAAAATATCAATCAAATCATTGGGCAGTAAACAGTATGTATGTACTGTTTGTAGTGACTTCTAGTGTCACGTGTTCCTCCTAAAAAATGCTATATAATGGAGTGTACAAATATAGAGTAAGCACCTGCAGTTGGTGCTCTCCTTTAATTTTTCAGCTTCTTGTATGGCTGTGTCTAGAACCCCACGGTACCGATTAATGAAGTTTAAACTATAATAAGTTAATTGACTTTAGTGACCAATAGCAATATTTTCATGCCATTTTATTTCGTCCCTCATCCCAATCTTCAGTAAAATTCACTGAAGCACTGACTTGTGATGAAGATGGTCCCTCAAAAAAGTTGCTGAAATAAACCATCCATTTAAAAGATGCTTTTCCATTTCCCAGACTGTCTTGTGGAAACAGCTACTCAAGGTATTCAGAAAAAGAGCGCTGTCACGATCATTGTGTGCTTGATATTAGAAAGTGGAATAGGGCTAAATCTTCCCAAGAGAATACCAATGTTTTTGCTTAAAATAATCCAAACACAGAAGTGTCTGATTTCAGCCATTCCGTCTAGCGTGAAAGACAGATACATATGCTGCAAGACGTGTATGGTATTTGGATGTTAGTGCAGGGTTGGCCTAACTCTCCTTTTTACTGAGTCACATACCAAAATCTTCATGTGATCAGAAGCCACAGAAGATGCATACCATCTACGGAGGAGAACGGGAGGTCCTGGAGTGATTCACAGACAGTAGCTGACAACAGCTCCCAGAGGACCCATTAATTTATGGTGGAGCAGGTCTAGCTCATGCCAGCCGTGTTGCTGGATCCCCGAGCAGCCCATTGATTTTGGCTTTAGCAGCTGCTGCTGGCTCATTTCCTTCCGTGGCCAGACATTTGAATTCCTTGTCCTTTTTTGCCAGCACGGTCTTCTGACTGGCCATGTGATTCAGCTATCAACTTGGGCCAGTGCTTAACCATTTGTGCAGGGCCGTGCTTTGGTGTGTAAGCACTTCAAGAAGGGTGTAGGCTGCTGCTATGCAACTTATGAACCTGTTAGGGACCCAGGTAGATATCTGCAGCAAACAGAATGGTCATGTACTTCAGCCTGTGAGGAAAAAATAAGTATTCCTTTCCTATAAATGAACAAATTCAGCTTTTTGTTGTGACCTTGCAGGAACATAACTGGAATTGCGCAGATCCATTTTCTTAAGACCAAAGGAAGCTAGCAAGAAACCCTGGGAAGCCACCTCTGATGCGTGCAAAGCTGAACAAGTCCCAGCAACTGAAATACTTGAAGGGGAATAGTACATAAATCTACAGTAGTGTAGACCTGGGGAGGAAGAAGGAATTGAAGCAGAAAAAAAATCAACTCTGACAGAAAACAGTGTAAAAGCATAACTTTAAAATAAGTAATGTTTCGGTTTTTTGCTTATATACATTTTCATACATCTATATTTATATCTTTCTTTCCATATGTGTCTTGACACATATACACACACACACACACACACACACACACGTATTTTTACTTTAGACAGTAATCTAAAGTACCTCTGAGGACTGAAAAATTGCTCAGTGGTGGTAGAACCAGACAGGCAGTCTTCGACTGCTGGCTATGCTTGAAATAAGAAATCTTCAAAAGCTATAGTGATGTGAGGCAGTACAAAACACCAACAGAAAAATAAAAGTGGGTGAGTAGACATGGTATGCTTTCCAATTTGCTGGCCAACAACGTATCTGAAGGACAGGTCCCTTGTGAAAGGGTCCTTAAACGTTTTGCCTGCCTACTCCTTTCGGGAGCGGTGGTACAGGGACCCATGCTTTCTTCACACAAGTAAGGCCAAATGGACCTTGAAACAGTTCATCTCATCTGCATCCTGACCTGCCTTTTTCCTGCCTTTGGGCATTAAAACAGAAGAGTACAAGTGAGCTGGAGCTTGAAATTTGGAGACCCTTAGGCACTGGATAAGCATGGGACAAACGACTGTTAGTGGCACAATTATCACTCCCAGTCACAGAAGATAATCCTTTGCTTAGCTTTTAAAAGTCAAAACTGCATGTCGTTCACAAAAAAAGGAAAAAAAAAAATCCCTCCATTCAGACCTGTGTTGTAAAAACTCCAGTGTGGTTGAGCAATGCTTACAGATAAAAATGGTGAACTAAAGAAAGAAGATTTATTTAATAGCTGGGTTCAAATTTTCAGCTCATAAGACTCCCTATGGTAATAGCAAGCCCAGAGGAGAGAGAGTGGTATTTGACAACAGCAATTTCTGAAACATCTTGTGCAAACCAGAAGCACATAAAGAGAACTTCAGATAAAGAGAATAAAGACATCACACAGCTGCACACCAAAAAAAGTGTTTCTAGCTAATTCAGACCTGGAAATTAAATACTCTAAAGTTGTTAAAATGCACAGTGAAGCAAAAAGGAAATGTGAGGCAAAATTAAATGAAAGGGAGACTCTTTCCTGAGCATTATATAACATTAGCTATATAATCTGAACACTAAAAATACTCTGTTATCTCTTCCAAATCTTTCATAATTACCAGAATGCAAGCAGCTACTTTTAAAGAATAGGGTTGATTCAAAGCTAAAATAATAATTAATAATAATAATGATTAAAAAATAAACACATTTAAGGCACCAAATCTCAGTATTATCTATCAATGTTTGAAGTACAGGCTTTTTATTTTAATGGCGGTTCAGGTTAATGGGCCTCCGATAAGTTGAAGGGATAGCAATGGCAGAGATCTGTAGAACTGTGATAGTGATAAGGGTTTTTCTGTAAGAACAAGGTGGTACAGCTTCCCAATCAGGTTCATGCGGACTAAATTGATGTGACAATTTAACATTCAAAGCTTTTCACTTTGCATGTTCTAGGTCATATCTACCCTACTTTGAAAGGTGTAATTGCAGAAAAGAGACGTAAAGAACTAGTTTTGCTATGGGCACTCTGGCAATAGCAGAGAAGCTGGCGCAGCTAGCCTCGGTGTCTAAAGTCACACTTTACCGCATAATGGCTTTCAAGTGGGCAAATTTGTCCTGGCTTTACTGTTACTGGCAGCCAAGCTACTTGGGTTAACACTCAGTTATATTGGTTCTGTCCCTAGGTGCTAGAATGATGCCTTTGTTTGCAGCATAGTAATGTGTTTGAGATGAGGACAAGCCATTTCTCTCTGCTATGCAGACACACGCAGGCAGGAATTAACATCTGTTTCTGTAGTGTATGTACAGGGCACTGTTTCTTCATTAGATATCTGTTTGTAAATAGGATTCCTTGAAATATACCAATTGTAAATAGATTAAACAAAAACAAAAACAAAACCCAAACAAACAACAAAAAAACAAGATAGTGATTGAAGCTGATAGAAGTGGTGAATCTGCTACTCTGTGTTTATATGCTTACTATTTAGCCATTAATTTTTGGGGAGGACAACCATTATCAACTAGAGTGGAGCTTTATTTAAAGACTTTTAACTCAGATGTCTGGAAACTGAGTGATATATAAAGCTGATGGTTGGAATCCTTCTCAATGATTTATTGTAATGTAACATTTGCTGCAATAAACTATGCCCTCAATTAGACCTGAGCAACTCCATTAACTTTAATTATATCATGGTTGTAACTGAGAGTATAATTTGGCCCTCTGGGAATAGAATATACAATTAAAGCTCCACAGGGTAGAACAGGCAGAAGAAATTTGCCCTTCAGTTGGAGCTGTCAGAGAAATTATAGGTTGCTTTAGTTATTCTCACCAACCTTCACAAATCCTATTAATGACGTAGCTGCGGTATGTAGTTTCCAGTATATGGTGGTTGGTAGAACAAATACTGCTTATGCTTTTTCTCTTTGCTAACTCGCAGGTGAACAGAGATCAGCAATTAAAGCTCTTGGGCACTGACTTTTTGCTCAGGAAATAGGAGAGCAGAAGCTGAGTAAACAAGACGAGTGCATTTGCAGCAGCTGGCTGTGTGCTCTACAGAAATTGGCAAGCGCAGTTCAGGACCAAGCCCAGGCAGAGGATGCGGAGGGCTTGGAATCAAGGGACTGAGGAGTAATTTTTGCTTATTTGACATAATACCATAGCAACAAGCTGTTATGTTGCAGAAGGTAAAGCAAACAAAGAGCTGTAGGCAGATCCCTGTGATAAGAACGAACTAGTTTTTCATCCTAAATGCCGTAGTAGAAAGCAAAGAGTTGACAGTGTTATTAAGCTCTATTGATAGCCCATTCAACTCCTTTAAAAATGTGACTGAGAAAATTTAGCTTAGGTCATAAGAATAAGAAAGAAAAATTTCTGTCTTGCATTTTTTATTTCCAGAGAGAGATGTCAGAGGGAACTTTTACCCGGTATGCAGGGCTATTTTCATATTTGCTTTTGGTTCATCTTCCTAAGATAAATGGGTTTGTTTGTCAGTATTCACATCTGGTGGATTTCAAGTGGTTGAAGTCAGTGAAAGATAAACCGTGAAGGCATTGGAAGTTGAAGTTCCTATGGAAAGGCTGTGGAACAGTTAGGGACCATCAGCTAAAACAAGCCACTAAGCACTCGGGCTGTGTTAAACCCCAACTGGCTATACCCAGGAGACGTCAGAGCCCATGGTGTTCCTACAGGTTTGACACTTGAGTTTCATAATGCCTTTCATGGCAACCTGAGCTCAGCCTCAGTCCAAGTGCCCCCAAACTCCAGCAGTTTTCACATCAGAAAATTCCTTGAGGAAGGATCTTTGGGTTGTGTCTGATTTTCGACACCTGACACTGCCAGCAAGGGCAGGTCCACACAGCTGCCCTCAGTGCTTAATCTGCGCACTTTACACCCAGATCCCACTGCCATGCATTTACAAGGAAGCACGATAAAGAATTCCCTTCTGTACCCAAACACATCAGTCTGGGTACTTTAGGAACAAAATGTTTTCAGTGTTGGTAGCCAACTCCTGTACTGAAAGCTATTAAGTTTCCGTACTGGTGCAGTTTGTGTGTACCTATTATCCTTGAGTTTTAGGCTCTCCTCAAATCAGTTGCAAGCTTAGCTGAAGCCCTGCTAAAGCGAGTACCAAAGTTCAGTTCCCTGTGCCATCCGGTTTTCAGTCTTTTCTGACTCAGGTGAATGTACTGCACCACTTGTATTTAAGACATGGACTCAGGGGCTTCTGAAGGGTCAGACTGGCTTATAAGCATATTTAGATCTGAGTCTAAGACATGAGAGGAATTCTAAAATGATGAGGAGGCTGAAGAAAGTAATATCTAAGTTAAAGAAAAACCTCACAAAACCATCTAAAACACGAATAGCTTGACTATATAGAAAACGTATGTGATATTGGAAACAATAGGAAAAAAGATTTATTTAGGAGTAGAACTTCCACCTATTGGTTTAAATTATGGGGTGGAAAGGAAACAAAGGGAAAAGAGAAAATTTTCATGAGAAAAAGAAAAACTTTTTCAAATCAGTGAGTATATGAAAACATTTCAGTTATTATGTTTAACAGAATTGGCCTGAAAAATTGCAGTGAAAAAGACTATTTGTAAAATTTGAAATTACCTGTGAAAATAGCACTGTGCTAAATAAACATCTAGGAAATCCAGGCTGTTTTTTGCCAGAATAGGACCCAATTTATTTCTCTTTTCCTTCCATTCTTCTTCCAATTTTTAAAAAAATCTTGATTAATGCATAAAGAAGAGGTACAAAAGGCATATTCAATATTTTTGCCTGTTTAGCTGAGTGAATTATTTGCTGTAACACGTGCATTTTTTACATTCTTACTAGAATATCTGAATAAGTAATTTGTCATTACCAACTTCCTCTATTTTCTTTCAGTTTATCTACTATTAACTATTTAACTGCAATAGGAAATACATTTGTACTCCTCATAACTTTGTATTAAAAGTCCCAACTGCTTCTTTAGACCATTTTGCTCTTATTTTATAAGCAACTTTTGCTTCTGAATTTTATATGTTCTCATTCTTATACTCCTTTGAGACAATGGCAAATACCCACTCATTTCAAAAGACCCGTTATTTAAACACTTAGCTTTCTTATATTTTTGGTACTGGGCATCATATTGTAAAATTCTGCTTCCTAATTCTGCAGCTGGTTTCATTAGGACTGCTGTCTGTGTCGTTCCCTTAGACAGGGGACACAGCACTGCATCCCGTGGTGAGGACTGACCAGCGTAGCTGTGCGCTGGTGGGGAATGAGAGAAGTAGAGAATGGTTTGAATATGCCTCCTTCTAATTGCAATTGATACCCTCTAGTTCATGTGTTGAAACGGACAGGGACTTCTTTACTTGTAATTTTGTGAGGTGGCTGACTACTCCAAACTGAAGCGCAAAACTGAAAAAACCAACAAACCTCGTTGGTTAATTAAGATAAGCGTGGCTGATAGCATTTTGTGGGTGGGGTTCTCCACTGTCTTGTACTTGCTGACTGTGTAAAATGTTGTGAAAATGGAAGGGGTTGTATTCCCTGGGTATAAATGACTATCCAGGCTGAAAACACTGGCTATTTGCATCCTGTAACATCACTTGCATCATGAGGAAGCCTGTGGCTGGGAACGTTTGGGTACACAGGAGCCTTTCCCCAACCTTGCAGGAGACAGGTGCACCATGGCTAAAATAAGCAAATGCTGAATTCTTCTTGCACAGCACTGCTTGTGAACGAGTAATGTTTAAAGACAAGAGTAGGCAAGCGAATGTAATATCTGTATTATTTTAAAGATGCTTTCTTGGACTAGACACAGCCTTACAGGGCCAGGTCAAGGAATATTTGATAGAAGAAATGTCCCTGGCAGTGTCATGTGGCCTTGTGATTAATGCTCTCTTTATTGTGACCTTTGCTAATTTTAAAGTCCTTTGCTAGCTGTTCGATAGCCAGTGCTAGCCTGCTTATCTGTAAGACTTCTGGGAGAGAGAATCATAACTGTATATATATAAAAAAACCCAAACAAAATCCAGAAAACCAAAACCAAATTGCTTCCTAAAAATAAAGCGTTGGATGTGATCCTTTCAAACAGTGTTAGAAATAATTTCTCCTTCTAAATGTTCAAAAATTTCATTAGTTTAAAATACGTAATAAGAGATAAGCTCTCATGAAAGTGAATACTGTTTCTTTTCATTAGAAAATTCTCTCTGTTCTTTTTTCATTAGATTTTGTCTAGGTTAATGGTATCCCTGCAATAGAGTGGTGTGCATGTTCCTCAACATGGGTGGGGAGTCAGATAGCCAATTATTTAAATGAAACAACGGTTGAATTAGTAGGTTAGATGAAAACCAGATTATCATAATATATAAATTACATGACCACATCAGAGTGCGTGACACTGAATAGCCGTGTGGATTTGCTATCAGGTTCTGAGACATTTTGTGTAAAACGCTGATTTCTGCTTGGCTGCTTACCGCAATGCTTGCATAAAGGACAAGAGAGGAACACTGAGTACTCCCCTGTTCAGAGCACTACGTTTCTAATTTTGTGGTCTTTTCTTGGATGTGACACCTAGAGTAGGGCAGATTACATTACCAGTTAATGATCTGCAGAATGATATGCAGAGCTCTTTTGGCCACTTTCCTTTCTGACGCTTAACAACTCTATATACAAAACTGGGACAAGAATTTAACCTACTCTTTTCCATCCATCAAAACACCATGAAGAGCATTTATTGAGGGGAGGAAGATTTGACAGGGGAAAAAAGGAAGTGGTAGTAATTGTAGACAAGCCAGGTGCAAGCTGGCTGCCTAAATGCATGCAACTCGTGCCTAAGTGGGCATAAAAGCTTCTCTACGGGCATATTGGGTGGTCAGATCCTCCCCCCAATTGTATGGCTTAGAATCAGAAATATCTCCACTTTCTTCCCTGAATTTACTCCAGATTCATGCAAGTGTAACTGAGATAAAATAATTAATGATAGACTGGCAGGCTCGTTCTTTTTTCATTGCAGCCAGGAGCCAAGACATAGGTTGGCTCATGTTGGATAAATGAGACCATGCTAGCAGTCTGTGTTGGTTAATAGCAATGAAAGAGCTCTGTGCTTATTTAATTAACCGGCTCTTTGCTAAGAGACCTATTTTGATGGTGTGGCTGTACCTAATAATACAGTTTGATTTCTCAGTTCCTCCTTCAAACTGCAACCTGTGACAATTTTTGCCTTCTAACAAAAACTTTATTGTTGCATGGCGTATGTGTGTTTGCTGCCTTGCTGCTCACTGGTATTTAGCCTGTCACAGGAAGATGGTATTTACCAAACTGTTACAGCTTAAAGGCTCTGTCTAGGTGGAGGGGCAAATGTGATCTGTATAAAGCCTTGAGACAAGGTTTGCTATTTATTTTTCCCTTGGAAATCATGTTGACAGGCAGGTGGCGTGTGCTTGACTCTCACCCTGACATGGATCCTGGACACATCCGAGTTGGGATACATCTGGGACTGGGAGATGGTGAGTGATGCTAGGTCCTATACTTCAGACACAGTCTTAGACCTTCAGGGACTTAAAATGCTAACATCTGGCTTGTGATATTGCTTTTGGCCTACAAAGTCTATTTTTGCCATTGCCCTATTTAGCAGTTCTCCACTAGTCCTCTGTCCTGCTCATATGCTATAATTCTTTTGACTTGCTAATTCAGACCAGCTGATAAAGAGGAATTTTCTGAGCATAGCCTTGTCATTGTAGCGGTGTCAGCTACTATTCGTGTATTCAATTTCATCTCTACAGATACTCATTTGATTTTAATTCTCTTGTAACATGTAAAAGCATAAGAAAGGCCTTGTTGGATCAGATCAGTGGTCCATCTAGCTCTCTGACAGTGGAGAAAGAGATGCTGTTTAGGAAGGTCACGTGAGCCTGACCTCTCTCTGCAGACTATTCCTCTCCCATCAACATTCACAGTTGTTGGATTAGGGATGCTAGGGGATACATACATGCCTTTTTCTTGCAGTATCTGTCTGTGGACCTGTTGTCCCTAAATTTGGCTACTCCCCTTTTGAACCTCCTGATACTATTTACCTTCACAACCTTCTTTGACAACAAATCCTAGAAATTCACTACCCGCTCTGTAAAAACCATTTCCTTCCTTTAGTTGCGAATGGACCTCTTGCTACCTTCAGTGAGTGACCACCTACTACGAGGACTGCAGGATTTGGTTAGTAACAGTTTTACATTCAATTTATCCTTCATGAACTTGCAAAAGTTGATCATGTTCCCTTTCAACCCTCTTCTCTCCAAACTGAGACAGTCTTTTTAGTCTCTCATAAAGCAACTGCTCCATACCCTCCTTCACTTTAGTAGCTCTTCTCTGTACTGCCTTTAACTCCACTATGCACTTGCAATGCAGTTACTCAAAAGGTGGAGGCATTGCCCTTTTACATAGCACCTAAACAGCATATCTGTTCAATAGTAGTGATTTTTCTTGTTGTATTTGGTAGCATAATTTACCAAGTTACTGTTATTTGCTAACAAAAGTATCTTGTCTTTTTTTTTTTTCTTCCTACGACAGAATATTTTAATTATAGTTTGAAATTTGACTGTAGAGGTATCACAGTAAGTGCAGATGTTGTTTGGGATATGCTTTCCAGTCTTAAATTTTATGCAATTTGATTTCTTAATTTTGTGTAATAACTGTGTATTTCAACACTTTATTTGGAGTCTGAGCACTCATCAAATATCTCATACTCAATTATAGTCCATTGTTAGCAAAACTGCAACTGAGCCGTGCTGTTAGCAGTGTCTAGCAACACCGCCTTTCCCGTCTCATCCTTTTTCTCCTGTGTAACAATATAAAGACCGTTCTTTAGTTTTATCAGCCGTATTTCCTATGGTCGTCTCTCTTTGCAGAGTC
>NW_008824233.1:5097226-5098046 GCF_000699105.1 Pygoscelis adeliae | reverse complement strand
TGGAAATTCAGTGTCCCTGAAATGATGAGAGTGTAGAGCCTGTATAAAATTTTTCTCTGCAGTGTTTTGCTTGCCTATTCATGACAATGTTGTCTTTCCGTGTAAGTATCTCCAAATGGGCCTCTGCAAAGTGTTTTGTACGTCAGGTTTTGTTTGTCTATAGTACTGACTTGTCGCGTCTCTTTTAAACAGTGCTGGAAACTTCAGGTAGACCTATTTCCATATGTACACAGGCGGATTTTTTCAAGCTTCTTTCTTATTCTTCAACTCTGCAGCTTTGTACTCCTCTCTCTAATCAGTGATGTGCTTTATTATTTAGTCAGATGAGGCATTTGCTTTATTATGATTTCTTCTTTTGGACCAGAGGCAGCCTGAAGCAGCAAGGCAAAACAGCTTGTTACAATCTGACAATTTTATCCCCTAAAGGAAGAAAGTGTGTTCCATCATTAAAAATAACAGTACTGAATTTCTTCCAAACCAAAATATAATAGTACTCATGAATTAATGTTGAGAAAAGATAACAGAAGCTGGTTTTGCAGGAACACTTGTAGTGTCACAAGCAAAATTTGGTACCATGGACATGAGAGAGATTAAAACCTGAACGTGTTTCAAAATGGTGTGCAGAGGCATTTAAGGCAGCAGTTATTTAGACATGTTTCATAAATAGTTCAAGGGCACGCGCATTGCAAGAAAAGAGAAGAAGCACTAGTGCATTAAACTGTCTCAAGAGGTAGACCTTGATAAAAACCCTAAGGTACAGGAATAAAGGTTGAGGAATAAAGAACAAAGCCAAATAAAAGCCAGGGAGGGAGGGAGGGAG
>NW_008824233.1:5070611-5097141 GCF_000699105.1 Pygoscelis adeliae | reverse complement strand
GAGGGAGGGAGGGAGGGAGGGATCGAGGGAGGGATCGAGGGAGGGTCTGGCAGGATTGGAAGAATTGGAATTCAGCACTGAAACTGGCAATCTGTGTCTAAAGGATGAAAAAAGGAAAAATATTAAGAAAGAACATTTGTGAGATAGGAATAAAAACTTGGACTGTTGTGGAAGGGTCAGAGGGAGCGATAAGTATTTGAAAGTGTCTGTATGAATGCAAGATGTGTGATGAAGAAATAAAGAGACTAGAAATACACAGAGAATATTGGCATCATTAATCTAACTGGAACAGAGAGAGGAAGCAAAAATCTGTTAGCGATAAATAGCGTAAGATGATATATAGATCATGCAGAACGGAACAGATGGGAGAGAAGGTTTGGAAATAAATAAAACTGAGGATTATGGGAGAGCACGTAAATTGGTTAGAAAAATTTGTGCATGCTTAGAAACTCTGCTTAACCTCAGCTCCCACTGTCTGTAAGAGTGGTTTTCCAGTTGTTGAATGGGTTTCTGGTACATCTAAGTAGGATAGTTTAGAGAATGTTTTTCTCTGCAAAAGAAATACCTTGAAAAAACTACAGCCATCCTCACAAGTGCCAGTAGATCAGCCTTGGGTCCAGAAGCAGGAAGGGCACATTGGTGTTGTACTGTGCTCTGAGGGCTTACCTTCATGGGTCATCACTGGTGCACAGACCTTCCCACTCCTTATTCCCCCTCTCCCAGCCCCTGTTGTGGCCTTGTTTCATCTTCTTCCCACACAATTTTGTAGTATTTGCAGTTCTGCTATTTCTGACTTATTCCCCCTCCCTTGCTTCATCTGATTGAATAACTGAAATTTGACTTTGTGGGGATTTTTTTCATTTTCATCTTTCATGCCTGTGGCTTTGCATCCTTAGTTAGGCAGTGCAGTTTTACTCTGTGTCTGCAGTCGCTAATGTTTCTACCAGGTCAGAGGTTAATGTAATGCTTGGTATTTATGTGGTATTTTTCTAAGTGTATTAAGGAATGAGTGTACATAACACGAATCTTTTAAAAAATCCAACATTCTCTGTATTGCCAAGGCTGCAACAATCATTGTAGTGCTTACCACTTTTTATTTTTAGTAGTGAAAAAGGCATAGTTGTTGTAGATGTTATGTACTCTTGCCAAGATAAATGACAAACAGTGTTCTCATCTTTTTCTCTCTCTCTCTCTCTTTTTTTTTTTTTCCCCTTCCGAGGAGCCATATTTAGCAAATTGTTTGAGCATTATAACTCAAATAAGGTTTTACCTTTTATAGGTTTTAGCTTGTCTAGTTAGACATGCTATTTTCTGGGGGATTTCTGCTGCTAGAGAATGTTTCAGGCTCTAAACATAACAAAACAAAGACATATTTTCTATATCTTGAGAATACTGTAACTCTCCAACAATCTTAAAATAATTGTTGCACCTCATATTTTCAAGTAACTGGCAGGAACAGTAATCTTCTACAGCTTAGTACACTCTATTAAAAATGAGTAATATACATATTGATCATAATGCTTCTCTTAGCTGATGAGGCATCTCTTGGGGATGAAACCACAGTACCATATGGCTTTAATGTACTCGATATAGTTCTCCAAATAACCACTATAAATTATATTTCAGAATTATGCTGGACAGCAATAGAGTTAGTCTTCCAAACTGTCAATAATATATCATGACTGTAGGTAAGAAATTGATTACGCACAGGATGCAGTATTTAAATAATTAACAGCTAACCAATCCAGTTTGTAGCTGTGGTTTGTGACACTTTGAATTACACTAATTTTAACTTTAACATCTCATGATAAAATGGGTGAGTAATGCACCCAGCTAATTGAAACTGATACAGGAAGCAGAATGCACCATTTCTCTAGCAATGTAGCTAGTGTAATGCAATACAGTTTCCTCAGAAAGAATGAGATCCAGCATCTTATTGCAATTTTAAATGTAAATTTTAAATGGAAACATTCTTCTGAATATGAAAGTAGTTTACTGCCCAATTCTGGCAAAGGGTGATGTAATAAATAGCTGAATTTAAATTTAAGGCAAAGATAAAGGCATAGTTTGGTTTGCCAGGATTATATTACGTATTTTTCCCTCAAATGTTTATTTGTCAACAAGTTAAATCATTAACACAAATCAATTTCAATCCTAATCTGGAACAAAACCCACTCCATGAAATAAGCAGTATTACCTGTTAAACACTGACAGCAATATTGTTGTTTCTGACATTACCAGCTGGCAGAAAACATGATGGTCTTTTAAAAATCTAAACCTGGAGGGAATAATTCAGAGACATAGTCATCAAGTTTAGAATACGTACAATATCTGGACCCAAAGATCAGTTTCTGGCAACACTGACTCTGCCCTTCCTCCTTCAAAAGGTAAGGAAACGGGATAACATGCAAACATCTTCTTTGCTCTGCCTCATGAGTAAAGATCCCATGGCATGTTCTTAGGGTCGAAGTTCAGCATTTTGATGAACATACTGCTGGCCAAAATCCTCTCTCCTTCCACCTTTTTAACAGTCGTCTTTGTGCAGATTTTCAATATGGCTGGAGCCGATATTGCATAGATGCTGCATTCCAGGGCTGGCCTGACGACAAAAATTCTAGGTAGGGGGGAAAAAAAAGAATAAAGAAAAAAGATGGGGATTATGCAGAAGAATTTTCTTCCTTCCAGGAATGTCACGGAGACCTTTGCAGTTTTTCATGGGAAGTGAAAGAGTCACTGTTTTAGCATAATCGCTAGCCCAAATGATGAATATAAGAAAAAGTACTTGAAGCTGGGTTTTCACAAGGTAGGTAGCTACTGCAATATGCAGTCAGCTGTGTTCAGCTTTTCTCTTCAGACTCTTTTTTAAAAAAAATGACTATTTGGGGGATCAGAGAGAGAAAGTGCAACCAGTAGAGTTATGTTTCAGACATTATATAGGTTGTCAATCATCACTTTCTCATAGATGTAAGAGTCAACTGTGGCTGCTGTTGGGAAGGTGTACCTCAAAGATTCACTGAGCTCATCCAAATAACAAGGTCTACAAGGTCTCAGTAAGTTGAAAAGAAGATCTAATTGCATATAGATTTAAGAAGCAGAACAAGTCACAGTCAATTTGGATTAAAGCATGCTACTGTTGTCTTGACAGGGGGCTTATCGCTATGTCATCAGGGATTTTATTTGGAGCTGTAGATGATGGACGAGAAAGACTATGAGTCTCTGCCATAAATGTTTGAGCAGAAGATGATTGTGGGTTTTCCTCTCCCAGTTGGTTCCTCCTCTTAGTGGAATTTGCAAAGATGCAAGCAATACTACCAAATGCAGGAATTTAAAGACGAATGTCCTGCTTTTCACATTTTTTTACAAGTATAGCACACAACCCTTGCATAAGGCCTTTGTATTAGTGAAGAGCTGTAAAGTAATACATGACCATCGCCAAACTCAGGTGTAAAGGGAACACTGTCTTTTTCCCTTCTCATTGTCATCCTGCTGCAACTTTGTTTTCTACAGTGTATTCAGTGTCATAGCAGTGAGGAGTAGAAGCTCTCTAATGGCACTGTCAGTGACTTCATTGTTTCTTCCTGAAGGCTGCCAATTTCTGGAATACTGAGATAGAGTTATTGATGGCCCATTATTATTCTGGAATAAATTTTGGAATTGCACCTTGGGGTGGAGAGGAAAACCTGATCCAGGGAGTCCATGAAGGGAATGGGAACTAATCCCCACCCCCAATACATTTTATACTTCTAACATGATGTAAAACAAACCTACATCTATTCCTTTTCTGGCTCTTGCTTGTGGCAGCTATTTAAAATATTAGATAATGTTTTAAACATCCATATGTGTGTGTGTTGGGTGGTAGAATTGCATTAGAACAGAAATACAATGCTAAAAATAAATTATCCTCATTCTACACATGGTCACAATCAGTATTCTCCAACTTTGCCCTCTCTAACGTTACAGTACTTGTTGTAGCATGGAATTTAAAGTAAGTTTATAGTGTATAAATGTCATGCATTTGATGCTATGATCTGTGCTAGCTACCCTCATGGATAGTTTACTGCATCTCCCTCCTGATATATCAAACAGATTGTGGAAGATTTGAGGCATTCAAGACTTGCTTGGCAAAACCCTGGAAAATTGCAAGTTTTACTAGTTTAATGGTGTACAGACCTCTGTCTCCTCACCAAAAACCCAATATTTTACAACATCCAGGATTCATGAGATCACACATATTTTCCCCAAAGCTGATGAATTACAGGTTACCTCTTTGACTTGGAGACCAGTGAAGAACAGAACCAGATCCAAATGGCACAAAAGGTAAGAAGTAGCAAACATTGGCAGTCATCACTTTTTCATAGGCATAACGGTCAACTGTGGCTGCTGTCAGGAACGTGTGCCTCAAAGATTTGCTGAGCTTATTCAAATAACACTTCAAGGTCTCAGCAAGTTGAAGTAGAGATCTAATTGCATAGATGTGAGGAAGTGGAGAAAGAATCAGGTATGTTCACTTCAGTCAATTTGGATTAAAGCATGTATTTGTTGCTGATAGATATTCTGTGTTAGTGGAGAGTGCCTGACTACTTGTGTGAGCCGTGCTGTTCTCTGCCATGTACTGGTTGTATCTTACTTTTACTCATTTCCATTCACTTTCTTTGCTAGGCCACTTGATCCGTAAGGCTATCAGAATTCCAGTCCTCACATACTCTGCGTATGGGCCAGTGCTGTTTGGAGCATGCCATGCTGTCCTTGTCTCCCATCATCCACAGTCCTTCTGCCCTGCATTTCTGTTTTCTTTCCATGGCAGCCAGGACAGGGAGGTCAGGGAGATGATGCACCATAAGTTTTCCTCTAGTATGAAGTCAGGAAATGCTTCTGGCTAGATATTAATCACCATATATTAGTCATAGCCAAAGGAATCACCTTTTTCTCACTCAAAGTTAAAAAAGGAACTAAAAAGTTCCTTTTGTCCCACAGTAACAGCAATCTGAAGAACTATTAAGCAGCAAATGCACACAACCACGCACAAAACCAGTCTGAATGATCCCATCCCACAGATTCCTGGTGCATTCTGGCTCCTCCAAGTCTGGCTGATAGAGCTTACAGCCCAGACTGTCTCTGTGCTTTTGCAGATGAGGAAATGAATAATCCCTGTATTGCAGTTATAGAAAGGACAAATATACTAAATATAAGTAATCTCAATAGTATTTGGTATGCAAATCCAAATTCTCTCCCACCTTTTTCTCTTCATATATCTCCTTTTTTGCCTGAGGTACTGCTCATTGCTTCTTCTATGCAGGAACATCTACTAATCTAATAAAATCTACTGGTAATGGGCATTATTACACCTTGCACCAGAAATATGAATGTACTTACTTAACACCCGTGTCATGGGAGTCAATTACCTGCAGTTTTCAGAAGAGTGTCAAAAAGCTTATTTGTTATTCTTGACATTATGACCACGCTACAAAGTTTTAGCTGTTTTCTACGTTTTCTTCATCTCTCTCTCTCTCTCTCTCTCCTTAATTTATTTGTATATTTCACAGACTCACCCCAGTGAACATTCTGAACTGCTGGCATTAACAGTAGTTATCACTACACTGAATTAGGCTGTGAATACACAAAAACTTTCAAGTGTGAACAAAATGGGGCAAAGTTTGAATAGGGATTTGCAGAATGGTATAGTAAAGGATTTTTCCAAGGCAAGTAAAGACCAAAAATTTCTCCCTAGCTATTCTTTTTTTCACATCACATATCAAATTCAGAGAGTATGATTTGTGCCTATAAATTACAACGAGGCCCTGGGCAGCCGCATCTGACTTTGACATCAGCTCTAGTTTGAGCAGGTGATTGGACTACGTGAATTCCTGAGGTCCCTTCCAGTCTAAAATACTCTGTGAGTCTAAGAATCTCGAGTTATCCAGTTAGCTTCATGTAATGCAAAGACAGAGACCACCAAATAGTTTTGCTCAATACACTATTTGTAAGAAACAAATCAAAGAAAAGGTGTAACATGGGGGTTAAAAAGAATTAATTTCAACTTGTGATTCCAGCACAATATGCTATAATCTCTTTATTTAACCCTAGAACATGAGTGAAATCACCTCTTGAGTAGAGCTTTGCAACTCCTTACAACAACGCTTCATGAAAGTTGATGGGGAAGAATTGAAAGAAAACACTGTATCCGCTTCAAACTGCTAGGATATTTGTTGCATTATAATTATCTAGTATGAAATTTGGCTGCATGAACATCATTACTTTTCCAAAAACTGCTGAAGGATTTTTAATGACCACTAGGGCTAGGATTCAAAGATTTGAGTTTCTTCTACAGTCTCAGTCCTGTGCTGTTGGCATCATGCAAGAGCCTTAGTTCAGTAGTAACTCAGACAGACAAGGGCTACCAGTACTATTTCCTTCAGCACATGCACTCAGTTTTCCTTGGAGGATCTCCTATTTAAATTCAGACTTGGCTCAGCACTGCTTAACTTGGGAGGTCTGACTGGCTCATAACACTAAATGATGTGGCTAGAAGCCACCAGATTTATTTCGTCTCCATGTATTTGGATTCACCTTCTGTTAATCACATATTTGATTATGATTCATCAGGCACTTCAAGAACATCATCTGACAGAGAAGTCATTTGAGAGCTTTCTTTACTAATTTGTTGCCTATGAACTCTCTGTCTTCCTCCACCTCCTCCAAAAAGTCATGAGTGTTCTTGAGTGGGTCCTAAATGATTTCAGAGAGCCAGACTGCCTACAGGAAGGGTGTTATATGCACACTTTTTAAAGACTGTGGTGGAGTTGTGCCTGCTGAAGTGCTCCCCAAACAATTCCTCTGGTGACATGACTCCATATTAATTCTGACATGTATAAATGTCAGTTTCTTATGTTAACCAATGAAGCAGGCAACACACTGTAAATTGTTGCTCATTCCTGTCAAGCTTACAAATGTGTTGGCTGCTTGAAATGAGATTTTTGCCTAGCGATAAAAGTATTTAAAATTGGTCCTTCTGTGAGAGATTTCATGAGGATGCACCTTCTGAAAGTTCCTGATGAAGAGATGCTTTTTAGGCCACTGAGCATGTGTGCTCCATTAATGTCTGCACATGCAGAACAGGTTAAGTACACATAGAATTTCCTGGGTGGGCATCAAATAAGATTAGTCTTTAATACGCAGAGATTAGTGCAAAGTTAGATTTTACCCACTTTAAAAAAAAAAGCAAAGCATAATCAGAAAGAACCCTTGGACATTTGGCTATAAAACACAGAAGACAAAAGAGAACCAGGAAGTCTCTAGGATCCTCAGGAGTTTGGTTTGCTAGCCTTGTTTGTTTGTGACCCTGATTTTTCCCTAATTAGCACATCCATTTATAGCATGAAGTCCAAAGATGACAGTGATCTTCTTCATCTTGTTTGTTGCGAACTTCAGATAGGGCTTCAGGCGTTCTGGGGCAGATGTTGCAATGTTTTCAGGAAGTGAAGCTTTTCCAGGAAGTGCGTAAAAAGGTTGACTGCTGCGTCTTAAGGAAAGCTGTTCTGACATACGTTTCCTGAACCTTTAGGAGGAGTTAGCAGGAAAATGTGATAGGAACAATCTTTCTGTTTCTGAAAAGGAGGTTATGGCTGAAGATCATGCTCACACATGGTGCATAATTTCTGGTTGGCTCTTCTTCGCTGTGGTTATGTGCAAGACTGCTTTGGCTATGGGGAAAGTCTCTTGCTTCTTAAAATCCACTCTGACATTAATGATGAATAGTAAAGACCACTGCGCTGCACTTTGCACGCTAATCAGTCTTCGCGTTGCTTTATATCTTGTACCATATGTACACTGTGACTTGGCTGGGATGAAAAACTGTAACTGGCAACACTTACTCTGATTGTTCTTATAATGATCAAACAGTAACACAGTTTGACAGAAATTTTATAAACCATCATGTCGTAAAACAAAACCAGCATAAACTAGCTTGAGCAAAGAAGGTGTGTTTAAAAAGAAAAAAGCTAATGAAAAGCACATGAAACTGCCCATCTGTGCAATTGTTGTACTTTTTCAGTGTATGAAGGCAAATAAATACTGTGAATCTTTTGTACAGTCAATTTGAAGGTATTAGAAGAAGCTTTTTTGAAAGTTAAGAAGCAAACTATAACAAATGCTCTATAATTCACACTGTGAATGCACTGGTGGTAGTCAGGGAAGGATTTGTCAGGCAATATTTACCTTGCCCTTTCTCCTTTCGTATCTCTAAGAACTGCCTATCACACATCCACAGCCTTTGCTTGTTTGGTTTACGTTTGGAATCTTATATGTCAACACATGTGAGTTACAACATGAAAAAACAGTTTTACAAACTCAAGGGACCAGGCAGTGCGATACATGTCACCATTTTGCACTTAAGAAGACAGGGTGTCACACTGGAAATGTTTTATTTGTAAAATGAATACAGCGGTTTCCCAGCCTCATCCTTAATAAGTATTTATCCACATCATAAAAAAATATAAATCATCAGAAGCAGACAGTCATAAGGGATTCAAGAAAGCCTATTTCAGCAAAATCAGAGTTCCTAGGTTAGGGTCTATGAAAGGAAGCTAGGGAAAAAAGGAAACCAGGAGAGAACACAAACATTCTGGCAAACAAACCCCACTCCCAAAAGTGACAGGAAGAACAAGTGGCTGTCAATAAATCAGGGTCCTGATAACCTGATAATCCAAAAGGAATCATGAAAAAGCATAAGCAAAGACAACAGAAGCTTATAGGTACAAAATCAGAGGTCCTAACCTAAGAGGTCAATTAATCAGGAAAACACACATAAAAGGCATTAAGTAATGGTTCTATAAATATATCAGAAGTTAGTTAAAGGTAGTTAAAGTAAGAAAAAGAAAAAAGGACAGGTCTAATATTTATTGCAGATACTTATTGAAGAAGATAACATGGGATACAGAGTAGGGTGATAAGACTTTTTTCTTGACTTTATCAAAAAAGATTATTGTGACTCTATGGTTAATGCAATAATATTAATGAGGAACAAGAGGGGAAGAGCCAAAATGTCAGGTTAGAAAAAAGGTAATTCAGGTGTACTCTTTCAGGAAATTGAAAATCACCCGTGAATGCTTACAGTGCACTCTGGATTATTAGTGGTTATCTTCTGGAACCCTCTGGGAGTAGAGGGGATCACACATGCTATAGATGATAATAATATGATGCAATGTAGCTCCCACCTGGATTTCTACCCACCACCACCCCCAAAAAAAAAGTTCTGGGGCGGAAACAGCAAATATGATTTGTCTTCATTTCAGAAGCGTTTATAACAGTCCTGCAACATATTTTCAAAAACAGATTAGGGAGATGACACAAAGGGCAGTCGGTATTAGTTTTAACACAGTTGAAGTCCAGTTCCAGCAAGTTCAAGGCTGCATCGATATGAAAGTTAATAAGGTTTTGCTAAAGGCTTTCCTAGTCTCAGTGCAATTTAATCCTTCTGGTTATAGCTTGGAGGATAACTTACGGAATATACTCATAAAATGTGTATAAGACTCATAGCTAGGAGAAGAGAATAAATTTAAATATGAAAGTGGACTTGAGAACTAGAGAAATGTTTTGCAATCAACAACATAAAATTCAATAAAGGGCTCCATGTCCACATCCAACTATGCATGTAATTAAGCATTTGAATAAGCCATAATGAGAGACTGTAGGATTTCACCCACTGGAGATTTTTCAGAAGATAAGTATGTGTGAGGGATGACCTAGGTACACCTCACATTATTTCTGATCTAGGGAAAGGACTGGATGAGTCGTTGACGTTTCTGTGAATCCATGACAATGAAAGATCATTTGGCACTTGCAAATTTTATGCTTATAGTTGCCAAATTATACATGTAGTTCGTGTTGTGTATATGTTTATTTTTCCTGCTAATGTCTACAGCAAATGCAGATTGAGCTGTAATCTCTATGAGATTTTGACTGCACGGTTGCAGGTGTGTTGGCCTATAGGTAACCACATTATAGAGCACTGTAAGTACTGTGAGCAAAACGGACAGCTGTAGTTCATCACCGTGTCATAAATTACTGTGCCATGAAAGTCAAATAAAAGCTGCAGGAGGTATGCTTTGAAAACTGAGATCATACTTACACTTTAAAATGAGTAGAAAATTCATTCTCTGCTGCTTTCAGTTGTAGTCTTTTGTCCTTGGTAATGTGTCAAGTTGTCTTTTTAATTTAGGTAAATTATTTCATAATAAAAGGAATTAATATTTATTATATTATTAATAATCATAAAACAATTGCTGTTTTATTAATTATATAAATTAAATCAGGTGGCTACACCTGATGGCATTAATTCACACTTTCTGACTCGCATTTTCATGGAGGTCTAAAGGCCAAAATATTGAGTGGATATTGGGGGCCTGTCTTGGCATACTCTTATTGATTGTTTACATGCCTTATTTATAAACACAAGCAAAATGGATTCTCTTTCCATGTGCAAGTGTTTTATTTGCATCTTTCCACTGGGCTTGGGCACTAATTTCTTGCTTACATTCATATAGTGAAATCAATTCATTAATTTCAAGATTTTTCTCAAATAATTCCCTCTCAAAACGATTAAGAAATGACCAAATATTTGCCATTAGTGTCTTTTGATATTTTTTTAATTGGTCTGAGTACCTATTGATGTTTATTTCCTCTAGCATAGTTGTTGAAGTTCCTATGTTATACCATTTATTCTGGCTAAATACGTTGACTCAGGGACTTCAGAATATAGTACTGTCATGTAGAAAGCTAAGGGCAAAGTATAGTCTCCAAACTGTAAATAAGCAGGTCAAAATAATCCTTAAATAGTTTTATCTGAGGTCACTTGAGGAAGGAGAAAGAGGCATTGACGTTAGAGAAGGCAGAGTAGGAGGCAGAGATGCTGAAGGGGTCACTGAAAGAAACTTACTTCAGCCAGTCTTCAAATCCGTGTGACTGAAGATCCCGAGTCATGAGGAGCAGCAGGTGAAAGGGAGCGGTGGGAGCAGGAAGAACAGCAAAGGATGAGCAGGGAGGGTTGTAGGGCAAATACAGATGTTATAAAATATGGTCAGTGTTTTGCTTAACTGGCATTCTTAGCCTTGAATATTATGATTTGGTCAAGCAGTACTGCCCAAATCAGTCACTTGATATGTGCATGCATAATTAAAGAGCTAGGAAAACAATTTTTCACATTATATGTTTTGAATGACAGTGTGTAAACACAAACAAATTCAGTGTGGTGTTGTGAATGCAGAAGGGATTTATGGGAACAGAAATGATTTAAGGGAATGTGGACACAAATGGCAACAGGAAGGTCATAACTAGTAAAAGCTAAAAGGGTTGAGGGCTAGATAAAGAGAAAAGCAAAGATGCTTTGATTGCCATTACACATATAAATATCCCACCAGTTTTACAGTTTGCTAACTGAAATTTACCTCAGTGCTGCCCATCTTGAGTTTCTGTGCAGAATTTACAAATATGAACACTGTGTGTTACTTTGTCATGGCCCTTGTAGCACATGGCAGCGTAAATGGCTATTGCAATCCTATATCAGTTTTATGGCTTTTCTTTGTTGCTGCAAGTATACAATAGATACAATAAAAAAAGATACATAGAAACAAAACAATGTAAAAAAGCCCTGTTGAAATTCATGTGAACTTTGGGGAGAAACACAAATTCAAGCTAAACCAAATGTTTCAGATTGCTTTGCCTCAAATAAATAAAATAACCCAGTGGGACTACATCCCTGTAGCGAGACACAAACTTTACCTGCCAGTGATTTGAGGCAGATGTAGACTTAGCTGGCTTGGCTGCAGTATGATGTGAAAAAACCACAAGCTTTTCAGGGTTTTATAGCTGGAGTTTTGCTGAGTGCAGCTGCTCCCTCAGCATACTATTAACTCAAAAACATGTTCATTTAAAAAAAGAAAAAGAAAGAAGAAAAAAATTCCTGGCGCTTCTTTATCATGCAGGGGATCTCTTGGACTATTCTGAGGGGATGTATTTGAAAATTGCTGTGGAGGATGTGAAGCACTAAGATTAGTACAAACAAAATGGAATCTAAAGAACGGTAGTGAGGGTAAAAACGATGACAAAATGGGAAATATTAGTGTATCCCTCTGGAACTTTCCTTAATAGGCACCCAGGACTCCAGCAGGGACTTTTTTTTCAGATCAATCACAAGAAACTTATTAAAAAACTCATCACCCACTCTTCTTCTGCTATTTTATTTCTGTGGTGGTTGCATAGTTTCTAACGAGATTAATAATATTATGATGGTAATAGTTTTGTAGAATCACAGGATAATTGAATTTAAGGCTGGAAAGTGCCTCCTGAGATCTCTCCTGCCCCAGCGGGACAATCAAGTACGCTTGCATCTCTTAACACATTTGTCTTAAGGGTTTCTAGTGATGGAGGGTCCATGCTCTCCCCGGGCCTGCCAGATAACTTTATTAACTTTCCCCCAGTGCATAACTTATCTTTGCTGTTGAAGTTCAAGCCCATAGCTTTATGTCTGTTTACTGTCATAACTCTAAATAGTTTAATAGCTGTTCTCTTTTCAGTTTACTTCATCGATTTCAACACCACTGTCACCTTCGTCCTGTCTTATCTTGATTAAGTAGCTTCAGTTTCAGCCTTTCCTTTCTCCTTTTTCCCTCTCCCCCTCCGCTGTCTCCTTGTGCCCTTCCCCTTGATTTTTCACCCTTTCTCATTCTTGTCACCCCTCTTCAGACTCTCTCTAAATGGTGAACCTCTTTCCCAGTTTGGTGTTTCCAGGGTAAGCGTCCAGATGCCTCCTGGCACAGTCACGGGAAGGGCTCCTTCTTCACTTTTTCATAGGCAATATTGTAAAATACATCCCAATGTGATGCCTGCCTCTTTCCACAGAACAAACCTTTGATTTATGTTCAGCTTGTGATCCGTGGCACTCCTTAAAATCTCTTCTTAACAACTGCTGCTTAATCATTCTTCACTCTGGTGCTGTGCAAACAATTTTTCTGATCTAAGCTAAGTATTTTGCACCTGACTGTATTTGATCCTAAGCCACTTCTGTAATTGTTTGAGTTCATACTGATTTTTTACCCTGTCCTAACAGTCTCTCAGTTCCTCCCAATTTAATAATTTCTGAATGCTTAGTAACATTTCTGGGACAGTGTGTCCTGATTTACTGGAAGTACAGGGTTCCTTCCACTGAGGTTATACTAAATGCATTATTAGAAACTGACTGTCATGGACTAGAAAATGCTTGGAAAATGCTTTTTGCAGATGATTCTCAGGATTTAGCTCAAAAGTTTGCTGTCTGGGATGAATAGGGACAAATTCTTATGGAGGAAGGCACGTAGTGCTAATATCGGTGGGCATGGTTTAGGGATTGGCTTTACCTCAAGAATCATATGTCAGACTGCTTTTTTACAAAGTTTTCTTGGGGCAAGGGGACATACGTACTCTGTCTTAAGAGACCTGTGATGTGAAAACTACGTTTGTACGCTATCTACTTGTTCTGTGTTTATTTATTTAACAGTGAATACTGTTAAATAGTATTGAAAGGCACATAGTGCCTTTCAAGTTTGCATAAATTTAGTATTATATGTTGTCAGAGAGCAAACCCATTTTCTCTACTAATACCACTTTTGTAAAAAAGTCGGGCATACGTGTTCTGTTTGTAACTATGTAAGTGCAAGTCTAAGTACTTTAATAATTCTAAAAAACATTTTGAAAGACTCCAGGACAGATCTTCTGATAGCCCTTTAGATGTCACTGTTTTAATGAAAACTATTGATTGACTGATTGATGAGTTAGTGAAGGAATCTTGGGGTAATATGTGTGGCTTTTGCAGCATTTCCTGTGGTAGTTTTGTATACAGCTGCTGGTGAACTGTGTATGACTCGGAAAAAGCAGTTGTCTCTGGAGTGCCCTTACGCTATCCCATGCACCGGTCAGGAAAGATGAAGTTTTGGGCTTCACTTTCTATTAATTTTTCTAAGCAAGCTTGCCTTCCTTTTGCCCTGTACATAATTTTTCTTCTATGGCAGTTCAGTGACATATTTTCTATCTTAAACCAGAAAATATCCTAAACATGAGTATTAAGATGTCTTTGATGTTTCCTGACAGCACTTGACTATTCTACCTATATAAACACTCATACATTTATATATTACTAGCGTACCGCATTAAAACATACCAAATATTACATGCATGTTATAGAATGTTGACACATTTTGCATAGGGTACACAGACAAGGGTCCTGACCTGAATACTTACAAGAAGGGATGGTGATAGTAAAGTTAGAACAAATGTCATACTGCTTTGGGGATTTACAGGGTACAATTCAGCTGATTTCATTCAGTCTATAATAACCTACACCATTCCCTCACATGAAACACCTATTTAGTAGTAGAATCCATACACCTACTTTCAAAACCACCTTCATTCGTTGTTTGATTTATTGATCCATTAAGTGGGTTTTCAGACCTAACAAATAGCCCCGGATAATCATTTCACTCCCACTTTTCCTCTGGGACAGCAAGGGTCAGTTTCTGTTGTAAGCTCTTAACTCCAATTTAGAATTAGCTGGAAGTCATTAACACTCAATATAAATTCAGCAGCAAGCTTGAAATGAGCTGGTAGTCCAACTGGGCTTATACAAGACCTCTATCCTTAAAGTGGAGGTAACTCCACCTCAGCTAATGCTTTTTTTGCATCAGAATTATCTAATGATATTGTTGCTGCTATAACTTAGAGATATACGTATAAAGTTCAGACTACTGGTTGCTTTCAGGGCTCAAAAAAAATGAAGTAGCATTGCCCCATGAAAGTCCCATGGTGTAGTTTTACAGGTATAATTTTCAGAGCAGCATGTTGAAGTCTTGGGATCCATTGCAAACAGTGATCATGTCATACTTTGTAAAATATACCAGTGGTGCCGTTCTACTGAAATGGCCAAAAAAAAAAAAAAAGTAAGATGAAAAGGCATATATTGTTTGCATATACAGATACCCAGTCTGCATGCATAAATCAGGTGTTTCAGCATAAACATAACCTGGTAGGCAGCTAGATGGTCAGGTACATACTGGATTTTATTTACTTTCTTACATGCCCATACAAACACCAGTTGTACTTATGCTTTGGAGGTAAATGATGAAATGAGAGCCTTACCTTTCAGGCTATTAGGTTTGTTAGCATGAAAAACCACTAAATCAATGAATAAAGTGGCAGACCCTCAGTAATTTACAATTCATCTTAGTGACCCAGAAAAGGTTCTTGGCTTTTCGTGGTTAATCATCTGAATTTTTTAGACAACAGCATTCCCTTCCAGTTAATTTTTTTTCCTGTTAGCAAGTGATACATATTCATCTAATGTTGCTTCCTAGGTATGCTTACTTAATATAGTCCTATATTCTGTGGAATATCCTCTTCTTGTTTGTCATCAATGTAAAAAAAAAAAAAAATTAAAAAATCTATAGCTGAAACTAAGTTTCCCTAAAACCTGAGGGACCTAGCAGACCACTGTAATTTTAGGGCCTTAAAGGAACTGAAATTCTGTTGTAAAACTATAGTAGCTGCCACCCAAAATACAGGACCTCCTCACAGCGCACGGGAAAGGCTCACTCAAGGCAATTGGAAGCAATAACAGTCCTCCCAGCCGCTGTTTTCTGATTGTTTGTATGTCTGCGGGAGAGATGAGGAAAAGACAAAAGAATCTGATGTAGGAGCTGGTAAGGAGACGGGAGACACAGCTTAGTCTAACATGGAGAATGTGTCCCTGAGGAAAGAGCTGGTGGGAGAGCATTTCGGCTAATGGAGGTTTGGAAAAGTGAGCAAGAAAACTGCCTCTTGTCATTTGATATTACTTGTGCTCAGGAATAGAGCACCTTACCAATTTCTGTAAATAAATAAGGCAGCTTCAGGGAACACCTAGCTCCCCCACCACTTTCCCTTCATAATGGAAACAGCCTGCAAGATTTTTATTTTTTTGCTCATTCTTCAAGTGAAAAATGGGCAATGCTTTTCTTACAGTTTTGCATATAGTACAGAGTACATTTGCTATACTTCACTTTTCCTGTAGCGTAAGGGATTGCTATCATAAACTCAGGATTGCTGTGAAAGTAAATCTTACGCCAGGCAGACATTTCCTGTTGAAAGATGAAACCTTACATTATAGCAGTGCTTTTACTTCGCTGACCTGAAAATAAGTTGCTCAGAGCATAGCTTAACCTTTTCTGATTAGGGGGAGGGGGAAAGACAGCACATACTTTGTACTACAGAGGCAAAAAACTTATATTTTTCTTTAAAACTTCCAAAGACTTACGGAAGTTTCCATATACCATTTGTGATGTCCAAAAGCAACTTTTATTTTTTGTAAAAATTCCTGTTTCCTTTGATTAAAGTCAGCTTTTTCAGAATGCCAGCACCTGGTGGCGTTCAGAATGCCAGCACCTGAAATGAGGTGTAGCACTAGTAAATGATTATTTGTTGTTCACCATCATAACATTGTAAACTTTTTGAGGGTTTTAAAATGTCTTCTTATGAATTTGAAAATGGCTTGGGGAAATTGGAATGGATAGGACAATTTTAAACTCTGAGGTGGTCTTGGGCTCCAGTTTGTAGCAATTTAAGTGCAAAATTTACCTATAGATGATATCTACAGACTATTCCTCAGATGTAATAAAATAAGAATAAATAATAATAATCTCATCTTTGATTGCTTTCTCTTTCCCAGCTAGTCAGTAGAGAAAGCTCAATATGAATATTTTATTTTATGGCAGTACTATTCTGTTTAATAGGAATACCTATTTATAAATAGGTATTTTTTTGCAGGACAATGAAAAGAAATGTTTCCTCTATATTGTCTGTTGATTTAGGGGCAATTCAAATACTAAAAATTTTTGGCTGAAATCTATTGTTTGGCTGCAGTTTATGTGATGATTCTTTAACGGAATTGCCTGCTACATGTGCTGGCATACCTGTACGGCCATTTTAATCTGCCATATTTTAGCCCTCAGAGAAGAACGGTGATACCTCGTGAATAAGTTACCCAGTAACTTATATTTTGTAGTCTTGGTAAGAACCCAATCCTTGGGAATGCAAACCAAACAACTTAGCTCATGTGGGACACCAGGAAAGGTTCTCTGGAAAGAAAATGATGTTGGGATATTCAAGGGTTTTGGTTTTTTTTAAGAAATCCAACATTATATGTGGAAAGAAGACACTGAGTGCTAATGTTCTTTTATGTGAAACTCCTGTTTTTATTCATAAGTAATGGGAAATATCATAAATGCTTGGCAATGTTAGTCCTCAGAGGTAACTCTATGCAACTTCATAGCCTGTTTTGGAGTATGCAGGTTAGCTGTGAATTAAAAAAGAAACGGTGATAGGAGTGGGAATATAATGTCCAAACAACTTATTTTAATTCCACATTTTTTCAAGTCCTACATGGTAATGGGTCACAATGAAAAACAGCATGAGATGTGTCTTCAGAAGTGATGGGTAGACTTCTTCAAAGGATCTCCAGTTTCACAGATGCATCCTCAATTCAGAAACTGTGCTAATTTTACACGACATAACAAATATCTAGTGATTTAAACCGGTAATATATTTATATGTGTGTATGACAGCCATGGGAACTGGTTAATTGGTTAACCAGGGAGCATGCTCATACATGAAAACAATGTTTTCTTCCTGTAAACCTTCAGTAAATATGATGAAGTTTCCATACTGGCTGGTAAGAAAGAATATGAAAGGGAAATTTTTTCACTGGCTTAGGTCCTACATATGGACAATTTCTTTGTAATCCTCCTTGAGAAACAACATGGGCCCAGACTATTTATTTCATTATAAATGAACCTGAAAGAAGTGCAGTCCAAAAAGGCGTAGTCCTCTAAAGTCTGTTCTCTCACAATTTGAATGAGAGCACTGAGCTTTCATGAATCCCGAGAAGCATAACTGGGAGTAGAATAAAGTAAAATATAATGAAGTTCTTTTTTGTGTATGGGAAAGTTTGCACAATAGAGAACATAACCCAAAAGTTATCCTTAAAAAATGAATGGAATTTATGTATGGTTTGCAATATTCTGTACAAAGAAATCATATTGGGAAAGCCTGAGACAATGCCTGTAAGTATTTTTGATCGAAGATATATTTTAGATTTGTTCAACTTGAATTATATTAAAATCATTCTCAGATATTATGTCTCATTAAGATAACTGATTTTGAAATTTAACCACTGTGAAACTTGGAAGCAGAAAATGTAGTAAGACTACATGATTGCAACTCTGAAAATGTATTTTAAGTTACATGTATATAAATATATTTCATAGCATCTCAGAAATGTGTCCTGCAAATCTTCAAGACACTGAGATTACTGTAATTTTAGGAACTTCACATCAGAAGGGTCTTTCATATTAATTAATGCAACCTGTCATAATTACATGGATAAACACTTCAAAAACCTTCGTGAGAGTGGCAAAAAAATTCTTCCCCTCTATCACTGCTTCTTGGACATGCCAAAATACTAGCATGACGCTTGAACAGTCCTGCAGTCTGCTTGGTCAAATTGCTGATATATAAAAGAAATAACCTGAGGGGGATTTAATGAAAGCAAATGGAATGACTAGCGTTCCCATGTGTTTATTTGATTTACTTTTAATAACTCGGCACATAAATAATTCAGACCCAGCTGCTCAGATTTAATATTGAGCAACAGTAGCAACTCTAGAGTTTTTTCTTTTTTTTTTTCACTTAAGCAAACGTTGCTGAACACATATTCTGAGTTTACATTCCTTCTTCACTCAGTGATTCTTCAGCAATACTTTAAATTATAAATACAAATGAGACTACCTAGTATGATTTACTCTGCATAGTCATGATTTAAAATGTAATTGTATTCCAAAGGGTAACCTGCTACAAATATGAAAGATCTATATTTTTGAACTTGTTTTAATTTTGGTTTATGTTTTATAAGTAAAAGGAATGTTTTAAGAAATTTTTTACCACCTCTCAGAAAGGTCCATCTCCTTTCCCCCTTTCCCTTTCTCTCTTTGCCCTTTCCCTTCCCTTTTTCCTTCCCCTTCCTTCTTATGCTTATCCCTGTAATTTTGGTTGGTTGGTTGGTTTGTATTATCTTGGGAAAGCAGGGAAGGAGAGGACATTGCTTCTGTGTTTTGTTTTGTTTTGTTTTGTTTTTTTCCTAAGGTGATTCAGAGTAGCTTTTTTTCTGATCCTATGTGAGTGCTGGGACTTTTTTTTTAGATAAGATATGTTGCAACTATATCTGCGAAGTGACATAACAGGAATCCAAGTTATGTATTCTTCAGTTGCACGTTAATTATGCTTTAAAAATGCTACAGTTGCTCTGTGATGAACTATCAGGAAAGGTAGTTTCCAGACTGACCTGAAAGAAAGTAGGAAAATTACATATAGCTGAGTAGGAGAAACACACAAAACCGGTGGATTCTACTTTTTTAGACAGAGCAGATCTATGCTTTAAATAGGAGGTCAGTCCTTTTTACAGTTTATCAAACAGTATCCAGAGTCATGGAGCAGCGACTTCTTGTGTCCTCATTGCTTCAGGATTAAAACCCTCTATTCCACATTTGTCTTGAAGAGACCTGGCTGGGAGAGTCCAAACTGGAGCCAGGGAGTGAACTAAAAATTATGTGGACAATCAGAAGTTTCAATACTCAAATGAGACTTCTGGTCCTCTTTTCTTAAGCAGTAAAGGTAAAGATAATGACTTGTTAAGCAGCAAAGATATGTTGTTTAATTCCTAGGCAAAGATGCCAGAGGAGACTGGGATGAAAAAGTGCCTTGCTGTGATGGGAAGTGATCTGTCTGGCCTGATGCACTGTCTCAAGCGGCCAAGGAAAAGGTGGATCCCTCCTAAATGTATAGTTGACACTCCCTACAAAGTGAGACTCAAGTTTAACTTTCTTTGGGTGTGTACTAGTTTTAGCTTAAACGAAATTAGTCCATCTGCTGGTTTTACTAGGATATTAAAAAAGAGCCTTTCTTAAAAAAAAGAAAGAAGTGCTGTTTTCTCTTTTATTGTGAGCATACATTCATCCAGTCTTCATTTTTTCTTATTTTAAAATAAAACTAATTACATACCTTTTCCATACATAAAAGAAACATATGTATTTTATTGTGTTTTCATACGGATGAGGCATTCTTTCTTCACAATATACTAAGGGGTGAAAAAAGAGAGCAGTGGATGCTGTTTAGAGCCGCAGCCATCTTTATGAATCCCTATTTATGAATTTCCTTTCCTTCTTTTCTCCAGGGAACCTTGAAGGTGGCCAGGGTCATCACAGCAGACTGAAAACTGTTTTGAAGCCTCAGAGGAGGTAATACTACTTTCTTATTCCTCCCTTGTTTAATCTTGACAAACTAGCTGTAATTCACTGTGGATTAGTAACATGCAATCTGGCATGGTAGGACAAACCAGGTTTACAGTGTATCTTTAAACTTCATTAAGGGTCTTCCATTCCCATACGATCAGAAAGATTTTTGTTTGGATCTGAGCTGCGGTAAAATCTGGGTCATTTAGTTAATGGACAATAAGAAACAATTAATCTATAAATCCATTAAGTGATGATAATGATGTGGAATAGATTTTTAAGCCTGTAAGGATTTAGAGGATGCTGTTTTCCCTTTTTGTCTCTTGTTAAGGTAGAACACACTTTCTTTGTTCCGGTTTAGGAGACATTTTAACTCCCTAAATAACCAGCGATGCTTTCACTTGCCCACGTTATGTATTTTCTTCTTAGCTGACTGCGTAAATCCTTTAGCTGCGTGGTGAGTATTTGTGAGCATAAGCAGTAAACCTCCCTCTGAAAGTGAGCGACTGATTTTATGAGTGTTGAATGGGTAACCAAAACAATAATGTTTCTCTTCCACTTCACAAGAATGAACAGAGGTTTTGCATTCAAGACATGTTCATCATATCACTATCATACTGTGCCCTTTATCTAGAACTAAATATCAGCCAAAGTTTACTTGAAAATGAGCCTAGGTTTTGCTCAAATAAGCTAATGAACCTTTATGAACTTTCAAGACTGGGCTGAATTTCAACTTTGGAACAATACTTGAAACCAGGTGAGTTTTATTGTAAATATTTCCAGCATGGTTCCAGCAACAGTCTGATCTTGTTTAACTAGTTTAACTAAATGCTTGTGTAGCATTGAGGCCTGGATGACAGACTTTTTTATAAAAAGCAATTGAAAAGTAAAAGCAGTGATAATATGCTACTGTTGAAACTGTGTGCTAAATTTCTAAATGTGCAGACTGAGATAGTGTTACATATCTATTCTGTTTCTTCATCTACACATCTATTCATATATAGATACCAATAGGAAGCAAATGCCCTAAAAAATTAAAGGACTCCTCAAATTTAGTAGCATACTAACAAAAATACTGAATGCACTCTCTATATGTATACAGATTTGTAAAATCTAAGACAAAATGAATGTTACTTGTTACACCTTCTCAATCAAGTATTGCTAGTCTCAGTGGCTATAAACCCCCTTTTAAAGGGTTTGAACGTAAACATAGCTCCTTACAGAAAGGAAAGGGAATAAATGGGGGGATTCAGTGAGGGAACTAGAGGTTCAAGAGACTAAATAGCACCTCACAACCAATAGCAAATTGCATACTTACGGTAAACAGACAAGAGCATAGGAATCTGTGTCCGTCCATAAATCTCCCGTTGCCTTTTCCCCCCTACCCCAAAACCCAGTCCAAAACATCACTTGGTCTTATAAGCAGATGGAGCTAGCATAGAGATGCCTTCACACAGAAATGCAATTGCTTCAAGATGGACCACAGTGGTTGATAAAAATAAATAATGAATAAATAACAGTATACGCTGTGCTCTTGACTAGCCTAAGACATAGGGATTTATGGAGAGATCACCCACCATTTTTCTGAAAAGTATTTGAAATCTGTTCCAAATAGTCAAAATGTAGTAAATACACAGAACCAATTTCATAATTTAAGATCTGTGATTATGTAGGCAAAAGACCAGATCAGTATACATGCTGTCAGCGAATGTAACTCAGATAAGTACACTTACACTGAGGCAAAACTGGTGTGACTAGGTGAAGAAACAGGCAGTTAGCAGGGTAAGGCAAACATCCCCCTGGAGCTTTTATTAGGTGGTGGTGGTGTAGTATTCTAAGGGTTAATGTTTTGTAAGCTTCTTCTAATTGGAAGTAAAGATTGTGTAAAAGTTTTCTTTTTATAGCATTAATCTGTAGATTAATGTTTCCTGTGTTTTAATGACATGTTCCCCAGCAGCGGATGAGTGGTATAAAAATGTTTAATTAGAGTCAGTCATAGCCTGCTGGCAAGCGATGACCTTACCTTCAACTCAACGTACTGGATAAAGAACTTGCAGTCTTTTTCATTCTTTAACATGTTTTAAGCAAAAAAGCATAAAGTGTATTTTTTTTGCATACTCTGTTGAACGTTGACCATAATAACAACACAGTAATATCTGTTTTCTTTAAGCAATGTTCTTTATTTCCTGGTTGGAATTTACCAAGGGGTGTGCATTCGTGTGTGTGTGTGTGTGTGAGAGAGAGAGAGAAAAGGGAGACAGAGACACAAAGAGGGCTGAAAGTTCAGCAAATTTTCTGAGTTTTTGATTGCAGCTTCTGTTTTGTTGCTTGTGCCTGAAAGAGAACATTAGCTACTCTAGGCTGATTTTAATGTAACTACTGCACTTAAGCAAGGCTTCCACTCACCACTAACTATTCCCTAAGGCATTTATTAGTACAGGCATGTATTCTATAAACTATACAGAGGGCACAACACTATGTTTCAGTATATCATCTAGATGTGTATGTGTTGTAATTTATCTCTGTTGCACAATGGAAGTTAGGTTTTTTCCCTCCCCTCACCTTGCGCTCTCCTGTTTCTTATGAAAGCTTCCTCTCACGCTGCAGCACAGAAGGGAAGAAAATCTGTCTACCATTATATGCTGATACAATTAAATGCATGAGCTGGCTAGCATTTACATGGCTTGGCTGCAAGTCAGGAAGGTACCCATAAAAAAAAATTAAAAAATATCTGTGTGTGCATGCATTCATGTATGCGTATGTATAAAATATAACTGGGACATGCCAATTATTTTTCTCCTGGTTTTAAAATGGATTCCAATCTCTTATCACTGCCAAAATAAAATAAAATAAACCAAGTGTTTCTTTCAATACATCTTGCAGTCTTTATCAGCCTAATAAACATACACTGGAAAACCAAAGAGAAACTATTGGTGTTCTTTAGCAGAGAGAGTGAAACAAAACCAGACATTCTGAGAATTTATAAGAGCATGTAAAAAGATCATTTCCTGAAAAAGTCCCTAGCTATAACTGGAAGATCAAAATGTCCTGATTGGGAGATTGTGTTAGTCACAAAATATGATATACACGTTGCATTTTGGAACTATCGTCTACTTAACACTTACTGTTGCTGGACTGGGAAAAAATAACACATATGTTGCTACCTTATTGAATGTAGCAATAATAATGAAAAGCGTAGAGGAGGTGGAGGGAAGAAAGTAGATGCGGGAAGGAGCCAGCACTGCGCTGAGAGGACACGCTGCAGCGTGAGTGAAATTCCCTTCCAGTAACCTCTGGATTGACTTAGCCCCACTACCTATGAACTTCTGGCTCACTGACAGAAAAACAAGCCATGCAACCTTCTACTTACATAAAGAATAAAACCAGCTCAGCCCCTGTCAGTACATACTGTTTTGCTCTACTGCCCTGATGCCTCAGATGCTTTTATTTTCCAGTTACTAAACTTGGAAACAAGGTGTGGTGCAGCTCCCAGGTTATTTGTCAGGCCTGTCAGAACTATCTTGCAGATGCTCAAGATGCAGATATGTATTTCAGTGTATATATGATTAACCCAGGTATAATATCATCTCCTCAGCACACATGGAAATACTAAGTGTGCAATAATGAGTAGGACAGGTTGAAAATTATATATCAAAGCTGGGGTTTTTTTAATGTAAAACTGTGCATTTCATGGTTTACATGGAAATGCAATTGTCTACGGAAAGAAACCCAAAGGTACCCCAATGAAAAATCTGTCTGAAAGTGTGGATATGATGACTAGTGAAAACTACACTGGATGTTTCATACACCCCTACTCCCCTGTGGGCCAGGGCCCAGCCACCTCTCATGAAAAATCAGGTGGTTCAACAAGAGAAGGGACTGTAAGGCATCAAAAGAGAGGTTGCTTGGTCAAAGACCCTAATTTAGAGAGGATAATATGGTGATAAGGCATCTGTACCACAACTGCAGTAATATTTTTTCAATTCAAAATTTTTTTCAACAAATTTCATGCTTTTAATTTTTAATGAAATCAAAAGCTTGGCTAACAAACATGGATGGAAACATCTTACTTTTATAAAAAAATTCTCAGGGGAAAAAAAATATTTCCTGACATAATAGTAACCAACAAAACAGAACTTAATTTGTGTAACAATTTTAACTAGAAATACTGTTATTTCTGCTCTGGTGCATATGAATGTGATGGATTCATACTGTGAGGAAGAGAGAAACTAGAGGGAATATAGGAGCTGCCATGCTAAATCAGACCCAAAGTCTGTCATCTACAGCTGCTGGTGTTCGGTGGTAGTCTACAAATAAATGTGTAATACTAAGTAAGCAAAAGGATCATGAGCTACATCGTGTGATGCTGATAAAAGCCAAATATTTTTAACATTAATTTCAACTCTATATTTTTGATGTTCATGTATATTGCATAACTTTTTATTTTCAGTTTTTATCTCTACAGCTTCCTGTGGCACTAATGTCTACAATTACATCTTGATGATTTTTTAGCTTGGTTTTCCCTGATTTTTTATTTCAGTTACTGTCTCAAATTTATCACACTTGTATTGTTGCTGTTTGATTTCATCCATCACTGTTTTGTATGACAGCTTCTCAGGGGCCCTGTCCACCTTGGATGCCGTTTCCTAAATCTTTCTCTGCATCTATTTGCAAGCAGGGTGATAAAATCTTCCCTTCTTTATGAAGAAGAGAGTGAGTGTGAGAGTGAGAGGGTGAGAACAGAGCGCAACTCAGCCAAACGCACTCTGTCCTCTTGGGACGTAAAGGGCAACTTGTAAGATTGCCAGCACTAAAGGAAGCTGTGACTGGCTGGCAAAGGCTGGGGCAGTCTTCCTCAGCCAATCCTGGTAAAAGCATCCTTGTCCCATCTTGTTCTGCCATCAGGTTGGGTTTGGCTTCCCATTTTTACTTGGAAGACAGAAACGTGCTAAATCAGAGGAGCTTTGAAAATTATTTTGTCAGAGACGCATGCATGCATACTGCTTTTTCGCTTGTAATTTTGAGAGGGCAGTAGAAGTGCTGATGTTTTATCCTTGTGTAATCTCAATCTTACTATTAAGGAGGACCCTGTCATTAAGGAGCAGAACACACGTTACAAAAGATTGGTTTTAACGTAAAAAACATCTTGAGAAATGTTCTTAGTGATCTACTGCTCACTCACAGTTACTCAAAGTGCAATTCTAAATAGCAGAGTATATCTCCTTTTCTTTAGTTGCGTTCAGTACTGTACATTTTCACTTTCATGCCTTGTTTCCATTAATTCAACTGAGATGCTCATTAATCTGGTATTCCTATTATCAGCATACTTTGAAAGAGACCAGATTTCCACCAGAAATCCTGACATATATGTAAATCTTCTACCAGTTAGGAAAAGAAAAAAGACCCAAAACTGCTTTGGTGTCTATAGGTCTACACACGTCCTATAAAACAAGGTTTTGCATAGTTGAGACAAATGAAAAACATTTTCATTAATCCATTTAAAAGATAGCGGATTTTTTAATCAACATCCTTTTAAATCAGTTCTATGACTTAATCCCTTTCTTGAAATTTTAGCACTAAGGAAGACAGTATATCTCTGTGCTAACTAAGGAGTGGCTGCAGACTACTTCAGAGGTGATTTGTCTTCAACACTGAAATGTCCACCTCTGCTTGCAGCATAGTACCCTCTGTGGGAGAAGGGTAGAAAAAGCTACTTAATACTGGATCTTCTGCTCCTATATTATTTCAGAGTTTCTTCATTGTAGAAGGTACAGAAAAAGAGTTAGGTTTGTGGGGCTCTGGGAAGATATCACAGATATGCCCTTCACTTCCCAGTTATCCTCCAGAGCCCGTACTGCTCCCTCTGGCTGGACGGCCGGGCCCAGAGAGTTGTGGTGAATGGAGTTAAATCCAGTTGGTGGCCGGTCACGAGCGGTGTTCCCCAGCGCTCAGTTTTGGGGCCGGTCTTGTTCAATACTTTTATCAATGATCTGGATGAGGGGATCGAGTGCACCCTCAGTAAGTTTGCAGATGACACCAAGTTGGGCGGCAGTGTTGATCTGCTCGAGGGCAGGAAGGCTCTGCAGAGGGACCTGGACAGGCTGGATCGATGGGCCCAGGCCAACTGTATGAGGTTCAACAAGGCCAAGTGCCGGGTCCTGCACTTCGGCCACAACAACCCCATGCAG
>NW_008824233.1:4948008-5070026 GCF_000699105.1 Pygoscelis adeliae | reverse complement strand
TGTGATTCTGTGATTCTAGTGGGCATGGTGGTGTTGGGTTGACGGTTGGACTCGATGATCTTAGAGGTCTTTTCCAACCTTAATGATTCTGTGATTCTGTGATTCGCCCGGGTCAGGGTGGCTGTGGTGATGGCATTGTCACGGAGCACCTGTGTATTTGCTCCTGAGCATAAGCTCTTCCCCAAGCCCTGGTGGTAGTGTCTTGGGTACTAGTACTGGATTTGCTCCAGTTTACTGCCAGAGGTGCAGATGCAGTCAGAAAAGATGGGTTTTGATGTGCTTCCTTGTGAGTAATTTTGCAAAAGCTTTGTAATGGTTTAAATATAGTAGGGATTTTTTAAGCTGTGTAACATGGGGCTAAATTCAATGCAGGGTCTTCACGTCTCTGTGGGGGAGATTGTTTTCTGTGCCGCATAAAAATGCTAGTAGTTGACAAAAGAAGTCCCGTTCTCCATAGAGCCTGACCCATAAACTTGCAAGGTGGCTTTCTGGTAGAGCAAGGGTGCCCTGGGCTCAGCAGGATGTTGCTGAGATACTGCAGCAGTGTCGGTGTCTGATAGTTTTGGCATTGTTTGGTAGAGTGCGTATTTAGAATTACAGTCCAGGGGGGAAATAATAACTCCACGTGCTACACTGTGCCTGTACACAATGCTTATAGTGTAAATTACTCTTAAACAAAGTGCCCACACCTTTGCTCTATCCACACAATGAAGAAGAGAGTTAAAGGCAAGTCATAGCTTTCTCTATGCTCTGCCCCTTAATCCTGAGGAGAGTTTGCCAACTTAGGATATATTTTGTCTGTAGCTGTACATTTAAGGGCCTTGAGTATGGATGATAAGGGGCTTGGAGGAATCTTTGCATGCCAGAACGCATAGAGAGCCTGCAATACTGAGGTATTGCAGAAAAAATAATGTGAGACTTTGAAAAATAACCAGTATTTTCTGCAAATATTGGATTCCTTTATGTTTTCAAATGTCAAAAGTAATTTTTAAACTATATCATGATAGTCAATATTTTTGTAATGGTTTTCCAAATAATTATGCATTTCATTATTATAAAATTGAGGGGTTTTGTAAAACAAGACCTAAATTTATTGAACTTTATTTTTTAATCTGCTTGCTTCCGTCTTTGTTCAGAGTGTAGCACACTGACAACTAACATTTGGCACCTGCACAGTGCATACGCCCGTATGATTATAGCTTTGGTATGCTTACCGTCTAGATAGATAGTTATAAAGACACATACACAGTGTTAATATTCAAAATGTCTTTCAGGTAATATGCACTTCCAGGTAAGTAATTCCAAAAGAAAATTATGCCATCATCATACTAGAAGGGTATTAAAATACTGTCATTCACTATCAACAAAGAATGTGTTCGATTCAGATGCTTTTACTGGAGGAAGAGCTTTTAAAAATGAAAATGTTTGAGATAGGGTTGTTTCTCTTTGGGGGAAACTTCTCATTTTCCATTAAGTGATTGAAAACTAAGGACTATTATTATTATTATTATTGCTTTCATTTTATTCCCTTGCTATGACTGGGAGTCAGGAACCTCATCTGCAGCGGTGTGAGTGTTGAAATTGCAAGTGGTGTTTACTGTCAGAGCTTCCTTCATTAGGGCCTTCCAACCTGAAGGGGCAGCCAGTCTGGTTGTCTGACATACAGAAAGCTGAGCATCATCAAAACTGTTAAAATTCCTCTTCAATCAGCCAAGGGGATGTATATTCCCACTTCCTCCACACCCCAAATTTCCCTCTCTTTTTCCGGGACATCAGAAACCAGTCTGTCAGCAGCACAGCCCGGCCACATCTGCACATAAAAATGATTCAAAATTAATAATAAAACACACCTCAGTTGAGGTTTTCTCCCTAGTACAGCATTTTCTAGCACAGTGTTTCTCTTTAGCAGCTCATTTGACACTGGACGCCTGACCTCTGCTACCATAATAGCTGTTAATGGAAACTTCACCTCATGCAACGATAAGATGGATTTTTGGCAGCTGTGAGAGATTATGAAGAGTAAGAACAATCTTAGCTGGAATCAGAAGAAAAGAAAGCATCTGTACCTTGAGAAACACTCAGCTGGTTTTCATTACGCACCAAGCCTATATTTATTACAAAGACTAGCCAAGAGACAGAAATTGATAGGTCTCTGCACTCGGAGCAAGGAGGCTAGTTTCTTCCCTTCTTCTCGGTTGTATGAGTACAAGTGACCAAAGCTGTTCAAAACTACTGGGGGTCTGTCTCGCAGACCATCTTCTGAGAGCATTCTTCATCAGGTTTTTCTTTCAGTGTGGCTCCCTCATCCCTAGCTGTCTTGCCCTTCTAAAATGGAAAGCAAAGGAGGTGAGGCAAAACAAAGGGAAAAAAGTTACTTGTTTCTTTTTTCAGCAGTTTTACTACGTCAGACGTCAAATAAATTAATAATTTCTTTAAAGTCTTTATCACTACAAACCTTTTTCCTAAGCATGTGTAAATGGTAAGAAACATCTCAGGCCACAGAGAAGAGCAATTAAAATTCAGACTTTGAGAACTCAGTCATTAAAAGTGAAAAACACAAAAGCTCTGTTGAAAAGAGCCTTCCGTAAAAAAATGAGGAAAAATGTCAATAAGAATGAGAAAAAAAGTTTTTTTCTGTCTTCTATCCAAGCCTGGAAAACACCAGAGATCGAGCTGAGCTGTCACTAAAGATTAGGAGACAACAGCTACCAACCACAAAACGTTTGGATGTGTCACTAAAGGCACTGTAAAGGGAGCCAAGTGAGTCAAGCAAACAGAATGCTGTGGCAGAAAACTCTGCTTTAGTTATAAATGAGTAAACATGGGAATATACTGCTGTAAACAAGTGTGGAGTTTGGCCATAGGTCCTTTACATCTGAAGTGAAAATTAAATTACACAAGGCAGATGGGAAGGCCCTTCAGAATCCTTTTATTCCCTGAAATTAACTTGTAAATTAAAAGAGTGGGAGACAGGAGTTGTCTTTTTAGCCCTTCCAAAAAGGATGGGAGTTGGGAGAGTGTTTTAGAGGCTTCCGCTGTACTTGTTTGGGCTGTTGCAGCTGCTCCTGGAGAGGTTTGTTCCCCTGAGGTGGTGGGAGATATTGTAGTAGTCTTTGCTACACTCTTCTGCAATAACCTGTAAAGAAAGCATGGAACGCAAAGCGCCTGTGACCAGTACAGCCCTCTATTTTTTTTACTGTCTGCTGAGGTTTTTGAACTGTGTGCTCTAGTATGGTGGAATTTAAATTGTTTAGAAATCAATATTGCTATCATTGCTGGAGGTGCCAAAATTCAATTCAGGACTCCAGTGTTGATTTAAAATCAGCGTGCTCTTCAAATGCCAAATGATGGTGAGTTAGATATGGAACCTCATCCATAGGAAACAATGCGGTGTGTGTAAGCAGGATATAAGATGGTGGCAGGCTGGGACAGAATTTTCTCTTCTGCAACTGTAATTGAGTTCCTCTCTCCTCTCTAGGCAGATTTATGTATAGGGAGTATTAACTCCTGAGCTGAATTAATTCCACCTGCTTTCTACCTGCTTAATGCCATGACCAGCTACCAAAGTTGAGAAATTCAGCCTTGTGCTCATATACAAGAATTTAAACCTGAAAACTTTATGTGATGAATGGATCCAAACTAGAAACATTGCAAATCACCAAACCTGATTTAATAGACTATTTTAGTCATGCTTTGCAACGGTTTTTGTGTAACATGAGCATTGAGTGCAGTAAAAGGTGACTCCAAATAGGCAGTTTTCAAATCAGTGTGATGGCTTTCCTTTACAATTTCTTCGACATTTTCACAAGAAGTGGTTACTATAAATGATAAACAATTTAGACACAGATCTGCAAAAGCACCCAATTCCTATTAAGATGTCTTACTCCCTCTGATCCATCTTTGAGGATCTGGACCCTTGGCTCCTGAGGTTTTCTGGCGACGGCCTCGTCAGACTTTTCAGGCAGAGATATATGGAGGAAGTTACATCTACTGGAACTGGAGCTACTTCAGAGAAGTAGCTGTACAAGGGATGACTGCTGGCACTGCGTTTAACATCTCTAAAAAGAAGAAAATTCTTCACAGACTTCAAAGATATGTGTTTTTTTAAATGGGACTCCATTTTGCTCTTTTGCACCCTTCTAAATTGTGGTTGGAATTTGAAGGGAGTACTTTTGTTTTCCGGTCTATGAAAGCAGTTGGTGTATTTTTAGAATACAAGATAAAAAGCTTTACTGGGGTTTTTAAAGAAGCATGTCCCACTGGATCAGCTGTGGAGTAAAACTGTTGCTCTGTAATTGGACTGAAATAATTTATGGAATAGTCATTATTCCATTGGTAAAAGGAACCTTACATTTTATGTCAAAGTATCTCTCCGTTCTATAAATTCTACTGGAAAACTTTGTTGAGCAGTTATTTCTATATCACAATATAAGAAACGGTGTAGCGTGAGGTTGTAGCATAAGAAAAAATTATCACCCAGGAAATGCAGCCCTTACTAAATCCTCAAACATTAGGGTGTAAATGAGATTTAAGAGCTATATTTGCTTCATAAGGATGAATCTTATCCTACAAGTAGAGAGCCATAGTATTGTTTTAGTTTGTGGTGCATTTCACATATTTTTAACCACTTAAAGTGGGATATTTTGTTTCAGGTATTTATCAAAGCTTACTCTTTTCTCGAAGGAGAGAGACAGGCACCTTTTAGACGCTGTATTGTCTTCACTCAGAAAACATTTTAAAAAGGGATGAACTGCCATTGGAGGTTCCTCTTCTCATCTTCCTTCCCCACAACCTTCCCCAAAGAAGTCTAGACCTAGAAGCAGTCAGAAAGATAAACCCATCCTTAAACACAGAGGCAGGGGGACTCGTTTCTGTGCCTTCTCACGTGTACAAGAATGAATGGTGCAAAATAAAAAAAACATCTATTTGCATGATGAGTTCTTTATCTCTGGATAAATCTTTATGAACCTTTTACATATGCCCAAGAATCCCTGATGGCCTATGGGTCTAATTTTTGGTTTGATTTGAATTGTCAGGGTGTGAGATCAGACATAATGAAAGCCACAGAGTGGTTTATTATTTGTTATTTTTGGCTGCTAGTGATGAAAATTTCTCTGAGCAGGTCTGTGTCATGATATGGCAATCCATGTGTCAATACCTTGAACAGATTCTAGGATCAAGACCAAACACCTCTGTACCACAATTATTTCAGAATATATTGGCTTCTACTTTTTCTTTCTTTCTTTCTTTCAAATGCAGCTGCAAGTTTTTGTCCCAGCTAAGATCTGGTGAAACCTAGAGACATTAAATTAAAAAAAAAACCAGTATACTTTCCAAGGAACAGAAGCAGTTGCATTATACAAATGAGACATTCCACTAAATGAAAGCAGGAGATGTTTAAAATCAAACTTTCCATTTAGCAAGAGCAGTGTAATTGTAGACATGATAAAAAAATCCATTAAGTAGCTTTGGAAATGACTGTAAACAGCTTTTGGAAAGGGGGAGGGGGTGTGTGTCATTTGGCAGGGACAATCCTATTAATAAGAGAATTTCTACAATACTGTATAAATTTTCCTGTTCCTGTCTTTCCCTTTCCTGTTTTACTACAGTTCATACTTGGGCGATAGGACTTGCAAGAAGAGCATCGTTTTTCTTGAGCTTGAAGCTTGTATTTCACTACAGCTGAAGCTTATCAATGGAAGCAAAAGGTCCCAGAAAAGGTGGGAAGTCATGAAAGCCAGGGTAAATGAGCTCTCAATAATTCCTTCTGTGTATTATGACCATTAGGATATTTGGGTATGTCCCTACTAGGGCCAGTGTAGTACCTTTTGAAGTAACAGCCCTGTGCATTGTTCTAAAGAGGTTATGTCTAACCCGTGGCATCCAGGCTGCTTTCCTTCATTTCCTTCATCTTTTGTTCATTATTGACAAGCCCAGCAGAGACCAAGGCTGTAGGTGCACATCCTGGACCTGGGTCAGGATAAGACCACCCCCAACCCTTCATGGCACCCTTCACAATGGTCCCGATCCCTGGGGAGAAAACCTGGGCGAGAAGGGAGCTGTGGTGAGTTTGCACAATGTCCCTGAGCCAAGTAATCATTGATCCAAGACGGCAGGGCACATGGGCCAGCTGAACATCATGCATTTACTGTCAGCCTTATCCCACCACAGGAATTCAGGAAATGTGCTTTATATGACAGAGCACCACACTCTTGAGTGCCCCACTAACTCTGCTAGCTGGCATACTGTCTTCCTGCTCTCCCCTTATTTATCTATGGTCCACATTGTCATTTCTATTTCTGTTTCACAGGCACAGTTCTCACATGGCTATCGGCATCCTTCTACTTCTCTGCTTCAGCAAGTCACCTGATGTACCAACGTAATGGTACTGTGAGTTACCTCTCCCAAAACACAGTGCAACTGAGGTGAGAATCACACCGTGTGTATTTACTGATGTCGTATGCTAGCATAAAGGTATGGTCAAGAAAAGTTGCAGATCTCACTTGCTAGGCTGTATTATATATGAGTATGTGGTATCAATAAGAAACCACTGTGTTACAGTAGTGAAGAAGCAGTGACAGCAACTGTGACATTACTTGTGGAAATATGCTCGTGTCCTGTGTTATTTACTGGCTATACGAATGGAGGAATTTGTAAAAAAGCATCTAGATCATTCTCCTTATATATCTAATCTATAGTTGTTGCTGCAGTTTAAAGTTTACATTCTTTGAATATACAGCATGCTGCTTATTGTAAACATTAGATGCTAAGAGAAAAGCTGTGTAAAAATTAGAATATCACTTTGTATTTGAAGCCTTCTCAACTAGAAACAAGCATACTTCACCTTATGTATTATTTCCAAGATTTCTTGCATGTCAAATGAGTTCTTTATACTCAGGCTTTTAATCCGTGCATTTGATGTAACATAAGCCCATTATTTAATGCTAAATAACATAAATCACCATTCACTTTGTAAAAGAGTTACATTGTAAACCAGCTGTTCAGCAGTAAAATGAGTTTTAGCTGAATTTATAAAGTGGTAAGTTTTTTTCTAATAGTTGTGGTGGGGCAAAGGGGAACTAATTGTTTGAAGAATTGGTTATCAACCAGCACTGACTTCGATAAGCTAAGTATCATAAGGATAAAACCCCTACAACTCTTTTCCTAAGAATGGCTCTGTATTTAAACAACAGAAGAAAGTGTATATCAAATGGAAATAAAACAAACCTAGATTAGATTACTAGTTTAGTAATCTTCCCAAATAAAAATACAGAATTGGAAGAGTAGTTAAGAAAGATCACAGTAACAAATGCAAGAAACAAATAGGGCATGAATTAACGATGCAGAGTCAACGGCTCACAGATAATAAATATCTAGTTTAGGAAACGGAAAACCACACAGATTTCTGATAACTAATGCCTGTTGTATTATCCGCCAAAATGTCTGTCTGGCAAGGTTGTTTAAAGGCAAAGCAGTAATTGAGCTAGACCTTGAGTATAATTTGAATGTGCTGAGTAAAAGCATGATATCTTTTTATGAGACTTGAAATGCTTTCACAATTCAAGTGACAGAGAGTGTGTCAGGAAAATGAGAGAGCCATGAAGAAGGCACATCTTCAGTTGTGTACGTAGACGTGGCTCCCTGACGCTTCAGCAGATCTGCTTTCATTCATACTCATGGAAAATCTGACCCCTAGCACTTTCAGACTTTCTTGCAGAGGGTTATTTGAGTAGAAAACAGAGTTAATGACTGTGAAGCGTTTGAAGAGATTGTGGAAAAAAATTGTATTGCTAATAAATCTCACGCGTAATGCAGGATTAGAGCAGCACTGTTGTGACAGTGCTGCACATCAAGGATGATTCCCCCAGCCTCGGTGGAACTGAGTTACCTCAGGGTAAAAGAAAAAAGAGATACTGATACATTATGGATTTGAATTTTATTAAGCTATGTAAACAACACCAGCCCACTAGGCCATGGTATACTGATCATTTTTGCTTTCTGTTTTCTTTCTTCTTAAGTAGAATAAGAAAATCCTTCTCCAAGTTGAGTAACTAATTGCTTTGTGGAAGACAGAGATCCTTACGGTTGCCTCCATCACATCATTGCTGTCAAGGGGATTTCTGAAGATTAAAAACTTGTAAGCAGCTTTCAAAATAAATACAAATAGTGATTTAGATCAGTGGCAAGCCAGTAGAAGTTTGAAGTAATATCTTTTGAACGTACATTAATTATTAGAATACATGCAAGATGAAGGATAAAAGATCTTCCATTTAAAAAACCCCCAAAACCCTAATATACTGTGTGGACTATTTGCAATACCCGTAATATCTGCATTTTTGTAAGAAATTAGTTTTGATAATCATGAAGGTGAAAATATATTACAATGTAATGAGTGCTGAGTGGTGGGAAAGACAATCTGAGATTTTTATATACACATTTATTTTCACAAAAGGACTTGTACAGTATTATTTCTAGTAATAAGTCTCTAGGCCAATTTTTGTACTTTGGTGAACTGCTGGAGAGAGCACTACAGAGAGAGTACTGCGTGTGTGTGACTGAATACAGCCATTTTTTTTAAAAGGGTAGTATGAATTTAACTGAAAAATAAAGCTGTGTTTTGTCTACCTTTGGGAGATAACAGTGCAATTACCTGAGCCTTGCAGCTGACAGACATTTCCCATGAAAATTTGAAGAACTCTTATAGTACTTAATGAAGATTTTGTGCTCTGATCAATTATCTTCAGGAAATAGCCATGCTGTAATTGGCAGTGTAAAAGGGAGTTAATTAGGAAGATCTTTGTGGGACAGCAAGCCTCCTTGGTGGGCAAAGTTAAGGCAATGGCACATTTTCTTTTAAGAACACAATTACAAATTTGATCTTGCCTTACACCATTTTTAACATGAGAAAAAAAATGTGTACCTACACATATGAAAAAGAATAAATTACATATAACCACATTCTAGCCTGAAAAATGTCTAATGATTCCGTTACGTGAGGAGCAGGCAGAGTCCCATCTAATCCATGGTAGTGTACACATAGTGCTGTACATGGTAGTTAGAGAGATTTAAAAAAGATCAAAAAGGGAGCGTTGCATTTCCAGTAGATTTTAATTTCATTATAGTTTATTGACTGCTGGAGTTTCTCCCATGCAATTCTTCAACGAATGTAGTGTTTTACAAGGAAGGCTGATTTGTCTCAGTATTAAAAGCCACTGTTTAAAACCTTTGATAATCTGTCTTTGACTATTTCATAGATTTGGATGATTAATTGTGACATATGTGATAAAATGAAAAAAAATAGAAAAATAGTGCCAAAATGCAGCCTGTATTCAGCTTAAAAAAGTGACACTGAAAAATAAATGGGATTTAGTATTAAAAGGCTGATGTGGGTTTAATTCGCACATTTCATGAGGAGTAAGTATTTGCACAAGTCTTTTTGCTTTTATAATGAAGTATCAAATTGGCAGTATTCCAGGCCACTTTCCATAATACATGAAGTTGAATGTGCTGCTAAGCACTTACTCTAATTTGTAGAAAAGAGGAGCAATAAAAACTCCACCTAAAAATCAGAATGGGGGTGGGGGGAAGGCACTCAAAATATAATTAAAATAACAAGCTATTTTTTGCCTTTTCATTTTGGATGATGAAAAGATGCCCATTTTCTGGAAGACCACCAGGAAATGTAGAATTACTTTCTTTTAATTTACTTCTGAGAAGTAAAATCAAAATTGTGTGTGTGTGTGTGTTTACTTAGAGTAAAACAAATATAACACTGATCTTTAAAAGTAAATAAATAATCAGCTAAAGAATCTGGGTAGCTAGTTAAATTCCTAACTCCTAACTCAGTTAAATTAATGCAACAACATCAAGTAGAAAAGTTTATTCACTAAACCATAATCCTGCAAAAGCATATGCCTCACTGACATTATCAGAAAGCCACATGTAAGTCGTTACCCCAGTGGATGTGAGGGAGAGTTGGTCCTCGTGGGCAGCCAGGTAAATGCACTAGTAGTAGAGTAAATAAGAAACATTTTGCCTATGATGTGAAATGCAGTTCTGACACGTTCTGGGGAACTCTAACATGGGATTTCCAATAAAGAAAGGTTTTGTGTTTTGAAAAGTAGCCTGGATCTTACTGGATGGCAGAGAGTACCTTATTTATTTCTTTCCCAGATGAATGACAGAGTTAGTGGCTGAAGACAAAGCAAAGATGGCTGGGGATTCATAAGCCCACTTCACCTATTCACCAGCCAAAGCAACTGGCTGGGAGCCCCCAGCACATTAATTAAAAGCTAACTCTGACAAAGGACTTTGGAGCTCTGTAGGGAGGTGCTTGGTGCGCAGGGTGTCATTGCAGGGGGGAGCTCTCGGTGCAGTGATCAGCCAGAGCAGAGGCCTGAGAGTGTTCTCTAGAGAAAGCATGCCAGGACCTGAGAGCTGTATCACTCCGTCCAGTCGGTGGGATGCTGCATAATTAGGCGTACATCCCTGCGGTTTCTTCTTTGGTACTTGGACTACATGAAGGTATTGCAGTTCGCTTATAAAGACCCCGAATCTTTCCCTTAAGGTTCAGACACCTAGAACTCTGTCAAAAGTTAGAATTCCATCAAACGTGGTTTTGTGTATTTATTTAATTTTTGAAGAGTGGACTCCCTGTTGGTCCCCACTTTTTATTTGAGCATAGAAGGGTATGCATCTGTGTGCAAGTGCATTCAACAGGGAGCATAGCTCTGCAGCCTGGTGGTTGTGACATCCACTTTGGGATGGGAAGGTTATGTCCCTGTTCTGGTTCTGAAGCCTGTTTCTGAGTTTAGCATCCAGCTGGTTTTAGATAGGATATAAAAATAGGCTTTGAGTTGATGCCAGGTCTTCCCCATCCCGGCTGTATGCTTTCCTTTTCTCAGTGATTTGCCACAACAGAGTAAGTCATCAACAAGAGTACCCCTTTGCATCCTTCACCCTCACCCTCCCGCTCCCTCCTTTCTGTCCTGAGCCTCCGATCGCTCTGAAACTGTGAGCTGAGACATCCACCTTCCCAGGCATAACACTTGTGGTGTAGCAGCAGCAGCAAGACATTTTATTTGTGGCTGGTTGTATCCTGTCATTATACTATGCAAAATGTCTTTTGAGTGGCTATTGGATACTAGCTAGTGGATAAAGGTCAACCCACAGAGGTTGGGCAGGTGTCAAGCTTTTACAGTGCTTTCTGGTCAAACATGGCTGTGAGTGGTGAGTTTAGACATTTTAAGTGTTTGTATGCAGGTGGCCCAATTCTGCTTTAATGACCCCATTATTTTGCTGAGCGTAACTGTAAGTAATTCAGTCCCTTTTCCAATGAAAGGGGGGAAGGAGCAAGAAATTGTTATCTCTTAGTCTGGGCTATAATTAAAGACAGTTGAACTGCAGATGAGCTATCTCTTTAGAAAATCCTTCTTTTAAAATTCTAGAACGTTATTTTAGATATTAGCTCACTTGCAATTTGGATGCAAGGATAAAAATATTGTTTAAGAAATCTACTGGAAATAGTACAAAGATATAGTTATCCAAAATTCCTAAAAATTTTTAGAAGTTTTGGGAAAAAAAGTTGAATGTTTCCTGTTTTCATCTTTTTTACTTCTTCCTTCCCCCCCTTACTGAAAAGTAAGATGTGGGGAAATAAATGCATTCCCTTTAAGCTTAGATGATTCCCTTTCAAACTTGAAAATAGCTAAAATAGCTTAAAAATCAAGAAATGCCCGTATCATTTTCAATTTTTTTCTGTGATAAAAAATGACTTGAAAGTTTTTATAGAACTCTCCTGTTTAATGTAATGAAGTGGTCTTCCCCCAAAACAGATAATTGAAAGTGACAGATCCATCTACCACTGAAATACTTTGTTAAGAGGAGCTACATCCTAAAGTAAGAGATAAGCATTTGCATCCTAAGGAAGCCTTGGAACTGTAAGCATTTCAAATGGGCAGGTCCTTTCTTTCTCAAAGCAGCACAAAAATCTCATGTGCACTGCTCTATCCAACAACACTTTGGTTGTAACTGCCAAAGGCTGAAAGAGGAAAGCGTCATTTGCTCGGTAACCATTGCCACCAAAGAGAAGTCCATCGGCTTACGGAGTAACAACCAATTGCAAGAAAGGCAATAGTATGCCTTGTTATATCAGCCCAAGGTCAGGTCTGTAGTAATCTAACAATAATCTGTTAATCAGTAAGGTGAATAGTGTTACTGACAGTATATTGAGGAGCTGGAACCAACACGGCGAACGACTTTCATGTCAAAGACTAACCAGATTTCTTTCCTCATGCAGTGTTAAGCTAATCTTCAGTAGCTATAACATTTACATATCTCTTCCTAAATTTTAGTTTACTGATTCAGTTGCCAAAGTCAGACTTAAATTTTTGTATCTATTCCTACATTTTTCTAAATTTTCTTAAATTTCTAAATATTCCTAAATTTCTATTTCCTAAATTTCTAAATATTCCTAAATTTTTCTATCTATTCCTATCTATTCCTACCTGCTATTTTATAAAGCATAATATAGCCTGCAGAAAAATATTTTGTGGTATGCAGACATACCTTTTTCTAATGCAATTTGTCCCATTTCATGAGATCTAAACTTTAATCATACAAGGAGTCATATCCTGCAGCTGTAATGTAACTTCAGGAATAGGCTTTGGTGCTGTATCATCACGTAAGGATGAGCTCTATCAAATTAAAGAGCAAAGCACATGCCAAAATGTTTTTTTTTCTGACTGGAAGGCTGATATGAGCTGTAAAGGTTAAAAAAAAAAACAAACCCAAAAGAAATAAAAAACAGAAAAAGACAGTACCTTTGCATTGGGCAAAACCTGAGAGCTAGGGGGAACAAAGTCTATGTTACCATGGTGTTCGGCTCTCTGTCTTCATCAACCTATGACCTGCTTGACAGTTTCAAGAACATTTTAAAGTGGTAGAAAGTTCTCAGAAGAAGATTTGCTTTTACAAGTAGATAAAAATTTGTGGATAGGTAAAGGAGAGAGTTTCAAGTTAGTGTCCCCTGCCTTTTCTCCTTCCTCCTTCATAAAATCTGAGCTCAGCAGCTATCATGTCTGACTTGGCTCATGGGCTGATCAGTCTAAATGTTGTTTTAGCCAACTGGCTAGTATAAATTAACTCTGGTCCAGTTTTTTTTTAATAAAGAGAACAATCTGTGGGTATGGAAAGGATAAAATTAACAAATGGCGGAAAAACTTAGAAGTACTGTGGAAAAAATGAGCTGAGAGAGAACATGGGGTCAAGTACTGAAGACTATTACACTCAAAAGCACAGTAAATCAGGGCTCATTTTGGGATTACTGTCTTTATTATGGAAATGTGAACTTTTGACATCTTATATGAAATTCCAAAATTTATAGACATTTACTTATATAAATAAACTTGGTCACACATACCTATGTATTTAACGTACTTGGGAATTACTCTGCAGCACAGGTTATTATGTACATGACAATAACAAGGAGATTTTTAATTCCAGTTTCCTTTCATATGCCAACCTGACCCCAGCAAGGAGAGGGAGCTGTCAAACCATAAAAATAAAGGTTAGTGTGATTTTCCCCACGTCACACATTGCCCTGTGCGGACAAGCCTTTTCCCTTTCCATGTCCTGCTGTCCCAGTTGGTGTTTGGTTCTGCCTTCCCCCATCCTCTCCATGGCTCTCCTCCCTCTTTCTGTGTTCCCGGCTTCCTCGCGCCTCCAGCAGGCATCACAGCTCTCTACGCTGAACTGATTTATGGACCTGTAAGTGTCAGGAGTGAAGGGCTAAGGGAAGAGCATGTGGGAGATGGGGTGGTGGGATGGAGAAGAGGTCCTATGAAGAGGGCTGAGAGGGAGGGAATCTGCCATAGCTCTTGCCTACTGTCTGGGGCCAGATGCTTTATGAATTAACTTGTACGTTATCTGAGGGTTTATCTGCATACTATTCTTTCCGGGGATGCTGGTTTATCTGAGGGTGGATGATATATGGAAAACAAGGTAATTCCTCTTTTATCGGTTACAACCAGTCCAAATACTTACTGCAGAAGATCAGGCTAGAAGATAATCATAGTTTAGGCCCTTCCAGTGTTAAAATCTATTATGTGTTGGGTTCAGTGCCTTTTTAGCTGGAAGATGATAATTTATAACATTTAGAAACTCTCTTGTGTTTTGCTATTGGCTGCCTGTGACCTTTAGCATATGTCAAGCATATGGTGAATTTCTGAATGCTTAAATTGTAGCAGCAAGGTGTTATATTCCTATTATTTAGTTGTTTTTAACTCCCAGTTTTGGCATGAGACCACTGTAGATGGGTCATTTTCTATTCATTTAACTTATTAAGAAAAATATATCTTTCCTTGTTGATTTGTTGATGCAGCAACAGCAATAGATCTGGTAACAATAAGGCAGTTGGAAGCAGGACGCATAACTTTCTACTCAAAGAAAGGACAAATCCCTCACACTTCTAAGTAATCTGATATAACAAGGCTTGTAAAATACTTACTTTACACATACAGTCATTGCAAGGTAAAAATTTCTTATTATTTTCTCTTTCACACAATGTGCTGTACTAGACCATTATTTCCAAATGTTTGCACTAACGTTGGGTGACATGCTTTAGGTGACTGTTTGAGGTATATCAAACCTGACTGTGAGACTGTGCTTTAGCACTTTACTTGGAACTGTAAATATTCATCTCTGAGAGCAGGCTCTGGGAGACCCAAGGCAGGCACTCAGCAATGAGGCACTGAAAGTTAGGAGATGTAGAAAAAAAAGAAAAATGAAAAAAATAATTTGACTTAATTTCAGGGGGATCAAATACTGATCCTCTTGCCTTTTTTTTTTATATAAACCTTATCCATTGATTCACCTAACCTAACTATTCCTCATAATTTTTCTCCTTATGTTCTGTGGTTGCAAAGATGTTGATGACCTGCTAATTTATTCCTTCAGTTCTTTATGAATTTCTTCTGTTGCCAAAAATTGCCCTCAAATGAGGGTAGTCAAATGAGTGCATTTTCACATCTCTCTTAAGTACCCTGCATGTGTTCTGCTTTAAAAAAAAAAAAAAAGGCTTTATTTTATGAGTTTTTTTTTTAAACCCACAGAGCTGTGAAGCTTACCATAATTTACAGAAAGCTTTATGACTGGGAGTGGGTGGGAGGAGAAAGAAGGAAAAAAAATAAACCAAGGGAAGGTGAGGAGGTCTTTGAATGAAATAAATAAAATGAGACTATGCCAAGTCTTCTTTAATAATGCTAGGACAAGGACACAGAGAAGTGCTAACAACATATTTCCCAGGTTTCACCAAAGTAAAATTAGAAACAATCTTGGCAGTGGGTGACCAGAGAAATTGTCATTTTGGTTCCCTTCATTTTTAACATTCTTATCTATTAATGGAATTAACACCTTTAATTTCATTAAGACATTAAAGTCAAAAATAAGTTTTTGTTACACATCTTTTGATAAAATATTGGATAGAAATGAAAAGATTAAAGGGATGTTAATTAGACCAAGAAATGTGTCCTGTGCAGAGAAATATGTGAAGTTTCTCTAGAAACACACAGAAATAAATATGTGTGAATAAATGGTGATGTGTTATTGGCCTTCAGTTTGAGATGGCTGTATGATGAGTTGTACTGGTTGTGCTTGATTTGTGCCAATAAGATACCGGACTGGAATGCCATTCTAATTTTAAGGCTAATTTTACTGTGAGAGAATGTATCCCATCAGCTATCTTCCCAAATGAAAGCAGCCATTACTTTTGAAAGTAGTGGAAATCCTGATAATCAGGGATAACACAGAATTACAGAAAATTGTTTTCTTCTAAGGAAAATTTTAGGGACTTTTGAAAAATATATACTTTGCAGTAATATTTGTCACACTGCACTTATAAATTCAAGTTACCCTCATTGGTGTGGGACCCAAACGTATTGTCTGAGAGGGAAGGAAGAAATGTAAGTTGCTTTCAGTAGCTTTTCATGTGTAATAAAGCTTCTTATTAACATTGAACACCTTATGACTAGAAACAAGAGCTAAAAACTTCAGTGACTTTGTACTTTGCAATCAACCCTTGAGGCGTCTGAAAATGAAATTGTCTGAATTTCAATGGAGTGAAGTAGGGATCTATAGCAACTCCAAAAACTAGTGCCCTGCTCAAGTAGGTAGAAGTCTAATCTGTGGGACAGGGGTTGCATGTTTTAGCCAAATGTGCCCCTAGAAAAGGAGAATTCCTACCACCCTTTCTGGTGGCTAACAGTTTTTGAAGTAATTGCACCCTGTTCTGGGGGCACAAGAGAGGGATTTTAGTGACTCCAGTGGAAGCATTCCAGATGTGGTGGAAATGAGATCACGTTCTGGGCCTCCTTTTATAGCTCTGGTGAGATACAACATTGCAAAACTTACACAAGAGACTGTGCCAGCTCAAGAAAGCTGCTTTCCCCCCACCTCCCCGACAAGAAGTTGTCTACTTGGAGTTTGCTAATGCCAGGCCATAGACCTGCATCATTTGCAGGGAAACCTGTGCTTCCCTAGTAAATCCCAGTGACACTGTCTCATCCCCCAGTTGACTCCGGGGATGTTGTACCCTTTCCAGCTGTACAATGGGTGACCCAGCATGCTCAGAAGTCTAGTGTGATCGTTTTGGCTATGCACGCAGCAGTGCAGCCTCCGTGCACCAGGGGCACAAAGGTAGAGCGAAAGGAAAAATGTTGGTTTTCTTTGGAGGAACCAAGAGCATCTTGATTGACTCACTGCTGGTTCACCAGCAGTCTATGAACAGCTATGGCTGTTTTCTTTCCCAACATGACACAATTTCTGTACTCTACATTGTCTGTGGAGGTCTATATGTAGTTTTCTTTTTATGATTGGTAGAACACACTTAAAATTCATTTAGCACATTTTTAGCCTAAAATGACATTTTAAAGGTATGTCATAAAACTGATGTGGGCTGGAGCTTTAGTTTATGGGGAAAGGAATTGCTCTATGGGATTGAAAAACATGAAAACCTGTGGGGTTTAAATTCTGAAGCCAGAGGCAAGGACATTATTATTCATTGAAGGTCATTTTTTCAACCCAGAAAGCACTAGTTTTCTTTATGAACTGAAAACTACAGTCCATGTATATTTTTTTATAGCCCAAAAAATGCTTTTAAGAAAAGTGCAACACCTCTGCTTATCCACTGTGAGAGCTTTTTTCTTAGATCATAAGGGCCGGATTCTGTCCCATAGCTATGTTGGAAGGGTAGGGAACGAAATCAGCGGGACTACTCATGGGGTAAGTTACTCATGGCATAAAGACAGACCTGGGCTCTGAGGTATGTGGCCACCAATAGCAGCAGTCATGGGACAGTTCCAGGAATAATAGTGGCAGCCATTTAAATAAGTGTAAGTGGAAAATTGTCCTCCGTTTTTACAATTTCTGTCCCTCAGATGTCTGCATTTAATAATCACGTTCTAGTATTCTCATTATTACTCATGAAAATAGTACAACTTTCTGGTCTGCTGAGAATGCAAGTGGGGCAACTACTTAGAGAGACATCTTGACATTTTGCTGGGACGAACTGCCTTTTGACAGAACAGAAAATGCAGTATATCCTCAATTCTGACAAACCCGAGAAAAACGTGAGAATTCACCAGTTTCGGGGGAAAAAAAAAAAAGAAAAAAAAAGTATTTATTTATTTATTTTCTCCAGCCCTGCTGTAATTGACATCAAATGTTCCTGGCAGCAACTGCCTTCCAATTGGTTACTGCATCTCTACCATGCAAACTGAAAACTACACTTCTCTGAAACTGTGTTTTAGTATGAGGGAAGCAGTTTTGCAAACAGCTTTACTTTTATTCATAAAGGCTGCTAATGCATGTCATTTTGACTTGTAACCACTTTATGATGAAAAGATATAGTTGCAAAACAGAATAGATTTTCAAAGATGACCGAAGAAAAAGACTTATTTTTAATAAATTATACATTACTAGAGCTCTTAACAGTGCTGATTACAAGAAAGACTAAACCACAGTGAAAGACCTTATAAATACATAATCCCACCTTAAAAATACATTTGCCCCTGGTAATTAAAATCTTGACCTCTGCAATGAAACCACAGGGAATGTACCTCGGTGAAAATTTAAGGACCTTGACATTTGTCTAACGTATAACCACATAAACTCCCAGAAGTACTGAACAGGCATGTCAATGTCTGATTGCAAATCAGACATTATCATAGTAAGGCATTTCAAGGCAGCTAGTCTTGGCCTTGAAAAGAAAAAAATAAATCAGTTAAAGATGAACAATTACAATTATGTCTTTTTTCTTTGTTTTGTTCATTACAATTGTTTTTAAAGGTTGAGGTAACATTTAAATATGTTTTAAAAAAGGAAAGAAGTATTTCTCAAGCCTGAATAACATCTTAGACTAGTGTAAAAAGCAAGCAATTCTCTCCCACTGAGAGAGAAGTTGATGTCTTATCTACAGTGTAAATCAGTGAAAGTAAGTGTGCTATTTTGTCTATACTTCCCGATGGCTGGCTTTGGATATTTTTGTTATTTTGTTTCTCTTCATGTGAGAAAAAACTGATACAATATTGATAAACTACAAAAAATCTTTAAGTCTCTTGCGCTGTTGATTACTATATACATAGCCGGAATTAAAGGATATGGTACCTGATGTGCTTATGAGATTCCTGTATCAGCTTCTTAGATGAACCTATACCTGTCCATACCTTCATTTCAAATAAGTCACCCTTAGCTATATCTGAACTATGGGACTCTGGGTACTTATGACTACAGATGGCGAACAAACATGTTAATTTTCTTCCTCCTTCTCATACATTGTTTCCATGCAAAGCAGAACAGTCCCGAAGGCTGCAGCGTAGGCTTGGAGTGTGTTGTAAATTTGGGAGATCAGGACCTTATTACCCTTTATGTGCAGATTAGACAGATTAGGCATAGCTTTTGCTTCAAGTTTTCCTTAGGGGGTATGAGCATGTCCTTTTCTGATAGATTCTTGCTCTTCATCATCTGAAAATGTTTTGCAGCATCAGAGGTTCTCAGCAACGTGGTAATTTCATGGTGTACTAAAGTACTGTGATTGACAGAAAACAGCTGGAAGACATTTGAATAAGGACTTTGGCGATCTGGATTGTCTTAAATTTGCTTAGCCCACATGCAGAATTCATTGCCAGAGAGACCTCCTCTGCTAATTGCCAAGACTCCCCACACCAGATTTAGGAAATATGTTGGAGGATATGCCCAACAAATGGGCATGAGGCACACATAGCAAATCCAGTCTTACCTGAAGGATCATTAGAGCCAAGAGAGCGCCCCTGATATCCTTCCTGCTTACCTGCTGCATCTAATCTTTCATTTCTGAGTGAAATTCTCTTTTCTCCAAACACTCTGTGAGACAGCTCTCTGGATTTTTTCTCCTCGCTGGTTTGATTGAAACAGATACCTGACGTATCGCAGGAATTTTAGCGTTACTGGATTAGTGGCTAGACTGTGTGTTGGTTAATTTTCTGCTTGACTGAATCCATTATTGAACTAGATACATCCCAGATTTTATTCATGTCCTGTGATAATATAGAAAGTGGTTTTCCACAAGGAACTCTATAGTCTCTATAGTAATTGTGGATAACGTGACCTAGTTATTGGATATTATTGTCATTACTGAACTAGGCTGGCTTTGTTTTCTAGACTAATTCCTAGTTAAACTAATTAGGAATAGTTTCTCTTGTCACTATCTAGCTGGTGATGAGCAAAAATATACGAAAAATACTAAAAGAACTCTTCAGCAAGACTTTGAAGGCACCATATTCCTTGATCTCCTCTTGGTCTCTACTCCCACTAGCACTGTATTCAAGCACAGCCCAGCCTTCTACTTTTCTGTGGAAAGCTCCTGGCTATGGATACAGCTGTTATGTTAAATAATTCTTCTATCGTGGCATTGGACTCTAAAGTGACATTAGGAAGGAAGAATGCATGGATTTTTGTATCTAATCGGATGATTAGGTATACATTTTTCCTTTTTTCTTTTTTTTTAAATCTTGAAACTTCATTTACTTTTTCAACCACACACATTACAAATGTATGCTATTTTCACATATTACTTTACCATCCTTTAGAAAACGTTAATCCTTCCCTTTCCCAGCACCTCTGGGCAAAACCACAAGAGTAGTCCTTTGAAATGGCTCTGTGAAACAACAAAATATGTTCATTCCTTCTAAGTCACTATCTCAGTTATGGCAAGCTAAGGAGGAATGCAAAGCAGAAGCCTTGAAGTCCTCAGGCACTTCTGCCTTGAAAGACAAGAAAACAAGACTATACAAGATGCTTTTGCAGCTGCACTCGGTCGCAGGTCTTTCCTGGGTTGGGGAGCTTTTGGTGGCCTTGGTGCATCTGATTCGTTATGACTCCATGAAGGGTTCATGGAGCAATTAATTGTATGAATGGCTCTTTACATTTAAGTTCTTGTAGCTTCTGTGGCCATACTGTGGACAGAAAAGGCAAGTCAACAGTCCAAATCTCTGAGATGTTGTAACAAAAGATTTCAGAGGGGGGGCGGATTGCTTTGGAACAAATCTTGACCATCAGTTTCAGTCAACATTTATATTATATTTTAATTGTTCTTTTTGATTTTGAATCCCCAAAGCAATAAAAATTTCCGCAGTGAATAAAAAGGACCTGCAGCACTACCATCTTACCTACACAGCTTGCCAAAGCAAAACTAGGCCTTTAGCTGAATTATTATCTAAAAAACTTAGGGAATTAACAATTAGCTCTATTTTCCAAGGACTTAGTTTACAGGCATTTCTGTAGTCACTGAAAAGTTACTAGTGATGGATGCATTCAATCCAATCATATTTGAAACTGAGCTATGGAAGTGAAAGATTCAGCAATCTGTTGAAACATCTAACCATAATACATTTGACACACTGTGCTGTAATATGTATATGAATTGGTTGGCTCATCTCCATCAAGACTATTATAATAAAAACTTTCAACAGTTCCTTACTTACACAGTTGTAATTTTCACAAGCTCATCTCAGAAAGTTAGACACCCATTTTATGTTGAAAATTAGTCTCTGAAAATCCCAGCTCTAACTGAGAAGTTAACATAAGTACAGGATTTTTAATAATCTGAAGACACCTGATTTTCAAATTATATGTGTGGTCACTGCTATAATGTATCATAAGGATATTTTTAAATTTCTGTCTGGCACCTCTGTTTCCCAACACTCAAATTCTTTCTATAATGTTTATTAAACTGCAGTGGAGATGAAACAAAATTCTAGAGCAAATATTTATCACAATAAGGAATCTCATAGAAATTAAAATATATCACAAGAAGGTATTAATTTTAACATTTTCAATACAAGAAAATTTTAAAGACTTGTTTTGTTTTCTTGATTTGTTTCAATGATATAAAAATTTTCTCATGATATGAAATGATTAATTTTAATTTTGTTTTATTTTACACTTAGGTTTAGGAATTATGAACTATTTTATTTGACTAAGTTATTTTTTTTAAATTATATGTTTAATTGTTCTGACGTATACTTTCACAATTTGTATTCTATGAAGAATTTTTAATTTTGATAACTTTCTACACAATATCAGAGCTAGTTTGAGCATGAAATTCCCATTAAGTCTGTGTCTTTCACATTGTGAAATCGTTAGAAACACTGAATTTATTCAGATGTTCAATGGAGGTTTTTGATCTTCCAAATATGAGTTTTCATGGGTTAGGGAATCATCTTTCAGTTTGTACTCCTTGACCTTGTTTGGATTTCAAAACTTACATTTATAATTCTGATCTTCAGTTTTATATTTTCTGTAATACAGGATCAAACAAAATTTATGGTTATCTTTCCGTCATAAATTTTAAGACACACTCTCTACCCTGCCCCAGTGAAGCTACTTAGAGCAGAGTGATTATCAGGAGTTAACAATGACATGTCTAAAGTGTTAATACAAATATTGAGTTCAGTTATGTAACTCTCCCATAGTTACTGATGTTTTTATTCATCAAGGAGCATTTCTAAATTCATCACTCAGCAGAAATTATACTGACTTTTTTTCCCCACACAGCACATAAAGTTGTCTTTATCAGATTTCTTCAAAAAACAGAGCACTGCCCATTTATCAAATTTCCCAGCGAGGCCTTTTGTGTTTTCATTCTTAACAGCTCTCTTGAACACGATGAGCGTCTCAAATGATTAAAACTTCTCAAAACCATCTCATCACCCTTTTCCCATTTCTTTTGCCATGATAGCTATAAAAATACGAGTCAGTAAATGGCAATGGTTTTATGGCCATCATTACTACCTACCAAGCTGTTCATAATAATTTTGTTGCTTTTATTGCTCCCTTCTTGGGCATATTGAAGCCACCCTTTTCCCTGCTGTAAGTTCACTTTCTGGCAGATGACAGGAGCTTTCCTGGCACGCATTCAGGAGGCCAGAACTTTCTGTTTGTTTCTAATTTCTATGAAAAAAACCAAATACGTTTACGGGTTTCTGGGGGTACAGATTTGGGATTAATTTCTTAGATTATTTTTTTTTTTTTTTTTTAGACAGGGAATATTACTATTTCTATCCAGTTCTGCTTTTGGGTATTTCAGTTGATGTCAAGGCGTCAACTTGGAAGATTAAAATTAAGTATGTATTTAAGTGCTTTGTTGGATTAAAAGCCTCAGTCAACTGCTAGAAGTGTATTCTGCTGGTTTTGTTAGAAAAATTAGTAGAACATATAAAAGCACTTCTTTTTTAGGTTGAAAATTATGTAAGTATTTTAACAAGCACAGTTAGGTTCTTTTCTTTCTGTTGTAATATTGTTGTTAAGGGCTGGAGAGAGGGAAAAATGGTCAAATTTACAATCTGGACACTAATGCCTTTTAAATACAATAGCTGAACCCTCCAAATTCCAGGCTGATTTTATTAAAGGACTGTAGCAGGATGTAAAAATCAACACATTAAACTATTCGCGTTTCTGGTGGAAAAAATTATATGTTGTGGATATACAGCCAGAGTTTTATTCTGGTTTGCATTACACTATTTTGGTGAAAGCAAGAGCATATCATTAGATCCAGGTAAGACTTTCTTCGTTAATCTGTAGGCAGAGCTCTGTCTTGTTAACTCCCTACCCATGAAAAATTCAGAGCAGCGTTTCAGTATTGTGTATTTCTTGGTAAGTATATGCTGTCACACTCTCCCAGCTGCAGGGAGATTCTCCTGAACAGACTATGTAGAAGTAGCACAAAATGCCTCTTACCCTGTTCGGAGTGCACAGATCAAAAAAGAGACTAAGAGAGTTCAAGAATGCAGAGATATTTCAGCGTATTTATTCACGTTGTTTGGTATATGATTTCTGTTAGGGTTTGGTTTTCTTTTAGTGTTAAGGTGATCAAAGTCAACTCACCTACTAAATGGTTCAGGTACAAATTAAGTGTTGGCATATCTTGTCAGAGTTGGTATTCCCAAACATAAAACAGCAGTAATCTTTCAAGGGCAACTATTAGGGCCAATTACTGCAAGCATTTCAATTCTCTAGTAAGAGCATAGTGTTAGACAGAAATAACAAGTACAAAATCACAGCGGGTGGGACTAAGTAAGCAGGAATTCTAGCAAGAAGAAAACCTGACATTCAGATCCTAAGCGCTATTTAGAGAGAGAAGTTGATTATGCACAGACAGGATGGAAGAAGCTGCAAGGAAAAGTCAGAAGAGCAAACTAGCAAGTCAGGAGAACAAACGTGTGGGTTGCAGCTTCCCACAGCCAGCCAAGTCATTGCTAAGTGGCAGCTGCTGGTCCACGGAGCCTGCAGGACGTTTCCTCTCCGTCTAGCAGAAAGCCCAGGCATGATGCTGGACATCACTTACTCATTTTTTGTTGTAGAGAAAGCTGAGGTAGATTGATGTAGCTGCATATAAGGAAGGGTGAACCAAAAGCCTTTTTTTTTTTTAAAGACGTTTTCTCTGAAACTAGTGCCATCCATCTAAAAATAGCCATTACAGCTCCCCTTGTTCATCATGTGTTTATGACAGTCTGTTTAAGAAGCAGCATCCATTTGCACAGTGGTTTTGCAGGGTTAGGGTCATCAAACATTTTCAAGACAGGTTTTGGGAGCTGGAGGGAAAGGGAGGCAGAGAGGTGGTTTTCCTGGTTACTTGTTTTATAAGCTGAACTCAAAATGAATGTGTACTTTCATACTTCACGGCTTACGCATTAGTAAGGGTTGCAAGGATTCAATGAAAGGAACTCGGTTAGTAAGTGTGCAATCCTGACATTCGTTCTGACTGACAAATGGCACTGCTGAGGCTGAAATTAAAGGTAGGTAGGTGGAATTTACCCACCTCTGCTTCTTGGCGCCTTTTCCAATAGAAAGGAAAAGGAATTGCTTTCGGTTTTGCTTCTCAACACTTCTGAGAATGAGAGAAAAATTGGTAGAATCGTAAATTTGTAGCCTTCTTGTCATAAAAGGCCATTTTTTCTTGAATGAAGAATTTCATCTGTTTTCACTTTACGCCTTAAAAATCTGATCTGACTTGTCCCATGCTTCCTTTGGAACAGATGTAATACATAATTTTTAGAGAAAACTGAAAACTTGCATCTCAAAGCATTTAAAAATATTTTAGAGATGGATCAACACGTGGTGTGTTTAATCAAAATGTTAATTAGACAATGAGAATAACTTTATTCAGATGCAATTTTCTTTAACTATGTTGGCATTAAGGGAAAAAATGTTTGAAGTATGAAGATCTGTTCTAATGATGCCTAATATTAAAAATCAATTTTAATAAAAGCATATCTGAATACATACTCAGCTGAGCCTGTTCAGCTAATAGCGTTCAGGGAAAATCCCAAGCCGGTATAGCTAGCTATCTCTGGCATGCGCTTGAGATCATCCGAAGAGGTTTCTTTGGGGAAATCTGTTATTGGGGCAAATGAAATTGAAATACTGCAAAATGTGTGGATTGGCCACAAGCAATTCTTGAGCAGGATAATCCAGGGATGATGTCTATTTGTAGAATGCTACAGTGGTACATGAAGGGAACTGATTATTCAGTGACATGTTTTAAGGTTCCAGGCAGGGGGAATGGGAATGTTTTGTATTGGAAAATTTGGTTAGGGCTTGTAACTGGGAATTTGGCAACGCTGTGTTACACCTATGTGAGCAAACAACAGTTTTAGGTGTTCGAGTGAATTGGTTGACACATAAAATAGGAACTTGTTTAAGCTTCCACCAAAATGGACCTTCTTCTAACCTTAATGCTGTATAAAACTGGTTTTCTTTTTTTTTTTTTTTTTTTTCAGGGATCTGTTATTTCTGTTTCTAAAAAAGGTCAGAAATCTAAATGCTACTGTAGCATGAGAAAGGAAAATTTTTGGACGTATTTCTAACGCATAGACACACAGACAAAGGACATAGTGGAAAGCTTGCAAGGAAGGTCACTCTTGTGATTCAGTCCAGTTTTGCATTCTCAGAATGATTACATACTTTGGACAAGGTTAACATAAACATCCAGTCATTTGAGTTGTTATTGAAGCCGAAACTCTGACCGTTCGTGTTTTTTTCATCAGCAGATCTGTTCTTCTTGAAGTTTCCAACCCCATTAATTACAGCCAGACATTTGTTTTTTTGCATAGCACTTGATATAATGAGATCTAATCCCCATCTGGGCACTTGTGAAGAGTAATTGCACATTTGCAAGATACTGCAAAATTTATAGTAGCATCTCCTAATATCTCGCAATACGAATAACTCTATCTTACTGCGAGAGGTAAATTGGCACAATCACACGATATGGCAAAGTTTTGCAAAATATCCTAGGTTATCTCCCATGAAAACTATGAAATTATTGCCTGTCACTTTTGTGTGTTTATTACTGACTATTCTGCAAGGCTGTATTTCAAATCTGCTGCTTGTGAACATGAACAAATCCAGACTAAACAGGATACAGTTAGAGATGAAATATTGTGTTTGCTGAGATATCAGCATAGAGACCTCAGCAATTTTTTAAACGGAAAAATTGAATTATGGGTGCCAAGGGCTGAGAAGTCAGAAGTAAATGTAGTAATATAATGTACATTTCAAAAGGAAAAATGGTTGTGCTGAAGATAATGATCCTTCAGAATTTGAAAATTATGCATCTCTCTGCAAATATGAGAAGAGTTTTCCTCTCCATTCCCATTTATGTCTTTGCCAGAAGTAGAGGCTTCATGTAGCTTCCAGGAACCAAATATGTCCATAAATGTCTTTCGCTCGGTTACAGCAGACTGCTGCCATCTGCTTCCGAAGTCCTTTAGCAACCTGTGCCTAAACAGTCTCCAGCGCATACTCCCATCATCACCACAGCCACTACCTTGCATCCATTGGGTTCAAGAGAACCTGATGGCCATTTCACACCTTCTAAAACTTCTTGTTAGTAGAGAGAGAACCGCATTCATTGACATTTAAACCCTATGAGATACCTAGTGAGCCCAGACAACCAATGCAACAGCACTACAGAATCTGCCTACACCACAAACAGCACTGGGGGCAGCCAGCAGTCTATAGATGGTAGCAAAGTTAAAAAGTATATATACTGCTCTGATTTACAAGGACAAGAGTACCTGTTTGGTTATCCACGATACTCCACAGACAAAAAAACACAGATAGCTCATGCAGAAGAATGTTATACAATTTTATCTGCAATTAATCTGCAATTAATCTGCATTCTGTTTTTCTCTGTTATTGCTATTCCATGGCAAAGTAATACTCCATCTTCAATAGCTGGGCGCCAGTCTCCTATCTTTATTTAATATTGCACTTGTCCTATTTGTTTCAGAAAGCCTAGTGGGAGAAAGAAAGGTCAGTCGCATCACACAGCTCATCCCCTCCTATGTGTGGGCCACAGCTCTTTTTCCAACATGTCTTGCTGCCTGGGCGGTTGCATACATCAAGGATGCAGCCTGCACACTTGAGCTGCAGCTTTAGGAGGGTCTGCTGCCCTTTTCCCACCACTTCCACTCAGAGATGCCATTGTACTTGAGAGAAATTTTGAAGTATTCACAGCTTGCTTATTAGGGAAAAGAACTCATCTGGTAGAATGAGAAAACTCATGCACTCTGTGATATGACTGTAAATAACTGCACTTAAAATGAAATCAAAGCCCGTATCTTGGGACAAGTATGCCAGCTTCCAGGAGAAGATGGAATTTTTTCATGGCAGAGTTATCACTGGTTTCTTAAATGAACCAAGATAAACAGAATAAACTCTTTCATGTGGTTGCTGTGATTAAAGCAAGGTCCTCAAGTTGGCAGCCTATCATGGGGGTTCAAAGTGGAAATGGGAGCTGGCTTTTTTCTTTCTTTCAGAGAATCCCACTGCTATTTGTACGTAGTCTGTCTTGGTGACTGGCATATGCTGGAATACATGCTGTCTGTGGGCTTGGAAATCTCATGGCAGTAATCAGGAATGCACTGGTCCTTGTGGTAGGCATCAAATGGGCTACTGCCAGGTCTTTGAACTACAAAAAGTAAATAGAGAATAGAACTGCATTGTATTGGTGAAGCCTGAGGCCCAGTCATCTGTCTTGGAGCATGCTCTGGTGAGAGTGTTTAACTTGGATTTTGTCCATCACATGTGGTAGCTGCAAGAGTGGAAGAACAGAACAATGTTAGACAGTACATTTAATAGTGTGTTGGCTTAGCAGTCCTCAGGAAACTGTTACTCCCATTTTCTCTCCTAGGACTCTGAGCTCTACCCTCTTTGCTGAGCTGCTGTGTAAGAGGATGTATATATCAGATACTGGTGTTTTCTCCCTGGTCCTACAAGGAACCCATACGCACATGCGCCTCCCGAAGAAAGAGCTCCACACGCAGATCTGTAACACATGCTTATGGCTAGGATGGGACTTGTGTGCAGTTTCCTTGGCAGTTTGGACAGCTCTGACTTCTGGGATGCTCTGGGTGGACCGCTCTGCCCCAGAGGACTTGGGAGGCAGAGGAGAGGAGCAGCACGGTTGTTGGTTTTGGCTGAAGCACGTTGTTTCCCTCTGCCTGTTGTGGGCAGTCTGCGCAACAAACTACAGCCTCCTCTTTCCTTGCTCAGTTACGTTTTTGCACCAAAAGGGAGTGTCCTGCCAGCCCCTCAGTGGGCCATATACCTACCTACCTCATTGCTAAAACTGTGCGTGGGCACAGGGTGTCATTCCTGGAAAGGTGCACCAGAGTTTTCATGCACTGTGCATTACAGAGCACTAAGCGTGTTTTCATGTCTGAATGAATTTGTTATGGATTATCAGACAGGGTTTCTGAAGAAAGAAAAAATGAGTATGCAAATTTTCCAATGAAGCAATATTGCAACTTTTATATGACTTTCTTATTTCTTCAGCAAAAGTTTTTAGGTTTTTTTGTCGCATTAGTTATTTGTTATAACATTGGTGAAAGAAGGGAGAAGAGAACTTAAGAAAGGATGAATTCCCTAGTATAATCCATTTGTTTTGTGTCACTTCGGGAATGCAAAGCAGCCATGAACTCAGTTCCTGACTATTCCAAGTTATCAGAATGGCACAAATCACTGGAAATGCTGCTTTGCATTCTGAATTACTAGAAAGTAATTCAGAGTAACTATGTTCAAATTTGAGGTACATTTCCAGCATTTTTTAAATGATCAGACTATGTTCTGCAAGGGAAAAATATATTGGAGTGAAAATTTTGTGAGTTCTCAAGCCAACACTTTATTAAATTAAAACGATTTTATTTAGCTTTAAAGCAGTGACATTTCGTTTATCATAAAAATTCGTTTGTTGAGAACTTGCTGGCTCTGTTAACGTCCAGAAGCAATGTGGGAAATACACTGTGTAGTACGTGAACATGAGACAAAGCTCCCCTTTTCGCCCGGTCTGTGGTGGTGGCCAAGCCGGTTGCCAGCCATGGAATAAGGGCAGAGGCGGCAGCTGCTGCTGTTGCCAGGGTCTTCCTCCCGAGGAAGGACACAGCAGCGTGCACATGTTTTCAGAATGCTAATTAAAAAACAAAAAGGAGGATACTGTAGGCTTTTTTGAAACAAACTGGGGAGGAGAGGGATAGCTTATGATGATGCTTGCTCAACATAGCGTCTGACCACTCTGAACAATAAGTGGTCTGTAGTGCAGTAAGAACATTTAATTGTGGGGTGGTTCTGGGGAGCGCCAGAGATTGTGTCATTCCACTTATTGTTTGTGTCAGAGAGCTTTAAGTAGAAGTTGTAACTCTTGTCTTTACTCAGCTCCATGACATTAGAAGGAGATTATTTTCATCTGACGTACATGATGCTTTCTATTTCACGTTTGCAAGAACAGTTCACTGGGCTAGGTTTTTGCATTTAGCGTAAAGGCATGTTGATCACTTCCGATTAAAGTAACATTTACCTAAATACTTATCTGAATGGAAGACGTAATGCACCCTTGTTTATGGCCCAGATGCTTATTATCCTGCTGTGCTTTGTTTCTCTGCTATGGTTTCCTTCTAAGGTACAATGGCAATGAAAATACATAGAAAAATACATAAGAAAAGCTATCTTTTTGTGATTTCTCTCCTAACTGAAAGCAGGAAATGCTAAAAATATCACGTGTATGAGGTGGTGGTGGAAAGCCTGATTCCTAGAACAAATCGCTGTAGGTGTATGTGACTGAACAGAGTCACTTTTGGGATTTCATCTGCAATGCAATTTGAATCTTCCGTTATTCACCCTTTATACATATAGAAAAACTACATAAAGACTGTGGGCTGGCAGGCAGAATACTCGTTCTCTGAACTTCTGTTACTGGCAGGGAATACCATTCTTTTTTCATGTTTTCTTTGTACATAATAGTAACAAATGCCATCTCCTCGTTTGAGTACATGAGGTGAATGAACAGGATACTTGACATGAGCCTTCAAAACCAGGCTTGCAAACAGATCTTGAGTGATAGAGCTCTTTAAATCCTTCCTCCTGAAGGAGGTAGACTTATGTGGCTGTTATGATGCATAGCTTTATTTCTGGTAATTTTCTATGGTATTTAAATGATGAAACTCAGCCTGTGTGGTATCAGGCTGGTGGCTTGCTGCTGAAATGCTCTGACATGCTTCCTTCTTTTTTCTGAGATGGCTCGCAAGTACTGCCTCAGAGCATTCTGGTGGAAAGGTCCTTGGTTTTGGAAAGGCCTTGTAACAGAAAGACCCCAGGGCTGCTGATGTTTCTAATTTTTCAAGAAATGGTTTTCAAAAAAGCTTTTTTTTTTTCTTTTTCCCTTAAAACTCCCTCAAATACTTTGGTTTCTTATAAAATCCAGAAAAAATATTTCTGAACTCAAAATTTTTTAACTCCTTCTAAAGTTTATAATCTACAGATGCAATATCCATGTCCATTGCTTTGACTTGCATGCTATGTTTTTTTTAAAAACTCTTTACCCTTAAAAACTTAAAACAGTGGCGGTTTTGGTAGTATTCATACCCAATGTGTCTTTCATGTATCTAAGTGTTTAAAGTAAGTTAAGTCTTTTTTTTTTTTTTTTGGCTTGTAGCTGTTTCAAGTTCTCCATAAACAATATATATATTTTTTTACCACCTGTATATTAGTTTTTCCGGTCATTCCACTATGTCAGCTAGTCCAGAGATTTCTTCTGTCCTTTAAGTTTCCAAGTAACCACTTGGATTAGTTAACTATACTCAGCTCCACAGAAAGAGTAATTCTAGAGTAATCACTGTGCCTAACTGGAAGAAAATCATGTGGCACATGTACCTTTGCACGTGAGAGTACAATGTCACTGCATAGCATCTTTGGTAAATACAAATAGACTGCATAAGTTTAAAAATCTTTTCTTTAATCCATGTAAGAAAGGATGAGGTTCCATTATTTCATTTTCAGCAGCAGGCTATTGTGTGTAATCATAACATGATCTGATTTGCCTGATATTTTATATTTAATTCCCATCAATGCAATAGATAGTAGTGAAGAAAAAAGGCTGAACCGGAATGGTAGCACTCATCCTGTTCTTACTCCAGGGTGAAGTTATTTTTAGACTAAATTTGAAGAGAAAGTGTAATTAAACACTTCAAAACTTACCTGGTTTTTCGTAAAACTTTAAATATGGATATATTATTTGCTACAATACTAACCACAAATCTATCCCTCACAGACTCTGCCTACATTTTCTTAGGAATACATGTACTATATAATTAAATAACCCAGAATACACATCCTGGAACTCACAGGAGACTTGCTAGTTCAAAGACCACTACAGAGCCAGCATGCACGCTTTGTTGTTTCATGTTTTTCAATTTTATGCAATGAAAATTAATAACTGAGAATAAATTAAGTTACTAATAAATCTTCAAAGCATCTTCACTCTTCTGATTTTAATTATCTAATTGATAATTGTGCAGATCAAAGATTCCCCTGATACTGATCTAGTTTCAACAAATTAATGCTAGAGCCGGATACACATTTGTGTATAGAAGAAGAACTAAAGACTTGTTTAAAAATGGATGCAAAAAAGATTTACATTACATTTTTAATCTTTTTCCTGAATCATGTTATTAACAGTGTAGTGAAAATATTTATAATTAAAGATAATCTATTCTGCCAGCTACCTGGTGATTTTTTTGTTCTTGAAGAGAGAGATTTGTCATTTTCTAATACACTGTAATTAGACAATTTAGGTGAGGAATTATACCTCATTACCTCAATCAGGGATTAGGAAATGTCCTTTACATAAGATACTTTCATGAAACTTTACTGGGGTATTAAAACTCAGCTAAGTCAAAAAGAAGGAGATACAGGTAGTGAGGTTGAAAGAATTATTTGTTAGTGTTAGGAAGATCAAACAGATGAAGCATTTAAAAATCCTATTAGGCTTCAGGGATTTGCAGGTGTTGAGACTGAAAGAGTTGTGTCACATACAAACCTTTTTAATAGCAAATAAAAGCCATAAACCATATTGCAGTTGGAACATTTAACTTAATGTGCTGTAGAAGATAACTCTTAGACATGCATATATTCACAGCTGGACACATCGGCTTCCTCTGCAAAGACATTATTTATACTGCTCAAGCTGAAAGCATCTCTGTGTCCAAGGGAAGACTGTGGACAATGCGTTTGGATGAGGCCAAGGCTCCTCCCTGCCCTCCCTGGTGGGGTCTAAGCTGCTTTTGCCCTGTTACGCCATGCCAGGCCTCCTACTCCAACAGCAAAAGCCAGATGGGGGTAGTGCTGAGGACCCTGCTATGGAGGCTCAGCATCCTATTCTTGCATCAAACAGGGCAAAATTTTGCCCTATTCATGACAGGAAGCCGAAGATGATCTTCCACCTTTTCTTAGATCTTTTTTTAGTCCAGCTATTCATCTTCCCCCACCACAAAGGCTTCCCTTTGGTGCAGGTACCCACAAGCCTGTAATGGCTCCAATACCTGACTGGTATTTTCTCCTAGGGCTGTCTCTGTCTTTTTCCATTTCAGAGCTGGTAAGAAAAATTTCTAGCAAATTCACATATTAGGGAATGCCAAAGAATATAATTTCGGAAATAATATCCCAGTCTGTTCAGGATGGTACCTGTTTTATTTCCTTCTTTGTGGTTTACCATGTGTTGTGTTCCCTAGGAAGGCTGGCTCTTTGCCTTCTCTCATCTGCAGCCCATTGTCTGACAAAACCCCCAGGACAGAGGGAAAATGGGAAGGTAGGTCCTTTCCTGCGAGTGACGGAGCATGCACAGCTGGGAGAAGTTTCTGAAACGGGGGCGGAAAGAAGCCCCTGCTGAAGAAAGGTGCAGCGCTGGGAGTGACTGTGATGGGCACGGGAAAGATCCTGCAGCCAGAGGTGAAGGGAGGAAAGCCACTCTTCTTAGGATGTTAAACAGTCTGGAAATTCTAAAGGTTGCTGAACTAAAAACAATACTGGAAGAAAGGCCCTGCTCTATAAAAAGATGATTAATACAGCCAGATAAGTTTTGTATCTTACATCTTTTTCGCCTCACTCGGTTTTCACTGTTGTTTAAAAAATTTCCTAGTTCTAGGCTTCCCCCTCCCCAAATTACAGAACCTAACCACTGGGATTCATAGCTCTTACTGTTTTGGGGGTGCTTTGAGATTGGCATGGGGGTCTGGGAGATTCCATTAAAAGTGTGCCAGTTATAGCATATTGTCTTGCAGCCAAAAAAATAAGTAGTGTTGGTTGGAAACCGGGAGCAGAAATTATGTAACACTGAGCATACATAAACCCCTGAAGCTCAGTTTACGTGGGATTATTAATGGTGTATCTAAAGGGAGGGGAAAGAAAATGTAAGAGATAGGAAGGAGAATGATGTGAATTGCTAGAGCACAAAGCAGACTTGGAACATGAAAGAGCGAAACACCATGCCAAAGTAATTAGATGATATAAGCATAAGGCAGGAAAGTTAGCCAGCACTTATCTTCATTTATAAATAACGCTTCTGGACACTTCTTCCCATCCCCATTTAGAGACGAATACTCTGCTGTAAACCAGACCTGCTCTAAACATCAGAGTCTCACTTACCCTGGATTAACCTGGCGGTTCTCTGCGGGATATGATGAGGTCAGAGCAACACAGTATATCTCCCTGTTTTGAGTACATCAGGTACTCCGGGGTTGCACTTTTTGATAAAAGTTGTTCAGAGAACAATAGGAAGACATGAATCCTGGTTAGTCCCCTCTCATGAAGGAGACTAATCCTACTGAAGTGAACTCAAAATCTGTTTTTACTCAACTGTAGCAGAATAGACCCTCCAAACATGAAATAGGAATTTGAACAAATATCCCTCATTGACTCTGAAATTTCCAAAGCTGACATGGGCTCTGGATGTCTTATAGCGAATTAACGGTAATGGGAAAGGGTCCTCTGTGGTCCTTATGAGGCTTTGAAAATGTTGCACTGCTGCAGTGTTTAACTTGCCAGAAATCGCTTGTATTTGATGCAACTCTTCAGCATGGTTCAGTACTTTACTTTGCAGACAAAGTAGTTATTTTTTCCTAAAGAATTAATGATTCCCATATTGTGTTGAGATGAGTGCTTGCTGGGGACTTAGCCAGTTAACCTATGGACAAATTGAAGCCAGATGCAGAATACAGAGAGGCAGTATTTCTACGTTTAAGAAGTGATTATGTCTTCAGACTTGCGAATGTAGCTTCCTCTCCAAAGCATTTGTGATATGTCTGCTCACAGTTAACATATATTCTCAAGCCAGGCTTCCCAGGGCTTCTGATTGGGGTTAGTGTGCTGGTGGATAAAGCATCAAAATACTGCGGTCACCCTCGCTGATGGTCTGTTAGTGGTTCATGGGAAGCCAGCTGGTTGCCCATAATGCTATTTTTCCTTCCTATTGACAGTTGCTAAGTCATATGAAGGGCATATTAAAGGAATAACATTAAATAATATTTTTTGCTACTTTCCCAAGCAGATGATTACTTATGTCTGCCATAGAAATGCCAGTCAAAGGCAAACGTGAGAGGAAGACGTCAGCTGTGTTAGCAGATAAAGAACAGGTAGAGTCACTTCAGTAGTCTGCATCACTGCAAGCAAAAGGGAATTTTAGGAAGCTTTTTCTGATTAAGTATACTTTTGACTATGAAAGTGTAAGGCCTCCTTAATTTTATTTAATAAGGAAATTAATGGATAAAACAGAAAAATTACAAAGTCCTTCAAACTGACATCTGTTTTGTAGGCTCAAAAATGTGCATGTAATATTATTTTGTTTGACCCATAATAGTATTTCTAGCTCCCATCAGAGCTATAAAGACACATGCAGAACAAAGCAAAAGGAACGTTCTTTAAGTTTTCCTGTATCACCAAATGCAGATACAGCTCTCTTACACTTCATGTTCCTCTGATTATGTTAGGAAACAAACTTCTGTGTCTGGGCCTTTTGTTTTTTGGTTTGTTTTTTTTTTTTCCCCTCTGATCTAAGAAGACTTCTGTATTCAGAATATGTGCAGAGTACTGTAGCACAGTATTTTAACGAAATAAGAAATTCACATAAATTCATTGTTATTTTTGTCTTGCTTTGATCTTCAAATTTGCTCCAAATTCTGTGAAGCGCTCCAACTTCAAAGAGAACATTTTTCCCAATGAACTGAATTTCACAGAAAATGCCAACTGATAAGATGCCTAACATATTCCTGTCTACCTGCTTGCTTACTGAAATATATGGTTTTAAATTGCTAAACAAATTATCCCAAGAATTACTTCTGCTAGCTAGAGAAGAATTATCATCTTCTAAATTAAGAAGGAAGAAATAAGAAAGAGATAGAATCTTAATTTTAAGCTACTTCTGAAATAAATGCAAGACTGCTTTTGAAGTCCATTCCAAAGTCTGCCCTCTGGCCTGTTTCATCCCACCTGATTTTAGCCAGAGGATTCTCCTGGGTTGTCACAGCTGGGAATCTATGAAGTGGAAAGATGCAGGAGTCTCTAAAAGGCCTTGAAATAGAAGTTGCCTGAATCACCTTAAGAAGGTGCTTACAGTGCTTTGTCTTCCAATGTCGGTGCCTAAACGGAGGTGGGAGGAATGAAGGATAAAATCTGTGCAAACCTTGCCTGATATTATGCAGAAATGCAGCCGTGAGTCCTCAAATGATTTCTTGTCATGGGATTACCAAAGTGCAATATCCTGTAGATGCAAAAGAGGGTTGGAATAATCACTGAAAAGTATATGACAAATTATCAGCTCCTTAGAACAGTCCTATTCAACCTTATCTTCAGTTTCTTCATTCAGCAATTAAGGATTATCCTGAGAATCTGACTGAGTTTTAATTTAAAGTAATATTGATGTTCAAAACCACAATGAACTCTGCGCATGACCAAATAATTAGAAGATTAAGCTGAGAATCTCAGCAGCATTTCATTAAGAAAGGCCTAATGCAAAGAAAATTTTTTTAGACTGGCTGTGGTAAAATCATATTATATGTATAAATATTTGTCTTGATTTCAAGAGTGGAAAGAACCCAGTATTGCATGTTTGAAAAATAATAGCATTTCTTTAGGAAACATGGATTTAGGATGTGACTTTTTAGGCAGATACTACTAAAAATCTTAGTTGCAAATATTATCCTTTATTCTGGAAAGGACAAGTTAGAAGCTGTTGCTTTTTTACTTTGACCTTTAGACGCTACCTTAATTGTCATCATTTCACATGTTATTTAAAAAGAAGAGTAATTTATAATGGCAAAGAAGTAGGATTTATTCTATATCTTTTTTTAAGGAAACATGTAACTTGCATTGTGTACCTCAGGCTTTTTGCCCCTTATTTTTCTTCTCTGCCAATGTTCATTTTGATTGCTTGGATGCCATATGGTGTTATGGCCCTTTTATCTTTTATATGACTATCACCTGCAGGCAGTCGCATATGAGCTCCTGATCCCTGACCACAGCTTCTCCTAAACCTCTGTGAAGCATCAAAAAGCTTTAACAAAAGGCCAAAGAAATGAATCATTTTTTGTTGTTGTTAAAGGATCTTAGTTGACTGTCCAGGTTATCACTGAACTCATAAATGAAAAATGTATTTATTGAGTTTTGTCTAGTCTCTTGGGCTAGTGCTCCTTACACAGTAATAAATGTCCTCTGGATCAGACCACCGTGGTAGGCTTTCAATTGGAGATCATTGATTCCAGAAATTCTCTCAGGAGAAAATCTCAGTTCGATAATCTCAGTTTAGCTGTAGTAATTTTCTTTATTTTGTTATATCCAGCAGCACATACTGTACTGTTGTGCTTTTCAAGTTGAACTCAACGTGAACTCAGGGGTGATATCCTGCTTCTGCAGGGTGGAATTCTATTTGAAATAGTGAAATTCTAGTAAATGTGAATTATTAACCATGTTGGGACTTTCAAAGCTAATGTTCTGTTTTTTAGATTTCCTGCATTCTTCAGCCATTAATGAAAGAGGATGGAAGTCCTATCAACGTTATGATTTGTTATGACACTATAACGTTGAGCATTTTTGGTTGACCACCTGTCAACTTTGTGCCACTGAGCAGGTTCAGGTTAAAGTGGTATCTTAACAATACTTGTTTTACTAAAAATATCGGAAAACAGTGTAACCACAACAGTGGTTAAGTATCTCATGCCAGGTCTACCCAGTTCTGAGCTCAGAGTTCTTGCTCCATAGCTCAGCTTCAAGCACGATTTGGCAATGGCTTGGTGTGAACGGAGACGTCTCTCACCTCGCTGGGGCTATTCTCTGACATCCCTGCTCTGCTGTCTTAGTGGTCAAAGGATCAAAGTCCATACAACTGCAACTCTGTAACTCCTGGACATGGGCGTATATATGGGCCCATCTTTTACCAAAAACACCCCCATGAGAGATGTTTTGAAACGTAATGACTAACAAGTACAGGCAATTTGGGATGACTGTTGAAAGTATTAGCTGTGGATGTGGTCTACCTGGACTTCAGTAAGGCCTTTGATACCGTCTCCCACAGCATTCTCCTAGAGAAGCTGGCGGCTCACGGCTTAGAAAGGTGGACTCTGCGCTGGGTCAAAAACTGGCTGGACGGCCGGGCCCAGAGAGTTGTGGTGAATGGAGGTAAATCCAGTTGGCGGCCGGTCACGAGCGGTGTTCCCCAGGGCTCAGTTTTGGGGCCAGTTCTGTTCAATATCTTTATCAATGATCTGGACGAGGGGATCGAGTGCACCCTCAGTAAGTTTGCAGACGACACCAAGTTGGGCGGCAGTGTTGATCTGCTCGAGGGCAGGAAGGCTCTGCAGAGGGACCTGGACAGGCTGGATCGATGGGCTGAGGCCAACTGTATGAGGTTCAACAAGGCCAAGTGCCGGGTCCTGCACTTTGGCCACAACAACCCCATGCAACGCTACAGGCTTGGGGAAGAGTGGCTGGAAAGCTGCCTGTCAGAAAAGGACCTGGGGGTGGTGGTCGACAGCCGGCTGAACATGAGCCGGCAGTGTGCCCAGGCAGCCAAGAAGGCCAACGGCATCCTGGCCTGTATCAGAAATAGTGTGGCCAGCAGGAGCAGGGAAGTGATCGTGCCCCTGTACTCGGCACTGGTGAGGCCACACCTCGAATACTGTGTTCAGTTTTGGGCCCCTCACTACAAGAAGGACGTTGAGATGTTGGAGCGTGTCCAGAGAAGGGCAACGAGGCTGGTGAGGGGTCTGGAGAATAAGTCTTATGAGGAGCGGCTGAGGGAGCTGGGGTTGTTTAGCCTGGAGAAACGGAGGCTGAGGGGAGACCTCATGGCTCTCTACAACTACCTGAAAGGAGGCTGTAGCGAGGTGGGTGTCGGTCTCTTCTCCCAAGTAACTGGCGAAAGGACGAGAGGAAATGGCCTCAAGTTGCGCCAGGGGAGGTTTAGATTGGACGTGAGGAAAAATTTCTTTACTGAAAGAGTGGTTAAACATTGGAACAGGCTGCCCAGGGAAGTGGTTGAGTCCCCATCCCTGGAAGTATTTAAAAGACGGGTAAATGAGGCGCTTAGGGACGTGGTTTAGTAGGCATAGTGGTGTTGGGTTGACGGTTGGACTCGATGATCTTGGAGGTCTCTTCCAACCTTAATGATTCTATGATTCTAGATCTGCCTGTCGTGCTCATGCATTATACCTGTTCAAGCTGCTTGTCTATTCCTTCCGTAAGGTACAGCGTGCCGTTTTAAGGTGCGCCATCATCCAGTTTGCTTTGCCTCAAAATATTTGTCTTAAAGTGCACTACAAACTGCAGCAGGTCACAATCTGCATGTCTGGCAGCTCAGGCACCTGTGTGGTGGGGTCAGGACGGAGTTTGCGTTAGTTGGGTCACCACTTGAGTGCTTGGTCCCACTCCACTGTTGCTGGCTTGCCTCCTCACCACCCAAGGCTACTTTGAGAATCATCATTTGTAGAAGTCTGGATGTCCCGGAGGTGGTTGCACTGAAGGGAAAATTCGATGTTAATGAAAAATATGCTTTTAAAATACTTTCCCATTGTATTTAATGTTGGAACATCCAGTGCTGGAGTAAAAATGAAAATAGATATATTATTCTTACCCTAATCCTTCCATATATTACAAGGATTCTGTTGCTTTTTCCACTTGTTCTTGGATTGTATTTATAAAACTGTCTTAGCAAGGTACCACAATAAAACACTCTCCAGCTGACAATAATCTCTTTCTCAGTATTATTTAAGATTTTCTCCGATATGCTGAACTTTGACAAGAATATAACTGGATAATACTGGTGACATTTCATTCTTCATTTGCTAAAAGAAACAGAAGAGAAAGGGGGCCAAATAATTATTTTATCTTGTGTACTGAAAAAATATTTATTTTTAAATGAGAGGCTCTCTTGTGTGACTTTCTGCTTTGTATTATCAGAAGCATTGAAGCATTTCCCTGCCCTTTCCATTACAAAGCGTTCTTGTTTTCTTGTTTAGACCATTCTCAGAATGGCTGATCTGAGATTCATCTTGGCTGGTATTATCCCAGTTTTAATGCTATACGTGAAAGCAAGTGTCTCAGCTTGCATGTTGTAAACCCTTGAGCATGTCCTTGGCAAACCAGGTATTTCAAGAAACCAAACCACTTTCACACTGAGCAGTTTCGTGTAGTTAATGACAATTCTTTCTTTGCTTCCTCTTCTGAACCTTCACCAGACACCAAATATAAATAAGGCTCTTAACTGAAGTTTATAATGTGGTGGTGACCAAAGATAAGAGAGGCAGCTTTCTGAGTCCATCTTGTGTGTGCCTGGTGATCTGAATGCAATGGGGAGTGCATATTTATATGGAAGAGACTTCACAAAACTTGTGTTACCTATTCTACAAAATGATTGAAAAAAGTCCCTGAGTTTTTTCTTCATCTGATTTAATGGGATAGTATCATGACGATTTCTTTGATATTCCTAATATTGTACTTTTTTCTCTGGAGAAATACAAACCCAGTCATTTCCACTGGTATTTTCTTTTTCAAAGCACTCTTACTACAATGGATGAAAACCTGCTCCCTATTGCATTTACTATAATAACTTTAAATAGTTTGATTCCAAACATTGGGGGAAAAAACATCTTTTCCAACCTAAAATCTCTAAAATTTGATTTTGTAAAATGGCTGAAGTCTTTATTTTAATGTCAGCAATAAACAGTCTTCACAAACTTCAGCCCGCAGTAATTCTTCCAGAAAACAAAAGTAAATGTACAACAAAACATACTATACTGTAATTATCTATAGTCATTAAAGAAAATTAAGTCAAAATTGGACTACACCTTTTGTAACAGCCTCACTGAATTAAAGCTAATGGTTGAGAGTATTTACGGCGCATAGACAGGACAGTGTTAATGTGTCTGTGTAAGCAATACTGTACATCTATCTGTCTGGATATATGATCATGAGCTGAAGATTGTTTATTGTCAAAGGCTGAGTGGCTAATAAATGCTGGCAATGGCTTGGATTCACTGGAATGCTGCACAGCTGCAGCATTAGTCAGACTTTCCCTTTTCTGAATTCTGTAATCCCTTCAATATTGCATTAAATATGTTTTCAATATTTATCTGGATAAAAATGTGCTGAATATTGCAACTGTTTAATTCTGATGTTTGTCACGTAGGAAATCTGTGTAAGGCAGAAGGTAACAACGTTTTTATTGCTAAAACCTAATGCAGCTTCTTCTTGCGTCGTTTGCTCGTTTGGAGGCTTGCGCTTGGGCTATTTACAGCACTTGGTAAGCCTTTGCGATTGCTCGGAGGTGGAGGCATGTCAGAATTTCTGAAGCCAAATTTCAGGCATTAGTGCTTGGCTGAACTCACTGAACTGACCCGTCACCCTACACAAGAATCAGAGCTCCTATAGATTTCGGTGTCAGTAGAATTTAGTGGATGGATTTTGGATTTGTTATACTTCATAGTCCAAATACTTGACAAGCCAGGAGTCGGAATGGTTTATTAGTATGTCACTATTTTTTATTAGTTTTCCTAAACTATCAGCCAGTCTATTGTTAGCTGATCTATTGTCTCTCTCCCAACTTTTTTTTAAACAATTTTTATCTATGAACCAGATTATTTGGATAACAGTGATTGCAATTAATGATGTGGGAGCAGGGAAATATGCTCCCCTTATGTTGTGGGTTCAGAATTAAGACAGGGAATCCAAACACATGCAATTCAAGTTAACCACATGGTCTAATGCAGTCCTGGCGATGCTAAAGCTCACTGTGTCCATGTGTTTCCACCAGCAATTACTTTCCCAGCTGCTATTGAAAAAAAGGAAAGCACACCAAATGGGATGGATTGTAGGTACCAAAGATAACCCATTGCTGCTTGGGATGACTGCTTTAGACATTAGCCTGACCTAGAAACAGGTGGGCTGTAGGCATTAGGAATAGAGAAGGTCATTAAAAAATCATATTCAAATTCAAAGTTTTTTTTGTACTTTTTTGCCCAGCTGTATTAGTAATAGCTTGATCAGACTTAAGCAAAAAGCCTATTGAATCCATTAGCTGTAGGTCACCGATTCAAGCAGATTAACAGTAGCAGAAATATGCATTAAGTGAAGGATGAATTACTGGTGTCTAACTACTTCTAGTGTTCGCCTTGCAGTTAAAGCTAATTTCAGTCACTTATTGGCAGTCACAGTGACACCAACAACTAAGTGGGTCATGGAGACTAAACCATGCATTCATCCTGAAGTGGTCCCTTAAGGAAAAGGTGGGAGAGTGTTGGGGAAGCTTGAATGGAAGTTGCTTCCATTCTATGGAAATGTAGAAAGCTTTAGGAACCAGAACTGTTGACACCTTCTGGGGCGTAAAAAACCCCATGTTTGACTGAACTGTTGCAAGCATACACAGAAAATGAGAAGCCTAGCCTTAAGTTGAAATTACTACATAATAATCTGGAACATAAACTTGCTGCTTTGACACATTATCTCTTTATGATAAAGTCTTTTCATCTAGTCTCTTGACAGTGACTCATTGGCAAAACATTTTAAATGATTCAAATAAACAGAAAAATTGAATACTAGTTTCTTTGTTCAAGAAGAAACTCACAAAAAATGAAAAGGACATAAACCTTGCTCACTCTCTGTGTTTGGATTTCAGCTTTCCAGTATTTTCAAGTACACAAAGCAGTTTCTCGTCCCATGCCACTTTGCAAAACATTGATAGCCAGTGTATCTCACCCATCCAGCCTGTGATGCAATGTGTCATATTTGGTCTTTATGCCCAGATCAATGATTTATCTTGTAGTAATAGCTCAAAAAGAAATTAACCCCATCCCATTACAGACACTGCATATTCTTTCAAAGGAGAAGAATGACAGCTATAGGAGATCTGCTCTTGATAGTAAAAATGTATAGATATTTTATTATATTCTTATTGAGTTAAAAGTCACAGCACAGTCAATCTAACACTTTTCTTGTCTGGCAGAACACATTGTGTATCAGTTTTTTTGTGTTACGTGGTTTGTTTGTTCATTTTTTCAAGACTGGTGTCGAAACACAAAAAGAAGTCCAGGGAATCGAGAATATTGGGTAACTGCCAGGTGAGAAAGGCAGGTAACTTATCTTCATGACAGCATGGGATGCATCTGATCAAGATTCGCCAGAAGCAGTGGCAGCTGGAAAGCTGAGAGATGGACCATAGTTATAAAAATAAGATACGTAGAAACATTGAGTAATATACATATTCCCCCTGCCTTGGCTGGTCACCGATGCTGTCGTCAGAGTTACAGCTTAGTGATCAACTTTTACATCACCGTCCCCCCTAGTAACGTCATCGACCCCAATCACATAGACTATTTTGCTGCCATGTCACATTTATTTAATTGGTTTTCCACTGTCACACCACAGCTGCTTTTGATATTGCCCAATCAACATTTTTCTCACTCAGCAAACATGTTTCGCATTATGTTTTCCCCAGATCAACAGGCATTCATTTTTCTATCAGATGAAACTTTCAGCCCTTAACCTCAAGTGCTGTAGGCTCCTTTCTCTCAGTTCTTCTCGCTTTCTGGCTGCATAATATTTTTCCAATCAAATATTGCTTCCGGCCTTTATTCAGAAGCTACCACTTGCAAATCACTGTGAGATATGTGCAATGAAGTTTAGGCTACTTCTAAGTATTGTAGCTTTCCTTAAGGCATCTCTTCCCCTCCCCATACACAAATTTATGAATATTAATCATTATAATTTGTTTACGGTCACGGAGACACTGACCTCCGCTGGGATTTACAGTCCTTGTTTCAAACAGCCTGTTTTGTTTGGCACGATTTGCTGTTTTTCTATCCGTGCCACTATTGTATGGCTCTGTCAGCACATACCGACTGCGGGTGAGCGTGGCAATAAGCAGGGGATGGGTGGGGGGCTCGCTCGCCCCCTCCCAGTGCTCAGTTCTCCAGCTGCCCGCAACGGCACTCGCAGAAGCGCAACCCCATGTCTGCGCTGCCCCCGGAACGGTCTATGGACCTGGGAAGGAGCGGGCTGCACCCGCCGCCACCCCAGCGTGGCCATGCGGGTGCCCTTTGGAGACTATCGAACATGTTTGGGCAGATCGTATCGCACAGCTTTGACCTTAGCTGAGGAGCCCACCAATTATTTAGTTATGGAAAAACGTTGCACGAGAATAACATGGAGGAATTGCATGGCACAGAAACGCTATTATTCAAAGATAAGTATCTGTAATTTTTTTGGTTCAGTTTGGGGCCACTTTTGCAGATACACAAAGCAGCTGGTTTGCACCTGGTTTGTATCTAAAAAGAACCTTCGCTCATGAACAAGTACATGACTGAAAAGAACATTGCAGGTGTAATCTACTTACACTCATAAAACCTCAACTTCAATACGGGTACCCTGGAATAAGGGACAAAGCAATTTTGTCAAATTTTAATGCATTAAATTTTATATTTACATTATTAAAAGCAGAGTTTAAGGCCAAGAATGTGTATAGCCAGACATTGTTTGGGGGCTTGAAAATATAATTTCATGTTTATTTTTCTGTCTGGAAGGTGGTTGCTAAATCCCGACAATCACCATATAGGCTGGCTGTTGGGCTTTCAATGGTAGCTCTTATTGCCAGTCTGGATCTGCAATAACTAGGTTCGAGTTACAATTAAGAAAAAACAGAAGACACCTAATAGCAAAAAGGAGGTTCCATGAAAATAAAACCATTAGGTTTATACACCTCCTCATAGATTTATTTTTGTGACTGGAAGTCTTCTGTACTTTCTGAAAGACAGAAGCAACAAGTTTGCCTTTTACAGTCACTGTAATCAAAAATGTAGTCCTTCAACTATTCTTTTTTCTGTGAGCGCGGTCAGAAATGCAATGTCTTTCTATTCCAGTGCACCTGCTTTATTTAAGCCACAGATTGCAGTTTCGCTCTTTTCCTTTACCACTGCTGCGCAATCCTCAAAACCATCTCTTCCATCCCAGGTATGAGAAGGAAGTCATGGCTACTTGCCGCTGGGCTTAAGCAGAGCTCTTTAATAGGAAAACTACGTTTTACTTAGGAGAATAACATCATGTGGCAGGGCTATGGCAACAATAACACCTCTACTGCCAGAAAACACTTACCCTGGGTGGCTCAGATGGCCCCAAATATTTAAGAGCATTTTTCTTATACTGTAAATTCCCTGCGGTACATTATTTTCTACTGAGAGCTAATAACTACCCTGTCTGTAAAGCAACTGGTCTTAAGTTTATTAGCTTGCAAGTCAGAAAAATAACAGACACATATCACTGACATTTAACAAAGATATCTTTCATGGGTTTCTGTATTTTTTCGTATGCACCACACGTTTCTCTTTAGTTAGAAAAACACATTTTGAACCACGTTCTGAGTAACTTCTTAGGAAGCAAAGCACATTTTCCAAAAAGTCCTTAATGCTTCACCAAATACTGAGTCCCTTTTCAGAAAGTTCTGAAGGCTTTTGCAAAAGAAACAACATGTCAGCTTCCCCAGGGAAAGCTGTTTCACCCTTGCCGCAGCAGCCATACTATTTTCCTTGGAATCATGGGAGAACGTCGTCCTATTCCTGCGCTGAAGTGGAAATGATTGCACAAACGGTTTTCATCTGAAAGTGAGTTCTTCAGACAGTATAAATCCTTATTCACACTTCTTTAAAAGTATAATATTAGTTTATTCCTTTTGAGTGGAGGTGTGGGTCACAAGAAGATTATGCACGTGATCACTCTAGAGCAAAGGTGTAGTGACAGTACATTTTGGTGGTCAAATAGAAGAGCTTTCCACTAGCTGGATACATCTTGTGGGTAGGTGATGCGCAGAGAAGGCGGTCCAGTCAAACATGAATATTTTTGTTCTGGAAGGAGTCCACTTTCAGATAATATTTTTAGCCAGAGTATAGTGAGACTGTAAGGAGATAAAAGCCACCCTCAGCTCCTGTATTTTTGATAGGCAAATCTGTACAAATTAACTGGTGCTCAGTGACACAGAGCACATTATTGCTGGTTTGCTCTCACAGTGACTGCCTCCTCTGGAAATAACGACAAGTCATGTGTGAACTTGCCAAGGTCACAGTAAACAGCAGGTACTAGGAAAAAAATGGGGAAAAAAAGGTGGCATGTCTGGTAAAATTATTTCTATTTTAAACTGGCCTTTACGATTTTTGGAATGTGAATTTTGGTGTGCAAAGAATAATTTGAAAAATTGCTCCTCCCAAGTGACTCAACTTTTGAGTTGAAACATGGGGAACATCAAAAGCTGAAGCTGAATGTTGTGAAAGTCCTCCTTGAGGGCCCGGGACTCTACTGAAGTCATGGCAAAAATTTTGTTAGCTTAAATGGGAACAGAAACAAGCCTGTGATTATTATTTTTTAAAGTCCATGAAGAAGTCCAAATACCAGTTGCCCTGACTAGTAATAAGAAAAATTCAAAGGAGAACAATAGTTGTACGTCCTGGAATGTCAATATTAACGGCATGCACTGCAGTCCCAAACTCTCAATAACATGAAAAGCAGAGGGACTAATTTTCTTTTTCTGTGACCCAAACACACACAATATCTACCCAAAAGCCTGCCTGGGTGGTACGTTAGAGGACAAGGAACTGGGATAAAAAAATTCAGAAATGATCCAAGCTTCACGCTAAAGAGAAGGGATTACGTCTAGGGCTAAAGAGGGGGAACGCTGGTGTTTTATAGTCGAACAGTTTCATATGACTTACAAGGAAGGTGTATATTTCTCTCTTTATTGGCTCACCTACTTAAAGGTGCACAAAGACACAATGTTTTATTATCACAGCGCCAGTGGAGCTTCAGCTGTGAGCTGGTGAAATCAGTGTCTCTGCCTCCTCTGGAAATAATCCATGAGATGGATGATCCACAAGAAGAGTAGGCATTTGACAGAAAGCTCTTCCTCTTCCTCACCCTCTTCTGCTCTAAAACTTTGACATGTCAAATTGTTAACTTTTTTCTGGATGAGTGGCTGTTGCTAATTTGGATAGAATTATTTGGCTACAATACTTGTGGAAAAAAGCATAGAACATTGGGAAACGTTTGCAAAATGTGGATAGTACAACCCTGGGTTTTATTTGGACAGTTTCCCAGGCACTGTAGAAATGGAAACATAATGCTTTTACATTTTGAATTTGAAATAAAATGGCTTTTTTAGAGGTATTTCAAAGTACCACATCTAGAATCTAGCATTCAGGGTGCTTAGAAAAATTTGCTTGTCCCTTTCAATGTGCCACTAGGGGCAAAGTTGGCAAATAACAAAAAAGGCTTCCTAAGATGTAGTGAATATTCATGTGAGAAATACAAGCTAGGATTCCACATAGGATTAACACACTGAAGGTGTTCCAGGCAGCCTTATGGGAGGCAGCCTTATAGGATATACATGCCATTTACACATTCTTTAGTTGCTGTCAGATAACACAGCAGATCCAATATTTCCCTTGGTTTTGGATTATGTTATGACTACACCAAATTCAGACTTTAGAGCACCTTGAGTCACAGATTCTGTTTTATCTTAAAATCAGCAAAAACTGTGGTGATGTAAACTGTTTTAGTGAATAAACATTGCTGCTATTTACAGTAATTTATCTCTGAATATGACCCTTAGGTTTATAGGAATTACTGTCTGAGAGAACCTAAGGACAAACATTTACGTATTTACAAATTTCATATAAGGGCAGGTTGAACATTGAAAGCCTTTACATTCTTTTTCCATGGAGAACAATAACAGTGACAAAACGATGGTGCCTGCAAAACAGGGTGGAGATGTGTTCTCAGGTCCATGCATATCTTGTCCCTGTCCACCTCGCAGCAGTTATTTCAGTCAGTGGAGGTTTTCTTTCTCAAGGACTGCAGACTCATTTCCATCCAGCTCCTGACTCTACTGCAGACGCTGACAGGAGGAGAAAAGGGATATTTGGGTGTATTATGCCTCTGCCCACCTTTTTTTCCAATTTCCTAAGTATTTCTCTTTTTGTGTTTTTTCCATGTGCTTTCAACAATAATTTTGAAGGTCTATTGGTTTAGAATAAAATGTAACCGGTACTATTTCCAGAGTACTTGAAAATTACGGTCCCGAGTTTATTCTGCTTTATGAGGTTACTAAACGAACACAAAAAGGCTTGCATCCTCTGGCCCAGTCAAGCAGCAGTAAGGTCTGTGGAAGCTGGGGAGGAGAAATTGGGAAAAATAGCTTTAGATCTGGGGATCTTCTTTCAAAAACTGAGTTGTGTAGTATTCAGAGTCGATCTGTCCTTTTATCTCCTTGTGCTTGGAGGAAACGTTCGTGTGGTTGACTGGAGACAATTTGCAGGTCGTGGAGGTAAACTTGGGGCTTGCAGTCAGCCCCTTATTTGTCTACACATACCGCTCACGCGTGATTAATATGTGCTATATTAATCATGGGTAAACAGTCCTGTATGTGTGGTTGACCAAATAGTTCTGCTTTGACTAGTACACATCCCAGCCCAATAAAAAAATAATTTAATACTGCCACCAAATACAATGGTTTTCTGTAATACTTAGAGAATGCAGTCTGTAATTTGAAACTCTTGTACAAATGCAGAGACATGTATTTGTTGAAGGGTTTTCACATACCATCTGAAAGAGAAGAAAAAACCATATTTTCAGATGTTTCCCTATTTGTTTTTTAAAGTTGTAGCATAGTCTTAAAGTTCAGTTTTAAAAGTCTGAACTTAAAAAAAAAACACATTCAGAGTTCATAAATGTCTTTTTCCTTTGGGTTTTTTTTTTCCATTTGCTTCATTTATCCCTTTTCAAAAGTAAATTGATTTCTGATAAAATGCAACTGATGCTACATGTGGTCTATAAACATAAGGATTATGGGCTTGAGTTTCAAAATCCTGGAGTTTTAAATATTTATTCAGATGAGTCCCTTTAGCAGAATATATTTTTAATTCTTTTCTTTGCAATGCTAACATACAACAAAATCTACCCCTTGAAGTTCAGCAATCTACTTCTATTCCTTTTCCATCCTCTGAAAAAACTAAGTGGAATTTAAGTGTGCATAGCTGTTGCACAGCGGTGACTTGCAGGTGTTACTTCTTGCTACAAATAATGCAGTCTGGGCAAAAGACATTCAAAGGCAAACTGCTAGTTATGCACATTTATACTCTCCTCAGCCCCTAAAATGGGCCAAAATTCATGCAGTGCCGAGTGAGTAAACCATATGTGCCATGGAAAAGGGCTTTACGTTTGGGAAAGGCAAAAAGAAGACCTAAAAATCTTAGGGTTTACACCTTTCATTTGCTCGGTGTCATTGAGCAGTAAGAATTTATACATAAAACCCCCTTGTCTACTTGTGAGGAATCTATTTTAAACTGTTAGCAGGACAAGGGAAAATGGTGCGTGCTACAGTAACATAACATTTACTTTACAGGAACAGATAGCATGTTGCATTTTGTGGCACCGCAGGCACTTTAAACATATATTTATGGTCGACTGGTCATAAAGGTGTACTCTGGGTTCCCCCAATTTTATCATTACAGGAAAATAATTAATTTTCTTTCCTAAAATTGGAAAACTTCAATATCCAGAGACTCCTGCCTTGCTGTTAAAGATGCATAGGCATATCAATATCTCAGCTGCAGTAGAAAGGTTAATAAAAATATATGGCATAGTTATAATGATCTCATTTATTTTCCACAGAACTGCGCTATAAATGGCATTATCGCTATACCTGGAATTGCAATTTGCACTTTATATAGGCCTGAAACAATTTGCGACGTTTATTTCCCCTCACTATAGTAGTCTGTAAATGGAGTGACACCATTAATGGAAGGGTCTATAAACGAGTGCTAATTACGTGACCACATTGAGTCAAATGGGATGAGTTCTCATTCTACTTTAATTGATAACTTCGGTTCTTACCTGACAGCACAAAATAATTAATAATGACAGTGACAATTAATAATTGGGAAATACACATTGTAAATGATACTTCCAGCGTTTTATATGTGTGATAGGGATTCATAACATGATAAATTATCTGGGGGAAATTGTTTTTAAGTTTTTGTTATATTTTTACTTCACAGATTTCAGGAATGGTAAATATAAGTATATTATAGGAAAAATGTTGCTGACAATAGGATTAATAACTTATGAATAAACTCTTTAGCCTTTAGTTAAATTGGACTGGTTTTGAATTTAATTATACTGATACTGGAATATTAAAATTTATTATTAAAATTGTATTTTTAAAACTAAAAATGGAATAAGCACTTCATAACCTGTGCTTAAGCTGAAGAGTCACCTATAAACATTGTTCAATACAGTTCAGTTTATTATTGATGTAAAAGCCAAATTGTTAATTTGAAAAGAGGAAAAAATATTGCATATTTTGGGGTTTATAGGCTTTTTAGGTTTCTTTATGATTTGTATTTTGTCTTATGAAAAACTAAAAATAGGTATGAAATATGATAAAACTTGTATCTTCCATACAATAAACTTTATGTAGAGGTCTTGCATAGGTTATACCAAGATGAACTTATGGCTGAGCTTTTTGTGACGATCAGTAAGATGCAATTTTTGAAAGGTTTAGTACAAAAGCAGAAGACAAGAGCAAAACAAACCTATTAAACCCCTTAACTCTTAGGTTCACTGTCTCCTGCTTCACCAGATCTGTCTGTTCTCATTTAGGTGGGCTTCATCCCAGGAAAACAGTCTGTCTCACCAGGGATTTTAAGACTAAGACTTTAATGAGTGCTAACATTGGAAGTGCATGCAGACCTCTCCAACACAAAATAACTGAGATAAGAGAAATAAGTTTCAAAAACTGATAGTCATTTTTATGTCAGTAATAAAGTCAGTTTTTTTTAGGAACATTTTAATACAGATATTTACAGTGTAAAGCTGTTATAAGTTTTAATGAATTATTGGTAAAAGCTGTTTATATCTTTTCTCATGGAAAGGGTTCTCACAGTAAATATATATAAAAATATGTGTATGCACAGACATTTCAGAGGAATCATAAACTGGATAAAGTCTGTACTGAAGAAATTAGACTCTTCTTCCTGTCTGATAGTAAAAGATCAAATCCCTTGAGGCTTTGTTTGAACAATTTCATCTACCCTAACGACTTGAGAGTGAAAGCTCTTGAAATACTAGAACAACACTATAGACAACATTGAGGTCTTTAGTCCCTTTGCTGTTAGACCTTTCCTGATTTACTGCTGGATTAAACTCATTAACTACTGGCTCTGTAATAGTCCCCAGACCAAATTTTACAACTTCCATTTCAACTTCTGCCTTCAGCTCAGTCTCTGACCCGCTGTCCTTGTTAAATCCTTACATGAGTGCTAGCTTAATTTCAGGGGGAATACTGGGGCTTTTGATCTGTGGGAGATGGGGTGAGTTTTGCGTTATTTTATGCTCCTTACATCATCCACAAGTTTTAATGCAAAACCTTAGAAACAACAGATTCATGTGAAAATAAGAGTAATAGTCTCCTGTCAAAAATCTAATTCATACTTACCATTTAAATAACCTAATTTCTGACATATGAGTCCTCTTCTAAAACACTGTCGCACCAGATTCCTTGGCAATCAGTCTTTGTTCCACAAACCAATTTTTTTTCACGCTTTCCTCCACCTACACTGCCACATCAGTATAAATTAGCGGGATGACATTCTGCAAATTATATCTCAGAATAGCATTTATACATAAGGAAATGGAAACCTAGTGGGAAAATGTTTATGGCATATTTATATGAAAATGGTCTGCAAAAATAACTATAAGCAAAGTCTTTGAATGTGGGTGACAATGATTTAGAGTCTATTTAAATCCATATTTTTTTTGTAAAAGGATACATTGATATTTCCACTTAGCTGAAGATGTGTTATTTTGAAAGTTATGAGCAGGTTTGCCTAATAAGTCTAGCTTTAGGACTAAAACGTAGAAATGCTTTGATACTTATATTTAAAATTTCCTTGATAGTACTGTATACCACCACTTTGATAATGAATTTGGCTTGTAGAGGAATATTGTAACTTCTGCTACAGAAACCATGAAATGAGATTATTTTGACCTGAATCATTGTTCAAGACATCATACCTACCCTTTGTTAGAAAATGAAGATATGATATTTTTATCATTAAGTTGGCCACATAATACAACTCCAAGGTAAAAACTTATATCTCAAAAATATCTCGACAGTTTGTGACCTGAAGTTTCTGCTTTAGCTGTGGAAGCAGTGTACAAACAGAGAGGATGCAAGTAAGGGGAAAGTAAAACACTGTTTTGCGTTATAGGTTAACGTGTTTCAGTATTAGCTGCTGATAGATAGATCTGAGGAATATAGTTGAAAATTGCCAGAGAGAGTGAGACTAAAAAGCAAGAACTGTCTTTGTAACCTTTGTCTCTATCTGCATAAAGGTAATTCAGAGTGGTTTAGAGGAAAAAACTAAACTTCATACTTCTCTGCAGTAATGGTGCATGCTGAATCCCAGCCCCCTGCTGCACGCGCACCAGCCGGCCAGCTACAGGCACACTTCGTATTAGAAAAGCCTTTCCTCCCCGTGGGAACAGTCAAGGTCTAATCACATTTTCATTACAAGGTTGCAGGGTTTATGTCCTTGGAGTCCTAGTCCTAAGCATTTTGTGCAACTGGTACGGAGAGAACTATTTGACTAGGAATTGTTATTGCTTTACAGATTTATTTTTTTTCCAAAAAATGATAAAACTAATTCCACATACAAGTATATTAAATAAGCTGGTAATTTGCAATGATAGTTATAAAATACTTAATGATACCTAATTCTCTGATGTCTAAGATATTACAATTCCTGAGAAAAAATGAGGACACAAATAAAAATGTTTTTGTCAACCTCACCTCGGCTATTCAGAAAGCAGAGGTCGATTTGTTAACTTACCGATTTTGAGGAGCTGGTATGTTGAGGAGCTGGTAACAATTATGTTACAGGTTGGTCATAATAATCCCTAGCAATATATTTTTTTGTTGTCAACAAGTAGTGAGGCCTCCGGGGAACTATTATAGAAGTGAGGGTACTATACTGTATTTCAGTGCATCTCCGTATCTCTTTGTGGCATTAATCTTGATGTATTGTGATTGTTTTGTGGTTCGACAGATTTAAACTTTTGAGAGCTTGAATTAGGGTGTTCTCTGTAAAAAGTTTTCAGTCAATCATGCTGCTTGGCTGATGTAGACCTTTAGTTGCTTTGCTAGGGATACAAATACAAGAAGAAAAGATCACCAAAAAAAGTGCACCAGCTAAAAAATAACTATCAGTTCTCTCAAAGCTCCCTCTTTTGAGAAGTAGGAAATAGCTCTGAAAGTGGAAGAGTACGTCAAACTGTTGGTTTTTTAAGTCCACTCACCAGCAGTAGCTTAGGCAACAGAGGGTCCTGTGATACTTTCCAGACAGCACTTTGCATGTTGTCCACCCCAATCTTACTCAAATAGTTGGTGGGGGAGGCAGTTATACAGTCAATTTAAATTATAGTCATTAAGAAACCTGTCTGTTAAGTTATCACATTTTCAAGGGACCAAAGCAAGTCTGCCCAGAAATATATGAGGGCTATTTTAAATAACACCTGACGAAAACAAATTATTCCTAAGTCATGGATTGTAAAATGGAACAATGAACATTGTATATGAAATAAGATCTTGTCCAAGGTAGAAAATATTTGTGGTGCTGGATTTGGATATATTTTTCGTTCCAGTTCTATACTGTCTCTATACCTACTACATCTCTCCTACCTATCATATAGTGGAATGCATTTACTTTGTGTCCTAGACTTGCATGGTTGTTTAAAAAAAAAAAGTGTAGTTCCTCAAGGAATTTACACTCCAAATGAAGCCACCATAGAACATGAAAATAACAAACAAATGGGATGGTAGGAAATTAAGAACAGGAGGTAAAGTAAATAAAAATAAAAAAGCCAGAACTCCAGCTGCTGGAAATTAGTGTAGTTCTATTGAAGCCTATGCAATTACACTAACTGAGCAATTGGTTCATTATTTTTATTTATTTTACTCTTTGTTCCTTCCCTTTGTTGGAGCTTTGAATTAACTGAGCTGAATTAACATCAGCTGAAGAGCAGTTCTAATGCGCGTCCTGTTATGAAGCAAACTCTGGTATCTGTAAGGAGAGGGAAGGGGCAGAGTGGGTAGTTTCTGAGGAGGCCTTTGAGGGAAAAGAGTCACTATCTACCTAGACCATAGTTGTGCTCGAGTGCGTATTCTCATTTTTGTTTTGTTTTTTTCTCCTTTTTGCCTTTTTTTCCCCAGCACAGGTCACTCCAGTGGGGAGTCTCACTGTTCGTGTGGGTACAGAGGGCTGCACAAGGGCACCAGACCTTTGGGGAAGGCAAGCGAGCCATCAAATGAGGTAGCAGCAGGTACGGTGGGGTCATATCCACGCTACATAAAAACACAGAAATTGAGCGTTCCTCCCTTCCCTGTGTGTTTTCCAGCCTCAACCCTGTCCGCAGTGAGCCTGAGAGCTTGAGAGCAGGACTCAAATGTGCACCACCGTGTTTGCAGTGTGGGTAAATGGGTGGACCAGGTCTGAACTGTGCTGTCAGGAGACCACCAAGAGGGTAGGGGAGATGCACCCAGAGCGAACGCATGGCGTGGGGTGGCAGCTGAGTAAATCATCACAATAGTGGGGGAATAAAGGTAGGAGTATGACCACAAAGTTACAGTTTGTAATAAATGCAGGTTTTGACTGAGTTGGTTAAAATGGGTTTAAGATAATAGTGTGGGGGGGTTTTATAATGAATGTTTTAATTTTAATTTGGAAAGCAAAATCTATCCTTGTTATTAGAGCTTCATTAATAAATTGATGACTGTTTTGAAATTAATTTTCAGTACAAAAGACATCTCTTATCCAGATTTTATTTCCTGTAGATGTTATACAGTAAATCTCTCCTGAATCAAAGACTTGATCCATTGCTCTTTCAATGCTTAAATATATAGAGAGAGTCTTGTACATCATTACTTGGAAATACATTAAAAGAACATTAATCTGGGAAGTTCTCTGAAGCAAAGAGTGCTAACAGTAAGTAGATTTGCAGTTCTAATTCATCTGCCTTTTGCATTAAAGTACGGTCTTTAATTACATGTTCACACATACTCTAGGCAGTTTCCTGCTATTTCTTCTTTCTTTTCATTATTCACTGCAGAACCCTTTCACATCTTTAAGGCTTGAATTAAATGTGGAATTATACATTTGCTTTTGGTCTCATTTAAGACATTCATCAATGTACCAGCTAGGTACCTGGAGAATATTAAGACGTTTATCTCGTTTTGACATACAGGGCTACTATTACCACCTTACAGAGAGAGAACTTTAAGAGAGGGAGAGAGCTGTTTAAAATGGTATCAAGGCAGATTTAACCTGGTAAAAAAAAAAAGAGGCTTAGAGGGCAGGATATCCTAAATTCAGGACTGATCTTCATTCCCTGGGATGAAACATCTTCTATTTGGAGGTGCCTATTTTTTAATGGAAAAAGGCAAAAATGCCATTATGTGCAAATATAACAATCTCACTATGCGTTACTACTAGGGATTCGTCTATGAAGAGTTTTTACATAGATGTTAACCATCTGAGCTGCAAAGCTGCCCTTTCTAAAACTCAGTCTCAAGGGATGTGGCTGTTTCTGAGGTTGGTCGTGAGACAGAGGAGCTTGTTGCCCTCCTGCCGATGAACTCCAGAAATTACCGACTTCCTGACTGAGGTCACAACCCCATGAGCGCAGAGCTTTTTTCAAATCGAAATGAAATTTCACAGTGCAAGGGAAAGTCACTTTTGTGACCTGTTGGCTCTCTCCATGCCGAATATTAAAAGGATTACTACAAACAATGGAGGTGTTGAACTTGAAATAATTTTGTATGACATAAAGTACAAGGCAACCCAGATATGAAGGTGTATTTTAACTACTAAAATAGAAAACGTATTACCGCCAAATACGTCTTCAGCTGTGTGTGTTTTAATAGCCTTTACTTGCTATCAGAAGCCCTAATTCAAAATGCACCTCACTATCAGGACAAAAACCAGCAAAATTAATTATAATGAAGAATTCTACAAAAGTAGAGCAAGACAATTTTCATCGCTAGTTTAATGGCGTGATCTAATGGCTCTTTTTGACTCTTCAGATATTTAATTAAGTAGGTAATGAACAGGTATTTATTTTAAGCATCAAACTTCTAAATTTGAAGAAGAAAACTGGATGCCCTGTTACGGTAATGAATGCTATTTGGTGAAATTTGTACTCATGTTGAAATACAAATTGTAACATCCCTCTTTATTAGTTCTCTCAAGATTTTCTATTCCTAATGGTCTTCTCGTGTTACTCAACCTACCACGCTTCTGTGAAAAAATTAGTTTTAAAAATCATATCACTGGTAGAGGATTCAGTTTTTTCATTATTCATTCTAAATTCATTAGTAATACAGGTAGAATTATAGTCAGGTACTTTTATTTCCTCCATGAAAAAGCAAAGAGATTTTTAATACATATTCTTTTCCTGTGATGTGTATCTCTTGCAGAGAAAACCTCCAACTTGATTACACGTGATAATTTAATTTTACATAGCAACAAATAGTAGCTATCATGCATGATGATTATCAAGATAACCTACCAGCAGCTAAGGAAAAAAAGAGTGCCTTAATCCATGAAATATGTAAACAAAACACTGAGCTTTATTTTGAACATATGGATCCCATTCATATTATTTTCCCGTATTGTTGAAAACTGTAATTATATCTGATATGTGCTAATGAGAAAGAAACGCATACTCTAGCTGTAAAGCAGGTGGGAGCCATGGGTTTTTTTACACATCTGGCATAAAATAGAGAGGAGAGGGGTGCAGTGGTCAAAATCTGAGGCTTCGGTGAGGAACGGAGTGCGAGACAGAGGAAAAAGGTGAGTGAAAGGTCCCAGGAGAGAGCTCAGGAAAGGAAAGTGAAAGCTATTATCCAATTATTATGGGTATATGTGTCCTTTTACTTCAAAGCCCTTCTTGAAGTTAGCAGTGATTTTTCATGAAGGACTGGTGACTGCGATCAATGACAGTCTCGTGCTTCTGTAGGAGATTTTCTTTCTTAGCAATGCAGTATGACAAAATACCCAGTGGGAAAATGTTTCTGGAGAGCCAAGTGTCAGCTACAATAGTGATCCATTTTCATCCGATGCGAAGATCTGCAACTCTTATTTCTTGCAGCCAAATCGTGGACTTCCCTAATTGCTAACATGCTCCGGTAGCTGTGCGTAGTGTGCCAAGAATGAAACCGTACCTGCGATCTGAAAGAGATAAAGTGTAAGTGAGCAAATGTATGAAGTAAAACTTTAGGAATTCTAGTAGAACCAGGTGAAAACTAAGAAAAGATGAAATAAGAACTGATGAGAAATCGTGCCTAAACCTCAAACAGAACCTGAAAATGTATTTGTTCTCTCTTAAAAACAGAGGTATGCGGAAGAACCTTGTGTGGCTCACCTCTTATTAGCTCTGTTATTTTCTAATCAAAATTACAAGTAACTGGCAGTCTTCCTGACTCAACCTGGGAATGGGGATAGTCAAACTTCAGATCTCGGTGCAGAGTTATTTTAAAATCCCGGGAGGTTCTGGGTAAGGAATATGCGGCAAATCTGATGAGCAGGATTTACTGAGCAGCTGCAGGAAACACCGCGCTGCAGGCTCAGTGAGCCTGGTTTCTCCAGCATACACAAAACGCAGACCTCATTTTATACTCGGATCAGCTGTGTGGTACCTGGAGCATCGATCTGGCCGGGATCAAATACTGCCCATTGCCTTCTGTCAGCACAAAAAAACACTCTGTAAAACTCAATATTAACTCTCATGCGAGACTAAGATTTTCCTAATTCCCTGACTTGATACAGGTCGGATCATGTTCTGAGACTTATAGTTTTCTTTTATAGCTCTAGTACAATATGTTTTTCCCATTCAATATGATGGTGACTCTTCTTGCTGTCTTATATCCGTCTAGTCTTTTCCTGAATGCTAATAAATTCTTAGCTTTGATGCTATCTTGCTGCAAAGAAAGGCTAGTTGTGCACTACATTAAGAAGTGTTTACTTTTGTCTGTAAAGCTACAAAATAAGGGCAGGCTAATAAAGCTTTCTGTCCAAAATAGCTTGATTTTTTTTAAAAAAAGTTGTTGTTATTGGGTTTTTGGTTGGTTTTGCTCTTTTACAACTTGTAGGAAAATAGCTAAGAAAAAAAATACGGAAACACATAGGGGAATTGCTTAGGAAATTCTATACCGTGACCCATATTTTTAATGTATCAATCTCAAAGCACAGAAAAAACGGATTTATCGGTAGGTGTTGATATTTGAATCCCTAATTCCAGTTTGTTTCTTTGCCTGTCTCCTCCTGGGGCCCATGCTGCCCCAGTAACTTGATTTGTGAACCATGTACCTTCCCTGGACAGGGATTAGAAGAGCAATGGTATTTTAGCTTTGATTACCTTCCTCCAGTTTCTAGGGAACAATTCAGTTAAACTTTTTGCTGTTTCACCTCGGAGCAGATCAGGATAGGAGGAAGATCAGCTCTTCTTGGCCCTTTCCTTACCTTTACTGTCAACATAGTGAAATGTAGCTATCTCTGCAATGAAACATAGCACTTGCATAGGAAACATAATTTATACACAATATAAAGTTCAAATTATTGAAATTATGTTATCACCTCCTTCAAAAAAGTGAATGTATTATTGAACAGTTTTTCTATATTTTTAAGAATTAGACCTCTCATAATTGTCCTCGATAATATTAAACTGGAGCATTATTTTTATAATTAAGTGGCAAAACCTACTTTCAATATAATTTTTATGAACTGCTTTTTATCTTAGAGCTCTGATATTCCTCAGGGTGCTTGCCTAGCTCACAGTGAGGTTAATGCAAATGATAAATGTATATTACTTTTAAAGTGTAAAATTAAAATTATTTTTCATTTAATAATGAGGAATTATATGGCTTTCTTCAACAGTTACTCAAATCCTTGAGAGTAAAAAAGAGAAGAGCACACTTCCTAGGATCTACCTGTATCGTACTCTAAGTTCCCTTAAATGCTCAAATACAGTTACCAAAGTGAACTTTCTAACACAGGCAGCTTTCATATTTGCTAATACGATTGTTATCATCATCACATTACTGAGAAAACTGCAGAATGAGCTGAGTCCTGAGGGAAACTGTCTATGTGACAGATATCATAGTTGTTTTCATGGTGCAAAGATAGTTGTATATTAAAATATAGGATGTCTCCTGAGAAAGGCTTCTACTACTGTAGCTGGTTGCATGAAGGAACAAAAAGTTTGGGTAATTTCACAGTTGTATTTTTTGTATTAGTGACATTTGGCAACAACACGTGCTCCAAAAAATTTTATACAAGGTAAACTTTGGCTGGTGAGTTCTGCCTTTCTGTCCGATGTAAACATATTTATCCAATGGATTAATTATTTATGGTCTGGCCTTTCTATAACACTACTGTTGTATTTCTATTTACTGGTTTTAAAGCACTGTCTATGTGGGTGGGCAAAATGATATTGCAGTGCTTACCTCCCATGCCAGCTGGCCACCTAAATGTCTGACTGTGTGTGTTCAACTTTGTTCAGTTGCCACATGACACGAAGCAGGGCTGTGACCCCGGTGATACTCCTGCTTGTAAATGTAAGCTCGGCTATAAAAATTGCTGTGATTCCGTCAACAGTAGGTTCCTCTGTGGTGTTTTCTGAACTCCTCTGTTTGCCGAACATAGTAGAAATAAAGTTCTTCACATGTAGAAAAGTAAAATGTGTTTGGAATGGGGCCAAAAATTGTCGTGGTTAGACCTGAACATAAAGATTATTAAAATAGGTTTTGCTTATAGTTTACCAAAAGAGATCACAACTACTGTAAAGTCATGCTCTTTTTCAAAACCCCAGGTCTCCTTTCAGGTTTCAAATGCTTTGGTTAGAGGTACACAGAAATACAGAGTTTTGGGGGTTCCTCTTGCTTAATTAGGATTCCGCTGAAATTCGGCCAGCTAGGGAGGACGAACACTACGATGTGTCTAAGCACATCATAACATTGAGCGCTAAAACAGTGTTTCAAAGAATTGCTTTTACTGGCGTTATCTCCCTGTCTCTGTGAATGTTTGGAGGTCACCATTATGAATCATGTCTTGTCTTCAGCAGCAACATCGCTCTCTGCAGAATGCAGCAGACACAAGAACGAGAGGACAGAAAATGGAACTGGCTTTCTGAGGAACTGTCACTGCACACTTGACTTGTCTGGATACTCTTTCTTAAGCGTTTGGTATTGGGCACTATCAGGGGCTAGTTGGACTTTTCGTACAACCCAAAACAAATATATTTTATGAAGAATGAGGTAATATTGACCAGTGGAAGTACAGCATTTTGTGACCAGATGTTAATAACAACCGTACAGAGCGAGATGAACAACACATTGGCAAGTGTTTTCAAGTACTGATATTCTTAAGATATACTGACAGAAACAGATAATGTAGTAGTAACTCCTATGAACAGATTTTCAGGAATCTACTTTTGTTTTGCCAGGGAACATAAATTCAATGCTAACCACTCGTCAGAGCCCCCAGGATGGTTCCCAGCAACAGGGAAAGTGGGGACCTTAGGGCTGCCACCCTTGCTCCCGCCGCTTCGGCCTCCCAGAGATGATCTCCAGCAGCAGCACTGGGAGACCAGCAGAAAGCAGAGACAGGAGGAGCTAGAGGAAGCGTGGGATAAAATTAGAAGAGGTACCAGCAGCAAAATGTCTCTGTGCTTCTGCTGGCACTTGCACAGGATGAGACTTCCAAAAGGACTTCATGATATCCTGCTGCAACCAAAGCTGAATTCACCTAGTGTGCTTTTGAAAATTTAACACTTTTAATGTGACTACAGGCTGTAAGAATTGGTTCACAGAGGCATTTCTTGTTTTATCTCTTTCTGTCTTTTTCTTTTTTTCTTCTTTTTTTTTTTTTTATTTTTAATCACCACAGGGGTGGATGGCGTGGCAGAAAGTTTAAGTTGCCTTGCTGTAAAGCTAGCCTTTGACTTCAGCTCCGCTTTCAGCTGCCGGCTGCTCCTGATAAACTCACTGCACGCCAGGACCCGGCTCTCATGTGGCTGACAGAATTGCAGGATGGCTGGTTTGGAAACGCTAACGTTGTTTACAAAACTTCTTGCTTATCTCTGCTAGTCTTTGAGTCAACGATACTTAAATGGGCCTGACTGGTTACTCAAACCCCAAACTATTTCTGACTACTTTAATCCAAATAAAATAGGCAGCAGGCATAATGCATTTTTCTCTGAAAATAATACACAATTAAAAAAAAAAAAAAAGCTGAAAAACCCAGAAACAAGACCTCAATTTTGAAGTGTTATGAAGATTGACAAAATAATCTGGAAAGGAGTCAGGAAAGATATGCTCAAGTTAAAAAAAAGAATCGTACAGTATTTTAAGACTAGCCTCAGAGTTCCTTGAGTACAAAATAATGGTATTTACCAAAGATACATTTCACATTATTGTGGGTGTGTATTTGATTCTCTGACTTCCCTGTAGTACATAAAGTCAATTTTCTGTTACGTTCACAAAGGCCACGAGATGTGACTGGAGGTAATAGACCTAGTGCCACTGACTTCGGGGGACTGAGCCAAGGGGTTGAATCTACTCCTTAAAGGTGTTTAGGAGTAGGTTATGCCACCTAAGATTGTGCTAATTCCTGATTGGTGCACCAAATGAAGAATATATATTTTCTTACACTTTTCCTCGCTTAGATGCGAGTCACACAATGTTTATACACAGAATTACTGATCCTTCTCATTAAACACAGTCTTTAGAATCATAGAATAGTTTGGGTTGGAAGGGACCTCTAAAGGTCATCTAGTCCAACCCCCCTGCCGTGGGCAGGGACATCTTCAACTAGATCAGGTTGCTCAGAGCCCCATCCAGCCTGACCTGGAATGTTTCCAGGGATGGGGCATCCACCACCTCTCTGGGCAACCTGTGCCAGTGCTTCACCACACTCAGCGTAAAAAATTTCTTCCTTATATCTAGTCCAAATCTACCCCCTTTTACTTATGTCACTACAGAATTTCTGTTCTTCTTCGAATTTTTTTTTAACAAATATTTTTTCCTTTTTTTTCCTAGAATCAGTGGAGACGCTTTCCTTCTGTATTGGCTTCTAAGAAGTAAGGAATGTACAGTGTACTGCATAACAGGTGTTCCTAGTTTTTATGCACGTAAATGATACAGCAAATCATCAGTGGTGAAAGAATATTTCTGGGGAAGCCTTGATATTGGGAAGCCACTATATCTCCTCTTTATAAGTCTGAATCTGCTTGTTGCTGTATAAATGTGTAAAAGAGCATTAACTTATGCATCTGTGTACTGATTTCTTCGCACAGTTACACACAAATTCTATTGGGACATGTAAAAATGTGTGCAATATTTGGAAAGAAATGAAATTCCCATCCTGAGGGGGTGCATTACTGTTTTCTTTTCGCAGGAGCAGCGGCAGAGAAAACTCCAGATCTGTCTCTGTAAGTTGTACTCAATGTCTCAGGGTCATGTAGGAAACATTTTGAAGTTGACTCAACCAGTTTTTCCTCCCTTTTCCGCATGTTCTGGTCTTAGCTTTATTTTGAATGTGTTTTCTGTTTCCTCTTTTTGGGGAGAACACAAGACCCACCCTGACTAGGCGAGATGACTCCTCATCCCTGCTTTGTGTCCCCCTTGCCCCTGCCCTTCCCAGCTCACCTTGCATCACGGCGCAGACTGCCGAACGTTCGACCCACAGGCAATTTGGTTTATGTCAGTCCAGTGTCAGATTTGGGCAACAAGCATGTGACATCATGGCGGTGTTTGTGGATTGATGGTGACTAGCTGATGCTGTTGTAACGTGTTTCTCATCTGTTGGTCCTTTCAGACTGCCCTTCAGAGTTTGGGTCCCGATCTCAGTCAGTCGCAGTGATTCTAAACAGTCAGAGCTGGCTGATGATTACTGCGGTATCAGAGATAGGGGCAACTCCTGGGGGAGAGCCAGGGTCTTGCGGGGCTGCTGTGCACGTCTTTGAACTCCTGTTTGACATTAGACATGGAACAGTGGGTGAATGCAATGCAGCAAGTAAAAAAATTCTGATTCTTACCATTATTTTATTTCAAATTATTTCAAGTTTCAATCGAAGGACACTGAATTAAATACAGACGTGGCATAAGAGAAGCAAATCCACTTAATCTGGTATTAACACACTTTAAAATGTATTTTAAGTACCTAGAACTAAATTATGCTTCACTGAAATTTTACCATTGACTTCCAGAGCTAAAGCTCTATTCAGCTTCAGTGGATTCAAAGTTTCCTTTATGACTTTTAAATGCTGCTTCATGTTAGGAGGTTCACCCTATAACCTTTTGGAGACATAGCTCCTTTCCCTGCTTGAAGTCCGGCTGTATTCTTTCACTCAGATTTTGACGTGAATTAGTCACTATTGTCTCATTATTGAGAAATTTAAATAGAGAAAAAAATAGATCCATTTAACGGCATTGTTTCCTGATGTTACCACTGGGCTGTTATTCCTTTTTCGATTTCTGGTACGTGGAGATGTGACTGAGTGATCAGGCTGCTGAGGAAACAAAAATAACAAAAATCTACTAATTCAACATGGCTATCAGGGAAGCCTCTACTTGTATTTCTTGACATAAACTGTTCTGCAGTGTTTAGTTTTACTGCATTCTGCTGCTGAGCAGCGATCAATCTTTTGTGGCTGGTAAAGTGAGTCTTTTGTATATAAGGTTTGAAAACACCTTTGAAATCTTTTGAGACAAAGAGAGCAGCAAGTAAGTATGAATATATTCGAGCATTCAAAAAGAAATGTGACATGAAGAGGAGTTTCACTGCTGATTCCATGTATTTGCAAGAATAAAATGGCTTACTTGGTAGCTATTTAAGATGAATATAACAGAAACGATAACGAAAGAAAAAAGGATCTTTACTGTTGTCTTAGACTATAAATATAGCACTTGGTGTTAGACTGAAGGAGGTATGTGCTTAAAGAGATTAAGGAAATACATGTCCCACCAGAGATTGCAGAGAATCAGGCATTTCATTCTGGACCTCACAAGTTTTGTAAAATTACAGATTTAATAAACAAACCATTTTACGTCTCTGTAAGGAACTTAGAGGGGATTTTGAAAGTCAAACACTGAGGACCCTTGCTTTGACTGCGGTGGTAAAAGTAACATCTGCCTCAGACATTTTACTAACAGACTGTTCAGATCATTCTTTTCAGCTATGGTAGGAGACTTGACAGACATAAGCCATCCTACCCCTCGTTTCTACACTTATATCTCTCAGCTGAACTAAACCTTATATCAAAGCACTCATATAAATGACATTCAGATTTAATTTTACCTTTCTCTTTCAGATGTTCAGTTCATTACATTAACTTTTGTGGTTTCCTAATTAAAACAATAGCACAGAAATAAAAAAAACCCACCCAATAATTTTGTTAGTTGCATCCCCGGGATGTCACAAAGTCTTTTCTTTTTTCTCCAAAGCTGGGACAAAAGCCCCAGCTGAAAGTTCTGCTACATTCACATATATTTACCGGTACAGACTCAGGACGCTGTGTGATGTGACTCAGACTGCTACCACGAGCGAGTTATCCCAGGGATGCCGATGCGTGTGCCGCCTCTTCTTGAGGAGTCCCTGAATCATCAAGTACAACAACATTTAGCCCCGGGATAGGGAGTAGACCTGAGATCACAGGGCAATCTTTCTTTCTTTTAAAAACACATTATTATATGTCTATGATAACATTAGCTTGGGGTAAATGCAAATACAAGGAAAAAAGAAAAGGAGCCAATCTTCACTGCTGCTTCTGCCATCGAGACTCCTTCCTCTTCCATTGCTCTGTTTCTTTGTCTCCTCCTGGGCATAGAGCTCCGCCTAATGTTAACCTACCACCAGAGACCTGCTAATTCTTTCAGGTTTGCTGACATCCACGGTGCCAGGCATTTTTTTTAGTGATTGTATGATTCTTATGCTTCAAAAAATGTTACAGGAACGTTAGCTTCATTTCATGCTTTCAGTTTAAAATTTCATGTAGGTGCTTGGTTAAAAATTTTGAGTCCACAGTTGCAAGAGTTTTGTGAAAACTCTACTCTGCAAGATTTATTTCCCTGAGGAAAGTTAAAAGGCAAGTCTCAGACAAGGCACTCAGAAAACAAAGCCAAACAAGGAAAAGACAGAAACAGCTTGAGAAGCATTGAAAACTGTTTTAGTATGGAGAGATAATAAACAATAGCTTTCAGGGTCTTATAATGATGTATTGTCTGTATTTCAACACATGGTCTTTGTAAAGCGGACAAAACTGGTTTTATTAAAACATCAATGACAACGAAAAATGCATTTCCCTAAATCATCTCTTCTCCTGGTCAGAATTTATTTTGTCTGGCAGGTGTAGCCCATTTACTGCAACAAAAAGTGAAAGGTTTGATGTTGTGATTGTGGAATCTCAGGGAGACAACACTCAGCTGAGCACTCAGTTCTCTTCCGTGAAAGTTTGTGAAAGTTTTCCTTGCAATCTATTTCTCAATATTTTCCCAGATTTCCTATTGCATCAGCAACTTTCTTTAGCATTAAGGGTGGCTCATGACCCTTTCTCATGTGGAAAATACCTACTCCATCACAAAAAAGGTGAAGTAAAGAGTTTCTTTGGTGACTGTGAGGTCCCTCGAAGTTTCAATGGTTGGAGTATGTGCTTCCAAACTTTTAAAACTGGGTTTTGATCCAGAGATATACACGCCTATGCAATGTGTCCATTTTGATTTATTAGAGAGACAGGCAAATAATGTGAAAAGGTCTTTAATCTTTGATGTAGTTGATGGAATATTTATCTCAGTGCCCAAAGTTGTTAGTGATATCATTTCCATGTTCCAGGGCATATATTTAGCGAAACATCAAGAATTTGGTCCAAGAAAGTGATTAATTACGGCCCTAAAGTAGTGCATAAAATCCACCATAGGAGATAATTTAAACTGGGATCACAAAAACCCCTTCACAGCCAGCAAGAGATTGCCTACAGATGCATAGGATAAAATGCCAATGAGGGTGATACTTTTTTAATATGATCCCACTCTGGAACTTAGGTTCCCTGTACTGATCCCAAAACCCTTTTTTGATATTAAATTCCCCTTTAAAAAACCTCTGTAGGATATACACTCGTCCTTTTTAAGAATTCGAACCGAGGGACGCTGTGCTGGATAACGTAGCAAACGGTTAGTGCGTTCGCCCGGGAGGCAGAAACGCGGTTCGGTGTTGGACTGCTGCCCTCCAGCCGAGGAGCTCCCAAGCTGGCGCATGTCCCTGTGCTCCTGGCCTGTGGCTCCTCACAGAAGAGCTTCACGGCTCCCTCCTTTGCTGACCCTGTAGCTGCCACTGTGACAGCTGTACCTTCTGTGTCCTTTTCCTCTCCCTCTTCCCACCTCTTAGTCTAAATCGGAAGTACAGGCAGTGGCAGTATTTTATTTCCATTCCTCCACACGCTTTCAGCTGATGTAATTCATGTCATTTACATCCAGTCCCCTCCTGTTTCTTGGATTGACATCTTTTGCAGCCATCCATACTTAGTACGTTGGAACTGTTCCCCTTGTTTTCTCATCAGGCTCTTGTCCAGCACTCATAACGAAAGGCAGGTGATCTGCGCGCCAATGTTTTACCTCATTCAGGCTCCCTAGTTCCCTCTAGCTCCAAACTTCTCAAGAATAAGAAGAGGCTGAGTACAAGCCATCAGTTTTCAGCTCTGCCTGCGAGCTTATAAACCTATGTTGGTTTGTATGTCAGAGGAATTTGGAAACTTCTTTGAAAAACAAAGTGTTAGCTTTTTTACATCAAAATCATTGAAACAGACTATACCGGGTTTTCTTGCAGAGCGTAGTTACTGAAATAAGCTGGCAAATTTTGAAATTTTACCCTGTTGAGAAAATAGACAGTGGTTCGATTGAAATGCCTACAACTGAATAGCCACAAGATCACTTATTCCGTATGTGTATGAAACCTTCCTGTCTTGTATTGTCTTTTTTTTTACTTCAGCCTACTAATTCTCCTGCTATTTACACCCACTGTATTTCCTGAATGTGTCAAAAGTCTTTTTCCTATCCTTTTCATAGCCCCTTCACCAAACTGATTTTACATTTACTGCATTCATTCCTAAGTACTTCTCATTCATTTCAAAATACTTTTGTTTTTGCTGATATCATCAGTCGCTCTCAGGCCAGAGGGGAGCGAAATGCACTCATACAGTTTGCTCGTTCTCGTGGCATCTCAGAATCACTGACTCTGGAGAAAACTAGGCATTATTTCAGATATCTCCCAGGATATTCTATACACATGATGACCTCGATGATTTTCTCCTACTGTATTGCCAGTAATGAAGCGCAGAGCTGGCCTGTTTTGTTGGTAGTCTTTCTTGAGGACCCCTTCAAGGACAGATTTCTGGGCGGATTCAGAGGCCTTTGTTCTTGCTGTACCGCTGCTTCCAAAGGTGCTGACTAACACGATGAAAGGCGAACCAGACATAAGCCTGCTGAGGGTTTTGTGCTGGCCATCCAGACAGTGGTTTCACTTGATACCGCAGTTCCTCACATGTATTCTCAGCGCTGGCGGGGGGTCAGGACCAAATGACTCACGCAGCAGAGAGGAGAGTCAACCTGGCAAAGGGTAAGGAGCTGTCTCTGAAAAATGCTGATGCGTCATTTTATGCTACATCCCATACTCTTACTTCTTAATTTCTTGCTTTCACACTTTTTTATTTCTGGAGCTCAAAAGGAGTATCCAGTGATCTTAGGACAATATTTTCTTTATGCAAATTTCCTTCTGTACAGAATATTAATCTCTGCCATCGGCATTGACAGACAAGAGTTAAAGTTTCATTTAAGTTTGAAACAGCCTAGGAAACTCTGTGTAGGAGCAGTTAGCTTTCTTCACAAGATACTGTAGAAACAGGTATTTTGGTGCAAGATTGTTTTATCTTATTGAATATCAGCTTGAAACTAGTGTTTGCTGTCGCCTTAAAAAAAATATAATTATTTGTTACCATAACCAAAATGAATCCCCTACAAACAGTAGCTTCCAGCTGGTACTGGTTTTTAAAACTCTCATAAATTGAGATTTCCAATTATTTTGGCAAAAGCTCAGGAGAGTGTTATTTTTGTTATATGCTATTCTGTTTGCGGGAATTCATATGGATGCATTCCATCTCCAGTAAGAAGTTGTATTATGCTGCAGGTGTACAGCACACACAACCAATAAAATAAAAATCAAAGCCTCACAGGTTTCAGCCATTGTCCTTTTTCATAGCTTACGGTGTTGGCAGGGAACGTATGTTCTAAACCAACGTCGGGCAAGATATCCCGTTCACTTGTACAGGAAGAAGTGGCCAGTTTTAGCTGAGGAGCACAGACTATGCCTTCTCCCATTGCCTGCCTCCCCCCTCCTTTCCCTCCTGCCCCAGGGAGGGAGGTGCTGCATCGCTGTGCACGTGAGAGCGCGGTGGGAGTAAAACCAACAGCCTCATCTCCAGCACCATCCAGCCAAGTCCCACGGAGAAATAAATCTCAGCAGAAGAAGCAGTTACTGACCATTAGTCCTGGAGTTTCCTGAAAAGCCGAGGCTGTGATTGCAGCTCGCATCACCCTGGGAAAGGTCTGCGCTCAATTTCTGTGGAAAATTACAGCTATCTGAATACTTCCTCGCTCCCGAGTTAAGATAGTGAAAAAGGGCTCTCCGCTTTCAGCTTGTTGTCTTGAGAGGAAGGGCGTTGCGTTTGTGAATTTTTGTTTTCTGTACTCATTTCACCACTCCTCCCTCTTCCCAGTTTCCACACCAAATACCAAGAGAGATGCAGGCATTAGCTTTCGACAACTTTATAAAAATAAGTCAGCATATATTATTTACAAAATGTTCAGTCAGAAACTGTAAATTAGCCAGAATTTTCAAAAGGAGATTGACGGGGTACCTAGATTTAGTATTTGACTAAGTGCCCAAAATTGGAATTAAAACTGCCTGCGAGTATAAAAGAAACATAACTTTTACTTAACTGCCAGCTAATTCATATTCAGTGTTTGCTTTGTCGAAATTTCTTGTTTTCTTTAAGTTTCCATTTATTGTTTCATTAAGATGATCCACTTCCAATGAAACAGTTTAGGTCAGAAATGCCCCGGCAAAGGCTTTTCAGGTATTTGCAGCATTTTCTTTTTTAACGTATTTCATATTATTTAGCAAATCACATGGGATAGAAGCACGGCTCCTTTCTCTGGGGAAATGTCACACAAGTAACTTAAGCGGGACAGATCAGTATCAGAGAAGGGAAAGCATGGGCCGTAAAAGGAGCTGCATTCTGGAACAGCATATTTCCACCTCCCTTCACTGGAGACCCCAGGCCTCAGCACCAAGGAGGCATAGACTGTGAGTCATGGGGAGCCACAAGGGACTTTTCCTGTTGAAAAGGTTCTCTAAGAAAAGTGTCCCTCCATCTCAGGAGGGTGGAGCCTGGGAACTGATAACAGCGGCAAGGGAAAAACAGCCTCTGGAGTCTGGGGAGGAAAAGGGAAAGGAGGGGCAGGAGTGGTGACTTTCACCTTCAAACAACAACGTGTTGAGATTGCATTGGACCAGGAAAAGAGTAAAGCAGAAATCCCTTCTCCTAGGCTTATCAGTGGGGCCAGTAAGGGACAGCGGATCTCTCCCCATCCGGGATGGAGGCTTTCGGTACACTCTGCACCCGGCACATGAAGCTGCTGCCCGTCCTTCCCAGAGCCCTGCAGCAGCATCCTCGGCTGACCTGTGATTCCCAACATTATGAGCATGGATACTGTCCCAGCCAGGGTACTGGCGAGGCCAGCTTTTTTCTTTAGGTGAGGATGTTCAACAGGTTTTTCCACACTCCTCACAGCATACTCCTCCTGGTTTTAGATGACTGAGAAATAAGAGCATGGTTTCAAAGCCTGAAACCGATAATTTTGTGGGAGTTTGGTGCATGGTGCCCCCCCCCCAAAAAAAACCCAACCCAAAACTAGCTTCCTAGGGCAAGCATGAAACAAGGGAGAACAGTGGTTTAGTGCTAGCAGCCTGAGGAAGGCGATGTGCACTTCCACAGTCTACAGTGTTAAACATTCCTCTTTCAGCAAAGAGCCGAGAGCATTTGGGGTGGGCCAGATTGCAGGTTTGGAGCAAAGAGGGTGATCAAATGTGGAAAGTACTTAATGCAGTAGGGGACTTGTTTGCTAAAGAGCATGAGACATACCATTTAGATTCACAGCTCTTTCAAGTTTTGAGATCTGCAGTGGAAAACAACTGAAATAAATAGTGAATATTTGAAATATATTTAAGCCAGTGTGTTCACCTGAAGCGCTTAAGCAGTATTATGTATACTAATTTAAACAGCTTGATTTTTGATCAAAATGCAGAGGCATAAAGCAACCTGCCTCAAACAAAAGAGGTGTGGCTGTATATATACGTTAAGACAATAGAAAAGAGACTGCTTCTTTGTATGTTGGTAAAAACAAGTATAACCCCAATCTGGCCAAACCTAGGTGTGTTTTAATGAAACTCATGTTGTCATTTCTCTCTTTCTTTTCCCTCCTGTTGCAAATCCACACACAAGACCTCCATTCCCTACTCCGAATTTTGCCCTTATTCATTAACATGGCAGTGTGACCATTGTTCAGTCTGACGGGGACACAGAGCCAAATCTGACCTTAAACGATTGATAGAGGTCTTGTAAAATGTATGATTTACCAACAGCTGCAGTGATTCTACAACAAATAGGTTAGTGTATCAGAGGACTGGGACACAAGTTTGTTTAAACAAATCCAATAAAGTTATCATGGGAAACTGAAGGAAGTGGGTCACCAGTTTCCTGATAATATTTACGACAGTCCATAGATAAGAGAACTGGAAAGGAGGCCCCTCTTTCTTCCACAGTTTATCACATGGTTAATGCAGAAAGACGAATTGTTGTAGGATAAACTCTGATGTCATACGCTAGCTTTGTCACTCAGACCATCTGTGCAAAAACATATATAATAGTGTGGAATCTGGGGCAAACACATGATGTTTAAGATTAAGATTCTGAAAGAACGAAGGGGGAGAATGATAGATTTCTGTAAGGCATGTATTCTGAAGGCAAAAGGGGACCTGTGAGCAAAGAGCTCTGTGCTCTAAGACCTAAGAAGTATTTGAACGTAGTTCCTCTGGCTCAAATGCACGGAAGCATTAGGCAATTATCACCCATTGATTTCATCGTCTGAAATAAAGAGAAAGCCAGCCTGATGGCTCTGGACTTTGAAATGCTGTTCTTTACTGTGGCACACAAGTAGTATGGATGCCTTCAGCAGACAAATGTTAACTTTAAGGAGAAATAGTTCTGGTTCCAACAGCAAAATGAGACTAACATTAACAGTGGTGACTTTCTCCTTCCTTTTGCATGCCGAGCCATATGCAGAAGCGCCAGGCTGTGTGGAGGAGTGAGCAGCGTGCACATCCCATTATACACCGCAGAGCAGCTGGGAAGTCTAGGTACAATTTTAATGAAATGACAATAGCGTCTAAGCTCCTAAAAACACTCCTGGCAGCAAGTCCTTGCTTCCCAAGTAGAAATGAGCCATGGACTGGTAAGTGAATGGCTCCAGTTCCTTCTGAGCCATCCATGGAAAGGTGACATAAACTGTGCACATATTTTTGAATAGCTAAGTAATCAGGCATGGGTACTACTTAACTTCAGTGGGTATGTCTTACAAGGACAATCTCAGAAGCTTCTAATTCAATGATAGCAAGGGTTAATTAGGGGCCCTTCTGAACCTTAATCTACATATTATGCTTTTGTGTTTCAATAATGCTAATGTAATTAGCTGGAGTTAGAGAGAAAGTTAATATGAGCAGTGCCCCATGGTGAGGGTAAAGGGTTTTGAACTGGAAGAACAATTTTTTTGGCTCCTCCAAATTGTGGTCCCCTGTCCTGGTTTCGGCAGGGATAGAGTTAATTTCCTTCCTAGTAGCTGGTACAGTGCTGTGCTTTGGATTCAGGATGGGAACAAAATTGATAAGGCACCGATGTTTTAGTTGTTGCTAGGTAATGCTTACACTAGCCAAGGACTTTTTAGTTTCCCATGCTCTACCGACTGAGAAGGCTGGAGGTGCACAAGAAGCTGGGAGGGGGCACAGCCAAACTGGCCAAAGAAACATTCCATACCATGTGATGTCATGCTCAGTACATAAACTGGGGAAAGCTGGCCGGGGGGGCCGCTGCTCGGGGACTGGCTGGGCATCGGTCGGCGGGTGGTGAGCAATTGTACTGTGCATCACTTGCTTTGTGTATTATTATTATTATCATATTATTATTATAATAATTTTATTTCAATTATTAAACTGTTTTTATCTCAACCCACGAGTTTTTCTCACTTGTGCTCTTCCAATTCTCTCCCCCATCCCACCGTGGGGGGGGGGGTAAGCGAGCAGCTGCGTGGTGCTTAGTTGCTAACTGAGGTTAAACCATGACATCCCCATAGCATGCCTAGCTGGGGCATGCTGAGGAGCTCTTCTGGTGCTTCTTCCCTTCCCACTCACAAAATGCACCAGGTTAAGCAAGTTAGCAGCAATATCCTTCTTTCACTCAGTTTGGAGGAGTTTTACGGTCCCACGGTCCTTACAGGGGAAGTATACCAGAGACCAAGGCAGCCAACAGTGGAGCAAAATTCCCCCCCTTCCCCTCCCACCCCCAAAAACTCAGGCATTTCATCTGGGTAGTCACCTTTAAGGAGACAGTCCCATGGGACTCCACCTGAGCTGCATACCCCTTACATTTCTTGGGACACTGGAGCCATCATTAGCAGCAAAGGCCCCCTCACTGGCTGTTTAGATTTTCAGCTGATTCCTCTAACTCGTGCAAATTCCAGACCTATGGACACTAGCGGTGCCCTTTCCATAAGGAAGGACACTGTTTCATTTGTAAGGAATAAATAACGAAAAAGTATGACACGAAGCTTGCTGAGATTTCCTCTTCGTTAACCCCTATCTACTGTATTTTTTCACGAGTCTCCACATGGTTTTGATTTCAGATCTTCAAAATATATTTTATGTTCCTTCCCTGGCCTCCTTTGCAGGACTTTGTTTTGCAAAACACAAAATATTTCCTGGGTTTATATCTTTGTCAGTAGCTTGAAGTGGGAAAAGTCCTTTTTAAAAAGCCCAGTGCTCATAGGAGGAGGAGCTCATTTCTGCTTGTTTTCCACTGCAGGGTGGCTCTTCTTTCTGCTTGTGGCCCAGAAAGTCTTACACTTTTGTCCGTGTTAACTGTTTTCTGCATCACTATATTTCTTCATTTAAACCTTCAACCTATGTTGAAGGTGTGACTCATTAGCAGTGGTTGTACATAACCCACGACAGAAGACTTGGTGCAGACATGGTTAGTGGTGTCACACACCTCAGGGATGAGGAAGACCCGCTCCCGAAGGAGAGCAAGCATTCCTCTGGCTGCTGGAAACCTCCCGGCTACAAAGCCAAGCAGCGCCCGCCCAGTCTAGCAGGAAATTTGCCTGACAGAGGAAAACTGTGTCATAAAACCGGTTTTATTTCTCTCGGCCGTCTCAGCCTTTGCGTGGTGGAGCAGGGAATGTAGTGGGAAACCAGAAATCGCCTAGGGCTGCTCCATAAGAGCTATTCTTGGCTGTCAGAGAGTCCCTGAGGCTGCCCTTGGTCAGGCTGAGGCATAAAGTAGTTCTTGAGTCATCAGGGATTTAAGCAACAGCAAAGTTTGTGTAAAGCCCACCATGTCCCCTCTTGTTCCACACCAAAAGTAGCTGCAGTGGACCAGAAATAACAGTGCCCCGTCGGTTTTCAGTGTCTCACCGTCAGACCTCCAAGTGAGCAATCTCTAAGTCAGAGATCCTAAATTTATTGCTTTAGCGCTCGTGCGTGACAATACATTTGGGGTAATTTTGTGGCTCTATTTCTGTGGCAAAGAAAGTCTGAAGGAGTCTATGGTAACCTGAAAACTGCCCGCGGATGTGCTGCAGGGAGGAGAGGGGAAGCTAAGGTTTTGTTTGGAAGAGAAAAAAAAAAAAATGATGAAAGCGAACATGAGCCAAGACATAAAGTCTCATTTTGCTCCCATGTGCTAGTGCTTGAGCAGACTATTGTTCTGGACTCAGAGATTGGTTCTTAATTATGTTGAGCAGTGAATGGTTTGAATTACGGCCACATAGTTTGGTGAGCACAAGCCTGTTAAGAATTTTGGCTGGAGAGCAGCTGCAGGGCTGCTCTGCGATCACAGAAGGTGGCTGTTGCTGGAGGTGTTTTCAAGAGTTAAGAGGCGTACACGCTGCCACCTGAAGTCCCATACTTGAATGCTTTATCTAAATCTGCCCTTGTCTTTATTCCGCTATTTCAATCTAAAATAAAACATCTTGTATTTATTGTATCATCACATTTAGACACTACCATTTTGGAATCTCCCGTGGACATCATCAGATCCAGATGTTTCCAAATGTCATCATCCATACAATGAAATGATTACAAATGGAGATATATTTCTGTAAGCTGTTGCTACTCAGTGAAGATTGCCAGTTTCCACTGGCTTGGAGGAGACACTTATTTTTAATGGGGTAGGGATGGCCCCAAGTTCAATACTGCAGATTTTTGAATTACACATATTGTTGCATGAAGCACAAGTGGTTGCAGTCTCTGTTTGCTCATAAATTTGGCCTGATTTCCTAAGAGATTACCGTTTTTAACGTGTAGGATGATTTTAATATTGGGATTACACAATCTGATTACCTATCTCTATCTGTAAAAAGTGTGATGTGAGTTCATTACGAACTCTGATCAAGGTATTAAAAATACAATTAATTTCCAAGGAAGAACTATTTTTCCTTCACATCACTCCGTTTTGTGTAAATTGTCTGACAACTGCATTGGTATTTATATGTACTGTACACAGCTCTGTCTGGCTTCTGAATGAATACTACTGCCCTCTACTGCAGTGAATATCTAATTCCTGCTCAAAGTTGCATACTCTCCGTTCTAAATGTGCACAAAATATGGGGAAATTAGTTATACGGATGCCTAGACACAAGTAGAGATACAACCAACAGCTCAGAAGCGGCAAGGTTTATGCTGACCTCTTCGGCATTGCTCTGGATGTCAGGGCAGGATTAGAATTTCTACAGTTGGGAAAAGAAAACATGTACCATAACTTGCTGTTATTGTGCCCTAATTAGTAAAGTCAGGCTACATTTTAGATTTTCCCATCTGCTTACTGATTTGGACACAATAATAGCAAGTCAGGGATTCTAAATTCATGGTTTTGGCCATCAGAATGATGAGTATCACAGTGCTAAAATTTTAGGTACTGTTTTCTCTCCTGAAAATGGCAACTCTGCGTTAAGTATTGTAGCTTTCAGGCATAATTAACAAAAAGTTAGTTATGCACTCAAGAATGAGACCCTTGAGCCAGCATCCTGCATGAGGGATTACCTGTTGTGACTCTTGGGAACACTAAGGAGATGGTAGGAGAGCTCTGTCTTAAAGCCTTGCACTGCGTGCACATTGCACTATGGGAAAGCACTTTTTTTTGCTAGGGAGTTATAGTCCAGTAGCTTCACCTGGATGAAAGCTCTTTCTCTATTAAAACAAAAATAAATTCTTTCAGGAAATAGAACCAGGCTCTCTCTTAAATGTTCATCTTACAACAAAAAATCACCTCACTATCTTTCTCTTCTTTCTCTGGTAGATGATCTTGATCAGGTGAATGTAAATAAAGTACTTTCTAAGAAGATGAGCGACATAGACTTGAAACCCCTCAAACTATTAAGGAAACAGGAACTAGGTCTTCCAGGTAGCAGAAAGTGCTTTGATGACTAATGCATACACAGAATAGCTAATGCCCGTTCCTTCTCTGTTTGTATTTTAAAGGAAAGTATAGCTTTTTGTAAGGAAATGGACCCTAACTGTTTTGGAGCACACTGGTCTTCCTCTGCAAAAGCCCTCTGCATCGGGCCCTACAGGGGAATTAACCAGGAAAATTAAATTGCTGGACTGAATTTAGGCATGATCAAGGGGATCAAAGCTCAAAAAGGGGATGTACCCAGATGTAACTCTAGGTCCCAAAGGCACCTAATGAAGTTTACATTCAGAAGGTAGGTGCTGGGCAAGTCAGGTGCAGCAGCTGAGCAGGTATTTTGTGATTTCAGTACTGGTCTTAGGTGCCAAATCCCATTTGGGCACTTAAATTCTTTCTGAATTTGTTAGTGTACTAGAGAAGCTCATTTCATACAAAAATAATATGGTAGGAAGTTATGATAATAACCTAGCTGTTGGTTTGGTGCTGTCACACACAGCACCCTCCTGCCCTAGCCCCTGGTTACTTTAGCTATAACACAATCCTTAGAAGCCTTCTGGAAAGTATCAATCTCTTATTATTTTCAGAACTTTGTCTTACTCTAAAGCAGAATGAACAGCAGCATCCCGGCACAACTCCTCTGTGCTGATCTGTACACTTTGAAAGAGTCGAGAGCCTGTCAGAGGCAAATGAATAAACCTGGTCATGCTGGATGTACAAAGCTGAAAACGCCAGTTTATTGCTTGGATGTGCAAGTTAGAGAAAGTTGCATCCCTTCCCTGATAGGTGGGTTTAGTCCAAACCTAATGCCTATGTTTGGTTGTGGGTTTTTTTGTATTCAGTACTGTTTATATGCCATTAGCTAGTGATTATGATGTCTTAAAACAAATAGCTGCAGATCCTTAAAATACAATGCTGTATGTAGTGGCCGAGTGTGTCTCATTTCCTACTGCTCCCAAGTGACTAATGGGCATGTTTTTTTCCAGCCTCCAGCCTCCTAAACCAGAATCGTACTTAGGGTTAAAAGGCAGTTTGCTTTATACAGAATGTCCTCACTACCAAACCAGATTGAACAAAAGACAGAAAAACCTCATGTCCTTCTGGGCAGCCTTGCCATTTACTGAGGCATGAAGCTACTCGATACCCACATTAGAAGAGCAGACACAAGAGCACGACAAGGGATTGCAACTATGTGAAGACTGCACAGGTGTCACATGACCCACGTTGCAAAAAATTACTCTCAAAGCCTTTCTGAATGAAGTATATACACCCTCCTCCACTAAGTCATTTCTGTCTTTACTCAGATTTGTCATTAGAAGGTTACTAGATCCCCAAACCATACTGTAATGATCGGTTGGCTTTTTCGTAGAATAAAAAATTAGAGATAATACATATGCTTCAAATGTACAGTGTATGAGTTCTTGCTAAGTGCATGCTGCTCATTTTCCCGAGATTTTAAAAAGACAACAAAAAAAAAAAAGAAGAGCAAGAGAAGGAAACTATCCAAGAAAATCATTGGAGAAGAGTTTAAGGTAGTAGGTTAGAGTCCTGCCCACGCCTCACGGAAAATTCAAGAAATATTTAACTGTATTTGGTGATGTTTCATGACGGTCATGCTTAAGACTCAAAAAATCCAAGAAGCAAGGTAATATCTGAGACAAATAAGCCCTCAATACTGAAAGAGCCTTTAAATAAACAACAGATTGTGGATTCTATGTCAAAGGAAATTATATTTACCTTTTGTAGAACAGCTACTAACTTCATATTAGATTAGCGATAACATAGTAGCAGCAAAAAGAAGAAAAACCTGAATTTACATATGTGCAAAATAATATAAAATTAAATAAAAATACAGACTGTATTTAATTTCAATCTAGGTTTACAATGATTGAAAGAAAATCAACTTTACTGCTTATTAGCTTTTGATAACGTATATTAGACTTTATTTTGGAATTTCAAAAATGGTGCTTCAATTTTATTGTGTGGAATGGAAGTTTAATTTAGTAGTCTGGCTAATGTTGACAATTTCAATAACTCAACATTTGAAATTTTAAAAATGACTGAATATTGAAAGTCAAAATAGATCCAGATAAAGTTAATACATAGTTAGAATTTTTTTTTTTAGTTAATACATATTTTATACTATCTCCAGTGTATTTTCTCATTGACCTAGTGATGAATCTATGGCAAACTTATGCAACTTCAATAACTGAAAAATTCAGCAATATGAAGAGCTGCCAAGTTCCAAAAGCAACTGATCCTACTAAATTGGAAGAAATTGGTAATGGGGGGTAATTGTTATCACAATTACACGTGCCATAAGCATATCGTTTTCATGAATACTTACTGCCAGTTCAGCTAAACTATGCTCAATAAATTCTAGACACAGGGGACTCATCAAAGTATTCTTCATGAGAGGTCTTCATGTTATTATTGGACAAGGTATAAAAGCTCTTGGGGAGGAAGGGTTGTAATACTGAGAAAAATATTTCATTCAGCATCATATGTATGTATCATATGGTGCTGTGAGAAAAGTCTCTGTCAACATATTATTGAAGTAATACTATTAACAGTACTGAAAATCATATGCAAGGATACTTGAAATTAGGAGGATAAGAAACATGCCTTGCTGAATTAGAGCTGAAGTAAAAAAACTTGAGGTCTTGTGTCTCCTGTATAATTGATTAAGTGTTCTGCTGATTCTTAACTAGTCTTTTGGGGAGGATTCCTCATGTAACAGAATAAAGTTAACCCTCACGTCTTTGCTGGAGACTTGATTTCTCTCAATTGGTCTTGGGCAGCAATGAAGAAAAATAAAAAAAAGTTAGCTGAATCTCTTTGTAAACTCTCAAGCTTAGACTCAAGCTAAAACTTGACATGGGTTCTCTGTTAATCCAGCATATGATTTATTTACTGTAAACAATTCTGAAGCATGGGAAATGGTTTCCAAATGACTGAACATGAGTTTTCTGGAGAAAATGAAAAATCTTTTTGTAATGAAAGACCTGTGGATTGAAATTGTTAAAAGAGATTTTTGTTTCCAATTTAGGTATCTGGCTCGACAGGACCAGTTGGCCGCCTCCTCAATCTGTTCCAAAAACATGAACCACTTCGCATATATACGTTAATCAAGGCGTATGTGTTTAATGGCTCATAAGGCTGTAAAAGGAACATTTCTTTCCTTTTTGGACACTAAAGCACAAAAAGCAGACAAAGAGTGGTTTCCTTTCACCAGCCAACAGCTTTCTGTGTTCAGGTAATAGTGATGGTGAATTGGGTTAGTTAGAACTTGCTAGCATCATTCTGTCTATACAGGTCAGGTGTCTGCAGAGATATGACATGTTGGTTCATTGTATTGTTTTTGAAGAAGGCACAGAGAACAGAAAGGAAAGCTGTAGAATTTGGCAGGTGACTAAGGAAAAGAAAGTTCAAATATCTTTGATCCCCTGCTTTCTTTGAAATGTCATCTGAACAAAGGACGTAAAGGATGTTCTAAAAAAGTCAAATATAACTTCCTTCACAATATACGCACCCAAGTTGTGTAACTGGAGAAGTAATTAATTTAACCAGTGGGGTAAATGACTAAATCAAGGAAATGAACATGGACATTTTGAAAATGATCCCCTCAGTGACAACTAGATTAAAAACGAGGCATTGCTTCCTGTGGCACCGAAACTTGTACTAAAGGCCTTTTTCCACAAGATACTGCGATTGCGGTCACGAAAACAGTACAGTTGATTGTAAACACCACTCGTCAGAGAATGAAACATTCATTCTTATCCTTTGCTGATGAAAGTAAGATAAAGCAATTTACAGTTTATTATCAGTCGAGCAAGACTTTTTTTTTAATAAGAACTATAGAGGTATCCATTGTAAGAAGGCAGATGTGGTGGTTTCTGAAAGAGTTGATAAAAAATTTTAACATCTTTTCTGTAGATATGATAGTCTCCTTTCTACATAGCTGTAGTATTATAGCTGAAATGTTGCCGAATTTATTTCAACATGGATCAATTGTTTATTGACATTATTAGGTAATGTAGAATTTTTATTCTTCCCCCCTTCCTTTCTCTCTCTTTTAAATGCTGCCCTCCCCACTCATTTTGGACTACATCTTGCACATAAAAACACCAATAGAAAAAACATCCTAGAGACACATGCTAGTGCATGATCTGTTTGGTAGAATCATTATTCTGTTCCTGCAATTTCTTATCCTGCATTGCTTCATTTCTTCAAGCAAGTTTGTTGCCTAGCTCTAAAGAGAGTTTAGGAATATATATAAGGCAGCCCTTCTGCTTTGTCTTTAAGTAACTATTCCCTTAGAATTTTGAAAAGATTGCAGCTCAGTCTTGCCCTTGATTTGTTTTCCTGACTGTAAGTTCTTGCTTCTAGTTCTTCCCCAGCAAAATTACTACAAAGAGAGGGAAGCACGTTTTCACTCAGTGATGTGCTGCCAAAATTGCTGCAGGAAATTTCCTCAAAACTTGTTTTTGTGATTCATGTGATATTTTTAAGGTACTTTTTCTCCTCTTTCCAGAGTGAACTACATACAACCAGTGTTATACACTTCCCATTATCCTGTCCAATTAACTGTTAGTAAGTGCATGTTGTTTTTTCTGCATGTGGCTTTTCTAGCTGGACATTTCCTGGGGGCTTTTCAGTTCTTTGCTTTTTTTCCCAGCACTGGTAGCAGCGATAGGTAATCACCTGACTGACTCTCCTGGCGGCAACATCTTGAAAACTGCTGAGCATTGTGAGTCTGTGAGGTGGTCAGTTATGAGAGCATGAATTTCTTCTTGGAAGTGTGCCGCATAGTTACAAACTGAGTGGATTTATTTTTCTTCCTGAGGTGAACCGGTCTCTCCTGACCCTTGGAGGTCTGCTCTAGACTAGGAGCCAGATTCTCCATGGCTGGTATGTGCGGTGGGATGGGAGGCAGCAGAGGTAAAGAACAAGGGAGTGAGGGAGAGTGCCATAGAAATATTGGGATTAACAAGACTGAGATCTGAGCTTGTCTTTTTAGTCCTACTTGGCTAGTCTCTCTTCTTACTGATGTATGTACGATGGCAATTTAGTGGAAGACCTGCAGCTTAGAGGAATTACTAACTAACTGACCTGTGAAATACATGAACAGCACAGGCCAACACTAAGTGTTTGGCAGGTAATCCCAAGTTTTCTTCCCAGAGAGCTACTTAATGTGTGAGACTCTGAGCTGGGGACAAAGCACCAAAATGTGTCGGTGATGTACTTATCTGTATGGTTCAGTAAACGTAATATGGAACAGAACTGCCTTTGTGTGTCACATACAAGGTGTTTGGGACCTCAGGTGGCTTTTGGACTACTCTAGGAAAAACATCTTGTAAAGTGTACTCTGGTACATGAATGTGGCTCTAAATAAGTACCCAAACCTAAATTAAGAAGAGCTTGAACTCTTCTGACAGTGGTATGGAACAGAAAAAGACCATAAGTCCTACCATTTTGGACTTCCCTAAGACATGTTGATGCTCACTGAGGATCAGTTCTGACTTCAACTCCTTCTGTGATGCCAACTGTTGCATAAATGTTAAAGCCCCGTGTAAGTATGGAGCAAAAAAAGTAATAGATTCAGTTTTGAATTCGGGCTGTAAGGGGATTTCGGCTGAATATTTAAGATGAAGTCAAGTATTTGTACAGGAAGCTGGCCATCCACCTTCCCATGTTTATCCCTCATTACTGCCTGGTTGTACGCAGCAGACGTTGAGTTGGCAAACCATTGTTTTTCAGAAATTTAAGTGAACTTACTTTGGCACTAAAATACCATATTGCTTCATTTTGCATGCTTGAGTTGTACACTTCCTGGCGGTAAAAATCGCACTTTGGGGTTTTTGTATTAATTCTACTTAAGACACTAAAATCATAAATGGTTGTGTCTCTCCTGGCAAACTATAAGCCGAGTGCCTGATTTCCCCTTCTCATACACCAACAGAAGGTCTCTACTGACATCCAGTTAATAGGATTCCCTTGATGTAAAAGTGGTACGAGAGTGGATTGAATCTCAAATGTATTTGCAAGTTTAACTGAGATTCATCAGACTTGGGTCTAATGAAGTACAATAATTATGCATACGTTTGGCAACATTTGTCTCCTGGTTAATATTTTTATATTCAGATGTTATATTACTTACAGATGTTTTCTTTCTGCTTATTTAGCAGATTTCCATTTTTAAGCAATTTCATGTAATTTTGCAAATATTTAGTAAACATTACAATACTGGGATTTTTCAAATGGTGCAAAACTGAACTGGCTCGCTTAAGTTAAAAATCTTATTGCACTGTAAAGGCTATTCTTTCTTGTTGTTTTTAATTATCATAGCATTCTTCGATTTAATGCAATTATGTATTTTCTTGTAGATACATAACACAGAAAAAGTACCGCTAAGTTATTTGCTTACATTACAGTTTACGAAATTATTCCTAATACCAGAGGGTAAATATTTTAGCTTTGTGTTCAGAAAAATGAAATAATAATCTGTAAATCTTATCCAAACATTTGGATTTGTTCATTTTAATACCCTACAAAGTTTTACTAATGTCAGTGCATAAATGCAGGTTGCTAATTTATTAAGAACTGTGGGAGCCAAACTGTTTAGGTGGTGCTTTCTGTTAAGACTGCTTATATTCTGTGTATATCTGAATGATTAAACTAGCACTAAAAACACATCTTTCTCTATCAAGCCTTTCAGGTTGACTGCATTTGGGATTCATTCCCAACTCCACCATGTTTTTTCACTTGAACATTAAAATGTCAGATAGAAAGAAAATAATTCACAGCTGTCTTGGGGCTTGATTCACCCACCTCTGACATTAATTTTATGCCAGCAAAACTCCATTGAAAAATCATGATATTACTCTGGTGTTGTACTGGTTTGATAGAGTAGCAAATCGGGCCTTTGGGGGGTTTCTTGGTTACTTCTGATTTTCTGATTAAAGCAGAGTTATTGAAACTCATAAAATCCATGTAACATTGTTGCTCCACTGTGGGCTATCTGCATCAGAAACCTCACTCATTCTAGGGCTTAAGGAAATTCCCAGCTGGCCTCAGCTCAGTGAAGGTACATTCAGTCAAACGGATTTGTATTTTTTAATATGCATATTATTTTAAGCATGTTCAAGAGCCTTGCAAACACAGAGGTTCCAAATATTCCATAGATTTCAGATTCTTAGGCAGATGTGAGGCACCATCTCCAAATTCATGCTTCTCTTCCCCGCCTCATCCTTCCTCTCCATGCTGCCAACAGAACAACAGATTACCACCTGAAATATTTTCAGGATCAACACTTTGGGCAGGAGAATTCATTATTCACCGTCTATAGCCTGTTGCTGGTAGTGTGGTTGTGCTGCCACAGTCTAAGGGCTTCCCCAGAGGAGTACTGGCATTCACGGGACCAAACTGGTACAGCTGGAAGAAGAGGCAAAGGATTTTTAATTTTTTTTTTCTTTTTTGGCACTGCTGCTATTCAGATTCTGCCCCTGAAAGAAAAGGGAAAGGGAAAGGGAAAGGGAAAGGGAAAGGGAAAGGGAAAGGGAAAGGGAAAGGGAAAGAGAAAGGGAAAGGGAAAGAAGGGAAGGGAAGGGAAGGGAAAGGGAAAGGGAAAGGGAAAGAAGGGAAGGGAAGGGAAGGGAAGGGAAGGGAAGGGAAGGGAAGGGAAGGGAAGGAAAGGAAAGGAAAGGAAAGGAAAGGAAAGGAAAGGAAAGGAAAGGAAAGGAAAGGAAAGGAAAGGAAAGGAAAGGAAAGGAAAGGAAAGGAAAGGAAAGGAAAGGAAAGGAAAGGAAAGGAAAGGAAAGGAAAGGAAAGGAAAGGAAAGGAAAGGAAAGGAAAGGAAAGGAAAGGAAAGGAAAGGAAAGGAAAGGAAAGGAAAGGAAAGGAAAGGAAAGGAAAGGAAAGGAAAGGAAAGGAAAGGAAAGGAAAGGAAAGGAAAGGAAAGGAAAGGAAAGGAAAGGAAAGGAAAGGAAAGGAAAGGAAAGGAAAGGAAAGGAAAGGAAAGGAAAGGAAAGGAAAGGAAAGGAAAGGAAAGGAAAGGAAAGGAAAGGAAAGGAAAGGAAAGGAAAGGAAAGGAAAGGAAAGGAAAGGAAAGGAAAGGAAAGGAAAAAGAAAAGAGAACCCCAAAGCCTACCTCCCTAAGCAGAGCTTCCCTCTGTTAATGCATCATCTGCAGGATAGGTTACTCAGCCATGTGGCACGAACAGCGTCAGCCAGCCGCAACTCCCTCCCCAGCGTGGGGCTGCGGGAGGGCGTCTTGCTCTGCCCAAGCCTGGCTGAGCACATGTAGGGCGCTTGCTTTATCTGGGGGAATCGATGTATCATGCACATTGCCACCACTAAGTAGTTCAAGATCGTGAGTCAGAAACTCCTTAATAAGTTGCACTGTCCAAAAATCATGCAACTGTTAAGAATTTGCAGGAGGATTTTGTTTGCCCCTTTGCTGTGCTACTCTAGTCCTTGTTTTAGTTTTTTTTTTTCTCTGTGGTCCCATGGGTTAGAAGTGAATTATTTATAAATACATGAAAACTGAGTTTCCCACATCATACATGATTCTAAGAGTCGGACCTTAACATCACCAGCAAAATACTGGGGGACTCTAGGTTGGATCAGAAGAATTGGCAGCTCTCTGACATGTTCATCTGCATTGTTTATGTTTTCTTCTCCGGGAGCAAGAGCTTTCTTTGAAAGCATTGCATCACTCCTCTCTGGGAGGAACACTTCATGATGGGCAGCTTCTTGCAAAACTAGCCAGAGAGTTTTCAACAATACGTGGTAGGGCTAAGCTTTCCAACACAGCATCCAAACCTCCTGTACAGCAAAGAGAGAAAAGAATGAATGTAAACAGAAGTGGAAAAACAAGGGGAACGATTACATGAATTCTCTTCATGTCTCGAAGAAGGTTCAGTCAGGTCTGGTCTGACTCATTATTATTGTTTGTAATCGTGTGCGTGCCATTTGACAGAGGGAAGGTGACTAATGGCTCAGTTCTGTATGCAGGCAATCTGAGAAATGCTAATGGCCTCAAGTTCTATAAATTAGTGTAGCAAGAACAGAAGTTGTTCTGCAGCCTTTGCCTGCAGAGGCGTAGAGGTTGTCCGCTTCAGGAAAGTCAACCCAAAGTAACTCTCAAAGTGTGCAGTGCTTTTAGGAACAATCGCATGTGTAACTAAAATGGGTTTGCATTTGATTCTGCTTTATTCAATACATACAGTCCAAAGAATAATCAGAGAGGTCTTTTATTTCATTAGAGGCTAAAATCTAGAAGTGCAGAGACCTAGGAGGTATGGAAAAAAATGTTTATGGGAGAAAAGAAAAAGAAGACAGACAAAAGATTATTTAATTTCAGAATAGTTCCTGGTATGCTTTAAGCCCTGAATGAAGATTTATGTTGGTCCCGCTTGATCCAAATGGGTTGCCTCTCCTTAATAACAAAGCTTTCTTTGAGAACATTTAATGCATATTGCTGCTGCCAGATACAACCTCCTACTTTTTCTAGGTTTTAGAATAGACTGGGCAATTCCTAAGCTTTCTTTGGCATGTGAAGATAATTCATGTGTTGGACTACAAACCGACTGCTCACCCAAAAGCGCAGCAGGCCCGGATGATATAGATTAGGAATAAACAAAAGGAACTGGAAAATTCTGTCGAAGTAACATTTTAATAACTTTGCTTCTGCATTATATGATGGAAAATATCTTGTGAAAAGTGAGTAGTCTGTGGAGGACTTTCTGCCCTTGGCTATAAAAAGGTTAGTTTTCCTGTCCCCTTACATGTGTACGCAGCAGATAACATAGAAAATGCTAATCCTAGTCATAGCCTGTTGAGAGGGAAAGAAAAAAAATGAGACTTAAGTAATAAATCTGGGCAATATACTCAAAGAGCATTGGGACAACAATGGCAGCAAACGCACAGCAGTGAGAGTGTTTAAGCTGCACCATGTCACACAGAAGTGTCTTCAAAAAATAACACACTCGGTCAGTTTATTCCAAAACTTAGCATTCATGCTACGGTGTCAGGGGCTGCAGTGTCCCACAAATACCCTTTAAAAACCCCAGGCGTAATTGCTGGCCCTTGAAACTTCATGCCAGCGCCGATGTGAAAGGAGGATATTCCAGCAATATGCCTGTTTCCATGGAGTATGTTGAAGAACAATGGAGCAGAAGACAAAACTTGGATGAAGCTACCCCCAGGAAAGGTTTGTTTTTGTTTGAAAACTGAGACAGAATGTACATAAATGAATAAACTGAAACGGCTGTAAATAGCCTATGAAAACATGTACAATAAAATTGTTTAGAATTCTTCTTCATTATCCCACTTCACATTTGAGAGGATGACTTGGAAAAGAAGATCTTGTATTTTTTTTTAAGAAATCCACAGGCATTACAGCAAATGAGTGTGTTTTCCAGTTCAAATATTTTGAGTATTTTTTAATGTTTGCACAGGCTGAGGATTTCTGAGCCCATGTAATAATCTGCAAAATATCCCACCATTTCTTGCTTCGCTGAGACTCACCACATGGCATACAGTTGAAAACACTTTGCTGTGGCACATTTAATAGGTTGCAGAGTAGGCAGTACCTCTAGCCATATGTGGTTCCTTATAGCAACTGGGATGAGAGCACATAAAATATGTCCCGCTTTCCCAAAGCAAATTGTATGGCTCTGTGGCTACCTGAAAGGAAAGACCACTTCCAGTTTAGCCACACAGATGTAATCTATGTGTATTCTTAAATTTATGAGTGGCTACATTACCGTGCAATCAACCTGGATTACCAAGATGTTGGATAAGAAGGGGAAAAAAGGTTTGTTTTTCATTATTTTTTCCTCTGAGCGTATGTCTGCTTTACTCAGAATTTCCTATACCTGATTCTTTCGTGTGTGTGACCACCAACAGAGTTTCCCCCAGCCCTAGCAGTCTGGTTTAAATGTGTGTGCTGTATATTCTCCTTGTCCAGAGGGTTCTGGTAAAGGCATTTATCTGTTGAATGACGTGCAGACTGCCATATTCAACAGATGACAGCTTAAGCACAGCACTAGTGACCACCAATGGTGTGGTTTTTATTTTGGGATCCTGCTCTTTCTTTTAAAAAAAGTGTTGTCATTATTGACTTTTTTTCCCCTTCCTTTGCAAGCTGTTTCTTGTGAGTTCGTGGATCCTTCTGCTCTGTCCCATATTAAGGACTGATCTTGATCTCACGTGCACTAATTTTGTGCTGCTCCTCCTCTAGCCTTCAGCAGTTGCTTGTGGTTTGTGCTGATATGAAATCAAAAGCAGGAGTTTGGGAACAGATGTGAATAAACAGGCATGGACGCAAATACATGCCTTCTCGCTCCCTCCCTCTTTCTCACCTGTTGGCCATTTGCTAACCTCTGTTAAATTTAAGACATAGGGCAATTTAGAAAACACACTGATCACAAACTCTGCTTTGTTTTTCTTGTTCTTTTTACAGGTGGAGATTTGTGGAAAGGAAGGATGGATGCAACACGGGGACATAAAAAAGCCAGACTGAAAGGACAGTCCTGAGTCGTCCAGCCCAGACTTTTGGTATTGGCAGCAGCCATGTCACGTAGGTTCTGTTCATGAGTGTATCAAGCTGGAAACTGCTTGGCAGCGTTATTGTCAGAAGAATACTACCCTGTCCTGATGAAGCTGAATGCAGTTCAAGTTAACCTCTTTAGGGGTGGCATACTGTTCACGTAGCACGGGTTTAGAGACCCAGGAAATTAAAAAGTCAGATGGATGCAAATGTGTATAATGCAAATGCATCCTTCCACAATTCTGCGTATCACCACAACAGTTCTCAACAGGGGTTTTCTTAGCAAACAACATATGCAAAGATAATAACCTCCCTGCTGATACTGGCAGATATCCTCTGTTCTGACGGACTCAGTTTCATTCACACACACAACAGGAGGGGAAAGGATTATTTTAGCATACTTATTTTCTTTCCTGGTTCACATCATTCACTGGGTATGTACAAATAGGAAGGATGCCAAATTGTTTACAGAAGATCAGAGATGATTTGAGCCAAAACTATCAGTCCAAGTGCCCTCAAACTTTAGGGATTTTCTGATGTGGCTATGACTCCAAAAGCTGTGACTCAGCCCCATCTCTGCACCAAAGTGAACACCAAAAGGAATATTAAGGACAAAAGCCCCGTTCTAAGTTATACTGTGAGCTCCCACTGAGTGCTAGACATGAGAAATTGTCCTGACTGTCAGCATCAAACTTTCAAGACACAGGTAATGTACATCATAAATTTGAGCTGAGAATTCAGCTTTAAGTGGTTTTTTCTTTGAAATATCTTACTAAGCTCCTATCTCCTTCTCCTTCCAGACCACCCGCAGTTGCCACCCACAAACTAGTCACCCCATGGTCTTTAGAGGTCATCTGTCATCCTCAGTACCATTTTAAAAGCATAGGTGTTAAGCCAAAAAAATAACTTTAAACAGGTGCTTAATGTCAAAGTTACAATTCATATAATTAGAATATAATTAGAATTAATATTGACACCTATGTGTTTACTTCCTACTAAATGCCTGCATATTTTCCTGAATCTTGGCTATGTGTATGATATCAAAGGGATGACTCCATAGAGATATGGAGCTCAGACATTTGAGGGAAGGAATTCTGCCATAAAGGAATCAACGGGAGGTACATCATTGGCTCTGACATACCAGCACGGTACCAGGGATGCTTGTGTAAAACACTCAAGCCAGTATCATCATCCCAAACGAAGCTGTGGATCAGGGAATATTGTAATGACATTTCCAGTACTTCTTGTTTCCCCTTTTGTTTGTTTGTTTTTTTTTTTCTCTTCAGATTGTATGTTATATGTGGATTGAAACTGCTGAGTAGATGAGTAGCAAGGAAAAATTTTCAAATCAATCGAAGTGAAAGAAAAGGTTTTGGTGACTTCTTATTATATTCATCCTCAGTCATATTTTTTTACAGTATTCTTGAGACTAATGCTCTCCTGCTCAGAGAGCTGAGACCTTCACCTATGCCCTTATCATCTCTGGCTTTGATGATGGTCACCTTCTCTTCTCTAACTTATCTAACGCTCACTCAAATACAGATGCCATAGATTATTTTCTTTCCTTACCACTACGGGTAGGGTCACCCCTTCACTGAATCCTCCTACTGACTCATCATTTGCAGCACTAGAGGAGCTTGCTCCTTGTCCTCGGTTTCAAAAGACAAATTCAGATTCACCTTTTCATGATTTTTTTGTCATCTCTCAACCAATTGCTCTTTGCTTTCATAACATCTTTGCTATGGAGATACACGTCCGTAACATTCTGAGGTTTTTTTTTTCTATATTGTATAGTGAGCTTGCTGTTTGAAACTCTTTCAACAGCCTGAAAACCTGTTTTCTCCTCATTTGGCTCCATTCTCAGGACTTACGCTGAGGCTCCTACGCCTCTAGATATCTCCCCTTAAGAAGAGAAAATTATTTGTGATTGGGAATTCGTTTTTACATTTATTTTTTAAATTTGAAATATGGTGTGATGATGGTCATGTTATACATGTGTCTTAGGTTGACTCCACAATATTATTACTGTTTATTGCTTCTGTCATCTTTGATTTCCCCTTCTGTTGCAGCTTTCACTTGTTGAAGCTTGTCTTAATTTCAGACCCAGATCCTACGACTTACACATCTGCTTACCTTTAGTCATCTGTGTATTCCCATTGATTCCAGTGAGAATACACACGTACTTTAAATTAAGCACATGTGCAAGATTTTTGGAATTAAATCTTGGGAAATAAAGTCTACTTGTTGTTGTTTTTCCCAGCTTCAACAACTAGCAGCTTCTGCAGGTGGTGAAACCTGCAGAGATTTAAAAACCATTGTTACTAGAGAAAAGGCAGTCGGCCTGAAATCAGTAAGATTTGAGAAAAGGTCTTGACAATATTAAGAAGAGAGGTTTTTTATAGCAATAATAGTGGTGTGAGCTTTCATAGCAAGGGTTGTTCCAAGACAGTAGAACTGGCAACAACCCAACATTTTATTCTCTTTTCTCGAGGCAATACTCAGATCAGATACAGTTTTCCTCCCTTATGTAAATTGGTGTTGTCAAAAGTATGTGGCAGGAGGGATAGGGGAAATAGTAGTTTGCAATTTTTGATGGGGAAACACCCCCAGTGTAACTGGTGCTGGCTCGTTTGGTAGTTGGAAAGGACTTCATTTCCTGAAAAACAAGCACCAAAAGGACAGCAAAAGTTTCTGAGAAAAAGTCAGGTGGAAAATTTGTACTGTGAAGATTGACTACACTATCATAATTTGTTTTTCTTATTTCTGTGTATTTTCTTCATATTTAAACTTTTACAACAAGGGCTGGCAGCAACTTAAATTTCAGTCTGCATTAAGTAGCATCGTAACTGCACTTCAATAAAAAAAAAGAGAGAATTTATAAGTTATGGTATTCTAAATCACATGCCACATGATAGTTAAAATTATTTGAATGAATTTAAACCATTACAATCATTACAATTAATTGAAAAAACATCTTTTTTTTCCCTTTCCTAATACAGGCTAGCAGTGGTAGAGCAAAATATGAGAGAAAATGAAAACTGCGGGAAGCTAATCTTATGATAGTTTAATTTTGAGATAACATTTCCTTCTTCCAGAAGTGCAACTTTAAAAACATGATTCAAGATGTGTGGAAGTTAAATAAAGTGTTTCATTCCAGGACAACGTAAACGCAGGTCTCAAAATATCATCATTCCCAAAAGACAGAAATTCTGGGCTACCACCGTCTCTGCAGCTCTGTGGCCAATATCCACATTATTTATTTAGCCTGGGAAACCTCTCTGAAGGAGCAGGATCACAGGGCAACTCAGAGAGGGCCAGATGGGAGGAGGTGGGAGGTCAAGCCCTGCACTCGGCTCATCCCGTGTGGCTTTCCCCAGGGGACTGCTCTTGTGCCCAGCAGCCGAGGAAAGAGCCCCTGCAGCTCCGGGTCCCTGCTGGGAGTAGAAACCCAAAAGACAGAGAAAAAGAGAGATAGGGAGAAAGAAAAGCAGAGGGAGCAAAGAATGTAACCTAGTGTTTCCCGGCCTTGTCTCCTGAAAAGAGCCCTCAGTCTCAATCTTTTGGCTGCACAGAAGTGTATGAAGTGATCTCAGCCTTAGAAATCAGTAAATTAGTTAAGTTAATTCATTTCTCTGCAGACTTAGAATTATTTTTGCTGATGTATGATTTGCTGTTTTTATTCCTATAATCTGTTGTCAACTTCATTCCTTTATGTTTTAGAAAAAATATTTCCTCCTTTTCTACCTTTGAGCTGTTAGTATAAAATAACCATGTTTATGAAAGGAGCACAAAAACCTGCAGAGGTGAATGCACTGGACACTTGCAACCACATTTTTTCACAGTCAGATTTCTGCCTTCTCATCTCTGATGTCTTGCAGGCAGGGCAATAGTGATTAGTATGATCTGTTGCCTCTTCACAGTATATTTATATTTGCCATACAATAACACATATTTTTTCATTATTCTATGAATATGACACTATCTGCAAACCATCATTGTTCTCTCTGATACGTGCTAAATAATGACAAAGAAAAAAAAAAAAAAAAAAATACACATGCTGAAACAAGGTGACCTATGGTACAAGAAGAGTAAATAAGCTGCTGTCCTTGGAGATCTCTTTTATTTTTACTCATTGTGTTTTAAACACCACAAGTCTCTTCTCAGTTGTGGAAGACAAAGACTCTTCCAGTGTCGCAGTAGACTGAGGGCAGGACCGAGTGAAATGTGCTTGTCCCAAACGGTAAGTTTGTGAAGAGGTGGAGCCGGCTGGCTGCATTGTTAGCAGCTCTGGTTTTACTGGAGCTGATGGGTTTTGGAGTGCTTTCTTCTACCCCACAGCACTCATCTATGTCATGTATCAAGGAGAGCAATTACTTGACAACGTGCAGAGATATTAGGTAGTACCTGAAAGTATTCAGCTGGTTTGGACGGTGTCTGGAGTCTACCTCTTCATAAAACTAATCTTTATCAAGGCCCAAGAATCTTCCTTTGTAGCTTATCCAGAAACTGTCCATGAGCCAAGAAGTTCAGAACAACCAAGAGTATGAAAATGCAGTTAAAAGTGCACGTGATATGCATGGAGGCTGTACGGGAAACAGTCGCAGGAATTGTAAGGCTTGGCAGAAAAAAAGCATCTTGCCCCAGGTTAAGGGTACTTGGGAGGCTTATTGAACCTTCACTCTGGCCATTTGCACACAATTTTGTGTTATTATTTACTACATGATTGAATTGAAATGTGAATTCACCATAGCAACCCAGGCTTCAAATGGGGCATACGATGCTTTCCAAAATTACCTCCTTAAAAAGGAGTAAAGAACGTGCTCTGTGTAATCTGAACTCTTGCAAAATGTTATTAGCAAAATATGGCTTTAATAAACAACACATTTTCTCCAATTCTTAGAGTACATTTAATAAGGAAAGGTTGCAATTACAAACAAATATCATCTATATTCATATATATATAAAATGAGCTATTTCAGCTTAATCCATTTTTGAGGAAAAAATTAAGATGGGGGACACACAGCTGGCAATGGTAAGACCAAGGCCCTGTGGGACATGTACATGATGTGGGTGAGGGTTTCTGTGCCACTGCCTTCTTGTTCCACTGTAAGAAAAACAAAACAGTGACAGGTCATACATTCATTCATGCATTTTACTCTTTCCATTTAACCAGTCCTTTTGCCAGAAAAATAATGGAGCATCCAGCAGATGACATAATTGTACATAAATAAATATTTATTCAAATCCCCTACTTGCAGTCATTTCCCACTAACAAAATACCAGAGTCAGCTGGATTTCTGGAAAGCAGAATGTGTCCAGAAGTTTTGCTAGGTTATGCAGAATTATGCTTGTTTAACTGAGCCTTTGAAAGTCTCATATGATTTTAGATGTATATGTTTGTGTGTGTGTCTGTGTGTCTGTGTACCTGTGCGTGTCTATCTATTCATATTATGTGATACAAAACACTTGGACTTGCACATCCATTTCACTTTTTTCCTGTTATTCTCAGGTAGACATTACTAACAAGATTTATCCTAAGCATAAGCGTACATAAGGTTTTATGTCGTGGACATCAATTTAATATAACAGATGTACATCTTTTTTTTTTAAGCAGAGTTTGAAGAGATTCAGCCATGTGTATGTTTGGCATGAGAAAAGAGCTATACAAAACGGAACAACCTTCTCACCCTCTTTACAGATTATTTCTTGTGATTAAAGTGACAATGCAAATCAGGCAAATCACAGCTATTTGTTACTATTTTTAAAAGCAAGTCAAGAACCCAAGCCCTGTAGCGAACAAGTACTACAATGGGTGAGATAACCCATGTCTCTCCAACACTTATAGAGATGTTTAGGAATCTGTTTTCAACAGGAGACAAATGGGAGCTTCTTCTGCACCTAGCAGTGAAGAAGAAGCCCCAAGCCTCTGAATTTTTTAATTGCTACGCTACTGTAAGCTTTCTTTCACAATGCAGGCCAGCGTAATGGATAGAGGAAACCTGGGGCACAGTGGCGGCCAGATTTACTTCTATGCGTCTCTAGTATCCAAGCTAGTAGTCTAGACTCAGGAGAAATGCAGCTTCAGACCTGAGAAGGCCGGTGGTGGGACCTGTTTTGGACCTGCTTTTTGACGTGATGCAAGTTGCACCAGAAGCCTTTACTGGCAATGGGAGAGGCCTGGATGCGCGGCTCAGAAGAGCTGACTCCTCGTCCTTGTACACATGGGCACAGTTAACTTATGGTGGACACACCAGCCTTGCTGGGTGTCTACAGAGTCTCAGTCTGGCTGGTTCAACTCATCCATTTTCAGACTAAATTTTCAGACTGTTCATTGTAAACAGAGACCTGGGAATCTGGACCCAGCATTTTTGCAGATATTCTTGTCTTTTCCACTTTATTGCTAGCTCTCTCTTTTGGGATGTTACGCAATAATATTAGAACATGCTTCAGCTTCAAATATCAGCTTCCCATTTGCAATTCATGATACTAACTGAAAATTTCACAGGACAAAAGCACATCTTATGGATTGGCTTAAATCTACTATCCTTATTTTAGATTCTTGTAAGTTAATTCAAACCACAGAAGGTTTGAATTTTGTTTTCCTTTTTAATCTAAAGATATTATTTGTTTTGGCTTAAAGGGAATTGTGAGGAATACTGATATACTTAGAAAGAACACATTTAAGTACTTTCTGAAAACAGCAAATGAACCTTAGCAGTAAGATCCTGCTGTATGTGAGGCTCTAAAACTGCAATGTACAAGGGCTTTATTGGGATGTAAGTATAGGGGTGTAAAATTAGTTACATGTCCAAATGTGTGTAATCCAAGATGATATCCAGTTTAAAATGGCTAATGCATAAGGAAAAAATTATTCTCAAAATTTAAAGGAATCGGTTTATACTCCCATCCAAGATTTCTAGTGACATCACACACCATGAAACAATAAAATCTAATAAAGCTTGTTCACTTCAACAAAAGTTTTAAAATATGTTCAGAAAGAACTTCCCTCAGCAGTGCTGCCTGACTTCAGCCTTGAAAACCTAAATCTGACAGTCGTTCACTTCTTTTTTACTTCTCTTTCTACCACACAGAACAGCATCTTTGCTTTTCCTTCCCAGCCTGCACCAACAACATGCATCAGCCATACCAACACTCTGAAATATTTTATGTAGAACATTCCCCATATTCACTGGGAAATACCAGAAACTGATGCAAGTCCTGACGTAAGTTTTCAATAAAATAATGAAATTAGATCCTACCTAGTAGGAACAGTGCACATTTGATTTCAGAGCTCCATAACTCCATGGCTACAGGCAGTATAATTTCATAGTTCTCAGAATATGTGAAACTCAGGAGCTACTCAGAAACATAAACTGCAATTCCGGGAGGTAAAGTGAAATATCTATTAGTTGTATGTATCAAAGTTTGTCTTCTCTAAAAGAATATACATTACAGAGAGATACTTCTGATACCTGACATACGGTCTTCTTTCAGGGAAATCAGTGCTATGTAAGTATTAAAAGAAATGTTCCATTCTCAACCATAGGCAAAGGCAGAGTCTTTTTTGGCCTTGGTTTTCACAGAGTAAATTCATTAGTTTGAATTGTGTTTTTATTAATGCTAAAAGTCAGGGAAAAAAGGCAGGACCAAACCCCATAATGCCATTGCTCTGCTATTCGGAAAAATTTGCTTGCCTATACTTTAAGCTCCCTGGGAGAAAGTCTGTCTTCACAGTGGTTTCAGACTGTGTACAAGACAATAGAAGCAATGCTGGAATATAATAAATGCTTAACAATATTAACAGTGCCAGTGGATTCAGTCCTGGTCCATGTAATTGCAAAGTGTGTCCAGATGCTGCAATGATGCATACCTTGTAAATGCATCTAATGCTAAACAGATAATAAAGGTTGAATTAAAGAAGTCGATGGTTTTGGCCTTGTTGCTGGCTGGCAGTTAGGGAGTGTACGTGAAATAAACCATCACCATAATTAGCACTGATTGGCACTCTACCATCTCCAAGGAGATCCAAGATGTTGACTCTCTCACTTCTGGGAATGGTCCCTCTGGGGCAGCGTTCAAAGCATTGACAGGTTGGTGCAGTAAAGCCTTAATGCCTAATGCCCAAACTTTTTACGATTCGCCAATTAATTTCAACTTGGGGAGCTGTCAGTTCAGCCCTTTTTCCAAAACGTAAATGAGAAATGCTTTTTAAAGGGTTTTCTCACAAAATAATTGCAGAAGGATGGCCGGTTCCAAGACAAAACCCAGGCACAGCTTTATTATGTACCTAAAAGGAGATATAGGTTTTCCTCCTAATTTATCATCAACATGACTATTTATCTCATCATGTCCTACATCTCAGGCACTGCACAGACCATCCTCTAAAGTCAGCGGTACACCCACCCTGTAAAAAGCTATTTAAGTCTACTCAATTATATAAACCAGTTTAATCTAAAGCAACAGCAATGCAGGGTAACTGTAGGCTAGCCTGGGTAAGAATTATCTTGGCTGTGCCAACAGATTTCCTGTCTGTTTCTTAACTCTCCATATTTCAAGTCTCCTCTGTAAGAACATTTGTCTGTTACTTATTCTGAAACTATGGATGACAGGGTTTCCACAAAGGTGTATCAATACCTACTTAATGTTAAAGATGAACACAGGTGCTTCATGAAAATGGGGTGCACTTGAAAATAGACTTTATTGATGTTTCTCTGGAGGCCAAAAGATCCTGTGATGGAAGGTGTTATGACAATTCAAGGTATTGGTGATAAGTCACTTGGTAGTATTCCCCATTTTCCTGGTTTCTTTGAATTACAGCGCACGCAGGTCTATTTGAAATAAAAAAGTAAGGACACCCCTGATACGGGAACGTGCCTTTCTAGTAGGACTGGGCATTGATGGGTAGGAGTCTGTTACAGTAAAGGGAGCTAGAAGATAGCTGAATGAGAGCTGAGACAAAAGGGAAATTCTTTGTGCTAAATGATTAAAACTAAGGCACTTTGCCAAAGCGTGCATACATTATAGCACGCTACTTATTTGGGTGAAGAAATCCCCCAAGTTCCACTTCTTGCGCACTGACAGATCAGCTCTGAGCCATCAATTTTCCCCAGCAACGTGCCCAGGACCGCTGCTGTCAAACACACAGCAAAGCCTGCTGCCCATCGAGGCCCATTTGAGGATCTGGACTCTGGTTTCTCCTGGAATTACATTTTTGAATGTGTGTGACACAACAGATGATTGCATTATAACGAGTGTAGAGTTCAAAACTTGGCACCAGTGCCTGCTCTTTTTCCAAAGTCAAGTGTAAAGTCTTAGGGCCCTATTAATGAAAAATCCATCCCATGGCTGGATCACAGAAAAAGGAGGGCCTCAAATTATGAGCAGGATATGTTATAAAAGCCATGTGTTCATGCAAAAATATGATGGGATATGGGCACAGAAAGTTACATGTGGATTTCACTAGATGCATAGGGATTCCTGGTATGCACATAAATTTATACGTTGTACTTAGAGACACAATGCAAAGGGTCTGGAGGCTGTAAATATGTTTCCCTGCTGCATAAAGTAGGGTGATAAACAATGACATGTCAAAATCCCTGAAAATCAAGGTTGAGGCCAAACTACAGCTTGAAGTAGCCAAACACAACTGTCCATGCATGGACAGTAGAGCTAAGGAACTCAGCAAATCATGAAAGATATAGCAAGCCTTACTTTTCTTTATCCTGTCTGATGGTTTTGCTTCTAAAGAGTGAAACCAATCACTCTTGTACGATAATATATCAACCATGCTCCCTGAACAATGTGGGGACCTGTTAATAGTTTATACTATCTGAGTATTTGACATAGGCTGCATTTTATTTCTTTTTACTGTTTTAATCAAACAGTTCAGGAAAAGATAAGACAGAAGAATTTTCCATCAGAAAATATCACAGTATTAATATCTCTAGCCTTAGCCAACTTACGCAAAGCAGACTATGCTCCTTTTTGTAATATGTTTAATTCCCCATACATCTCTGCTCATTCTTTCATGGACAGCCTGGATTACAATAAAGTGGTTTTTTAGGGTTTTGTTTCTTTTTTAAAAAAATAACAAGGCAGGCTGGGTTCATGCTGCTCACTTTCTGCAAGTTGTACTTGTAGCCTAACTTGCTCAGCTCCCTTTCTCTCATAGCTGCATGTGTGCAGTCTTTGCCTACCGTTAATCCCCAGCGTGATGGTCTTTGTAAACGAGACAATGCAGAAGTCATGAGAGGACTCTGGGAAGGAGATTTGAGGCTGATTTTGTAAGGCTGCTTTCAGAAGAGCCCTTTGTCTTTAGCGTATGCATCGTTCTACTGTCGGAAAAGGCACGGAGAGGAGTGAGGCCAGAGCATACAGTCCTTTGGCAATTCTGGATAAGAGCTTTGCTCTTTGGACTACTTGAATTTGCCATAATTTATGCCATCCCAAAGCTTCTAAATTACGTCTAAAGCAGCTCTATCCTCTTTGGTATGGATTCTTATTAAACAGCATGAAACATGAGCCATTGTGACTGAAAACTAGTTTTTCTCACCGACATGAAGACCTCAACTGGTTTTTCTGTACATGAAACAACGTGACAGCAGCTTTCAGTTTTTTACAGTGTAAGCATGTCACAGTGTAAGCTGGAGGAAGCATTAAGCCAGCTGATTCAAGCAGGGACATCCAGGACCTACACAGGACATGTACACCTTCAGCATTGCCGATGATGCTTAGATTTTACACATGACTGCAAGGAAAAATTACAGCTCCAGAAACAGAGCTTCATATTGCATCGTCACAGAAATGCAGCCTAGCTGCACTGCCAGCCAAACACTGCTGGTAAGGACCACTTTAATGCTATAGAATAAGTTGTGTCAAAGTATAATGGCCTTCAACAAAGGAAAATGGGAACTAAAGCTCCTTTGCTCAGATTCTACTTTTGTATTACCAGGGTCTTCAGGCAGAATGTGTGCGGGGGCGGGGTCTTGGGAGCTTAGAAATGGAGGGGAGTAGAAACAGTCGTCATAGTCAGTGTGTTCCATATACCTTGAGAATTCATTAAATGGTCTATACTGGTGCCAGTAGAACAGAGGCAAGAGAGTGAAAAACTAAGAGTCTGTTTGCACAGTCAACAAAGAGGAGGAAAATAAATACCACCAAAGCTGTAAATATGTCACAAAAGGTTCAAAAAACTGTATGTTTCCAGGGGAACAGAAGGTTTCATTACAATTATGACTTTAGCTCTGGAAAAGCATTCAGTTAGAACACAGGTGGTTGTCATAAAAATTGTGTATATTAGGAAAAATCACAGTGTTGTCTGTTGCAAAGTAGGAATAATTCTGTCCAATACCTTCTAAGCATCGCAGCTGGCAGGTTTTATTTAATAAACTGCGTTAATAAATACAATGTATAACTACATCATGTATCTGCAATATTACTATACATGTAAAAAATGCTGTAAACATAAGGATTTTTAGTATAGTATCCTCTACGAGAAATTCACTCCATCTTCTGAAAAAGTTTATCATTGAAAAGACGAGATAGGTTACAATTAATGTGCACAGACTGACATAAAGTCCAATTCTGCAAGATGTTGCAGAGCTTTCTCTCTTACTGCTATCACTAGGACTGCAAATTATTTGAAATAGTTGCTTAAGCGTTTTGCAGGAGATAAGAGTTCCTTACATCCTTAACATTTTCAGAAAGAGAAATGAGTCTGTATTTCCATGGACAGATGGCTCAGACAACATAGCTAATGCTGTTTGGGATTTATGTGGGACAGCAGGATAGATGAGTTCCTTTTATACATCACCCAGCTAGAAAAAATGTAAAAATATGAAAGGGCTCCCTCTGTCCCATCTTGCATAGGAGATAAGAGTGAGGAGGAGATGATATTTGGGTTTTCTACTAAATGCAGTTGCAGGCCAGCTGGAGAATGACTGCTCTTGCATGTGCATTAAATAACATGTGTACATCTACGTACATTTTTGCCCCAGATACTAGGTAGGTGTTAACAAAACAGCTGAACAATTTATGAAATTGGTTTTGTCCATTTTTAGTTTTCCCATCCACAAGGTCTGCACATTCTGTTCTGTAAGCCGTAGATTCTCAGTACAACATACACTTCTGTTCTGAAAACAGAATATTGTCCTATTATTGCCAGAAGGTCCCAAATAGAAAAGAAAAGAAAACAAAACAAATAAATCAACTGTGATTAAAAACAACAACAACAACAACAACAAAACAAACAAGAGCACTCTTCTCCTGCCATCTTACAAAACAAAATCCTTCAGGCATGATTTATTAGTAAAACCAGCTATGGACAGTTAATAGTGTACATCTGGATCTAATGAACAAATGCACAACCAAAATCAATTTTTTTCCCAGAGCTTAAGTGAAGTAATTCAACTGTACTTTAACAAAAGCTTTTATTTCCACATGAAGAGGTGGGCAGCCATTCAATCAGACATGACTGAAATTGTTTCAGTCAGTTAAATTGCCCAATATTTTCATGTTACCTTGAAAAAAAAATAGAGGAGAGCACGTGTGTGTCATTTTGATATAAGGGAACGTATGTCTCTACCTACAAGATGTTTAATATATATAAATTTATATACAAATATTTATGAATCTATTATACACAGAATAAGTAATACACTTACATTAACATGAAACATCACAATGAATTAGGATCATAAATAATAGAAAGTGTATGTGGAACGAAAAAGCTGGGATATTCTTTACTGAGCTCTATAGCCTTCTGGGTAGAAAAGCTAATTTTGAAAGCAGATGCTCCTGTCTACTATAACAGAATTTCTGTTTAAGTTTTTGAGTGGGTGTTCACTGCTTTCAGCTGGTAGTGAGGATTTTTCGCAATGCCTCCCATCATTAATTGCCCAGATTTTGTTGCACGCGCAGCAGTAGAAATGGGAGGACCTGTGCTTAAGGAAAAAGCTCAGTAAGAGTTTCTCTCCGGCACGTATATAATATTTCAGTACCTCTAAGCAATGCAAGGAGGCTCACCGAAGTCAACAGAACTACTGACATGTTTAAAGTGAAACACGTGTGTGATTGTTTGTAGAACTGGAGTCCATAATTTTAATTCTCTTTAACAGTGGCTTAACTCTTAATAACATACAGCTAGCAGGCTGCTTTTCTTTTACTCCTTTTTTTCTTGGAAGCATGCCACAATTCTTTTAAAGGTGCTTTTGAATTAGTCTAGCATCGCTGCTAAACAGCACAGCAGAATATCAAGCACTGTTGTGGATTTTTTCCAATTAATTTAGGATTTACAGCTAAACATAGGTGACATGATTTAACATGAATAATCCATGTACCATTAAACAGCAAAATTTCAGTGGAGGGGTTTCTTTAAAAAAAAAAAAAACCAGACAAAATGTTTCAAACATATGCCAAACATTGACAGGGTTGTTAGCAGCAAAGTGGCTGAAGGAAAGCTGGACAACTGCAAATAGAGCAACTTTAGCTGGTGGATTATTCAAACCATCAAATAATGGCTGATGACTTCCTCATATTCAGGTGGCCTTTACTGACTTTGCTACAGCCTCACACTCTTTTTTGTTTCTGAAAATCTCTCATAACTGGAGACCAATGATCTCTGAAGGAGGTGGACCTAGTCAGTAATTTTCTTCTTGCTCTGGAACTTAAACTGACACATTTTTTCATGCAAGAAATTCAGCTAGAGCTTGCAACCGTACAGGAAAAATAAATCTTCTGTAAGATGTATTTGTGTTGATAATTGGCGTGGCTTTTCTTACGCGCCATTCATTTTCTGTAAAGAACAAATCTTTAGGGTAAAAAAAGCTAATGAGAAGAAAAGAAAAAGTACTTTCATCCTTTTAGTTTAGCTTCCGCACGTCGTAAAGCAGTCAGATATGACAACAATGGAAGCCAAAAAAAGTGACATAATAATGAGATATTTATATCCAACTACATAAAATGCTAAATGAGCTAAACATTGACCTCACTGTCTTTATTCTTTCTAAATGTTGCCCAGAGTGGCACACAAGACCAAGAATTATTCAGCGGTCTAATAAGGGGAATTCTGCATGCCTCCAGCCGGCCCTTCTTTGTGAGCCAGTAACTAAAATGGATCATATTTGATACTATATCTAGTTTTGCCCAGAATTTATTGCCTGATCTTGGCTAGTGCTCAATAGCTATTTTTTTGTATGCACTTTTTATACAGCACGTTTTACGCTGTATTGGAAAAGCCTGCAGTCTAGCTTTCCATGCTACCAAATAGAAAACTGTAAACATATGAGTAGTATCTAAGAGGAGCTACTACCACCCAAACTACTGTGGTTGGAGAAGTCTTCCTTGTTCCCAAAATGACGTTCTACAGAATTTCCTTAAGTTATATTTTACTTCCTTTATCATATATCTTAGTAACTGAGATATGAATATATAAGGTATATGAAATATCAGATTCACTTCCTGTTTGAAGTACACGAAAGTAGTGAAACAGTGCAATAGGTAGGATAGGTTAACTACTTCCAGCCACTGCTTAGGGATCCTATGATCATAGGTGCTCTCATGAAAGTTCCTTTATAATGAATTTCCAAAATATTTCATTTAAAATTACAATGCTTTATAAGGATGACTCTTTTTTTTAATAACCAGAAAGAAGTACTCAATGATTTTACAGATGAAGGGACTCAGATTTTTTTTTAATTGCTTTTTTTTTAGCAAGAAGCATTGGCATCATTTTCAGCTTTGACTGCTTCGAAGGATTAAATTAAGAATGGCAGGTATTTAGTGGGGGCTCAGATAATTGTATATCTGGAGATGTAATGAAGCTCTGAAATATTTCTTCCCCCTGGGAGGTGAGAGTGCTGGCTATTACAATAGCTTACTTCTTTTATGCTTGACAGTTGAAGGGCTTTTTTAAATAACGGCAGGAAGCCCAGAGCTTTTCTATGTACTCCTTGCCTTTCAGTGTGCCGGATGCCCTGGCACCAGCGAGGCTTTGAAACCTTCTCCTGTTTCTTCAACACCTGATGGTGATTGTTCGACTGGAGATTTACAGCTGACCTGGAACTCAAAGCTTTCAAATAGCTGAAGTTACAGAAGGTTGAAATGGTGCTGGATTCACCGGAGTGATAATGTTATCGGCATCCGACAGCTGCTGAACAGTGAAATGAGATGGTAATTTCTGCATTCCAGCAGTCAAATGTTCCTACCACCAAAAACACTAACACAACTCAAAGAAAAAGCTATTTAGAGGCCTTATCTTCCGCACATGTTTGCATATGTTTGAGCTCTAACCACATCAGTAACATTACTAGCTTTAGTGGAATATCTCCTGTGATAGTTTATCGCACACATAAGTACTTGCAGGATGAAGGCCTTGGTTAGTTATCTCGAAGGGGAAGCAGCCCAAGAAGCCATGATCAGGGAAGAAAAGAGACTTCCTCCCCCTGCTCTTGGAGACAGTCCCATCCCCTCAGGGCTGAGAAGAACTGATGAAGCCAAATGTTGTGTTGGGGCATCTCTGCAAAATTTTTGTGGCCTGAGCAGTGTTTTCTTTCACAGAATGGCAGCATCACAGAGTGGCTGAGGTTGACGGGCACTGCTGGAGATTGTCTAGTCCAACCTCCCTGCTCAAACAAGGTCAGCTAGAGCAGGTTGCTCAGGACCATATGCAGCTGGGTTTTTAATATCTCCAAGGATGGAGACCCTACCACCTCACTGGGAAACCTGTGCTACTGTTTCATCACCCTCACATTAAAAAAGTTTTTTCTTATGTTCAGAGGGAACGTCCTGCATTTCAGTTTGTGCCCATTGCCTCTTGACCTGTCACTGGGCACCAGCGAGAAGAATCTGGGTCTGTCTTCTTTACGCCCCCCATTAGGTATTTATACACATTGATGAGATCCCCCGAGCCTTCTCTCCTCCAGGCTGATCAGTCCCAGCTCTCTCAGCCTCTCGTAGGGAAGATGCTCCAGTCCCTTCATCCTCTCTGTGGCTCTGCGTGGGACTTGCTCCAGTATGTCCTTCTTTCTCCTTCACTGGGGAGCCCAGTAGTGGACCCAGCACTCCCCATGTGTCTCACTAGGACAGGGCAGAAGGGATGGCTCAACCCTCCCCTTGACCTGCTGGCAACTCTGGAAATGCTCTGCCTAACTCAGCCCAGGGAGCTGCTGTCCTTCTTTGCAGCGAGGGTGCATTGCTTTCAGTAAAGGTGATACAGATCTGTCAAAATCTGGGGTCCTTTCAGAGACCGTAATTGCTCAGGCATTATGAAGGTCCTAAGTTGCACATAAACCTCGAAAACACCCCCTTATCTGTCCCCTTGTCTCCCCTCCATCCACTGTTCCTAAGAAACCAGTAGTAAGCGAGAGACAAGAAAAAAAGGTGCAAGTTCTTTATATGAACAACTTCATACCTAACGTTTAGAAATGGAGGGTTTCATTGCTACTTGCTCCTTTAAAGCCACAATACAGCATTTGAAGTGACACCGCAAAACTGCAAAACAAGTGTTCCTGCAGTTATAAACAAAAGGGGAGATGAGGTTGGAGATGATTTATGTCTGTAGGAAGGAGAAGTTACTATAGATACATAAAAGGAAAGCCATGAAGCTTTATTAACTAAGACATAAAAGGATTGCATCGGGGATAAAGTTCCCTGATGTAATAACAGTGAAAAAGGAACAGTTATTCCAGAGATGAAACCAGTTCAACATCTGAACAATATTTTCAAACTGTAAAATACTCTCTTATGCAGCTGGGTTTCTCTCATTAGTCTTTCTCTCATTAGTCTTGTTATTACTATCATCATTCATGTCCCTATTCAGATGCGAACATGTACTGATAGTAATTCCCACATCTGTAAGAAAAGGCTTTATGTGGAAAAGGGAAGAATTAAAAGGAAAATGCTTTGGCAGGAAATGTTTTTTTTTTTTCTTTAAAAAAAAAAAAAGAGAATGGCGGTATTACACTGTCAAACAACAACCCCAAATCTGGGCAAAGATGGAGTATAATTTATTTTGTGAAACACTAATAAGTAATAAGCTAGGGAAAAATAGATTAAGAATATTAATGTCTTTGAGAATATTAAATTATGGTATGTCTTGAATTATCTTCTTGAAATTATTAAAATATTCTTAAAATTAGTTTAGTCTGAATTATTGTAACAGAAAACCAGTATCTAATAGTAACAGACTATCAGCATCTTGCTCTTACTCTGGTATATACAGTTTATTGTAGTAAATCACGTACACGCAGAGGCATACACAGGTATGTATGTAGTTACACATTTACCAGGCATTTATATTTTCATAATATTATTTTCTATTTACATTTCTAACACAGCACAACATCCAATTTCCAGGAATCCTACTAAGTCTAGCAAGAGTGAACCTGTGCTTAGGAATAAAACTAAACGACACTGGCTAAAACTAGCTTGGCAACATATTTTTTAGGCTGAAAAGAATATGTTGCAAACACAAGTCAGAAGATCACTTGCAGTGATCTAAAGCAGTTATTTAGATATTAAGTGTGTAAATCCTGAAAATAAACAAACTGAACTAAGATTTCATTGGTACCCTGTGTTTGTACAATAATACTGTTTATGCAGGTGGATTGCTGCCTACCTTCCTAACTTGCTGTCCAGTCACATATTATAAAAAAATGCTTGCCACCCTTCTACCCTTGGTCTATGTGTTTGCAAGCAAAATGTGCCGTGAAAAAAGAAACTTCCTGAAACCACTATTTACCTTTAATCTTTGTACTTCCCTTTAAAGAGAAAGAGGTAAAAAAATTATTCAAATTATAAATGAAAAAGTCTGTCAAATGAATTAAACATTCTGTTTCCACGGTTAGGATAGTTCATTACAGTACATTTTCAATGTTGCTTAGCCTTTGGGTACCTTACATCCTGGAAAGACAGTAGAATGTTCTAGCAGAATCCTATAAATAAAAGATGTCTGTGATTTTTTTTTTTCACTAATACCCCCACCCCAAGCCTTACAAATTACTTGTAGGTTAAAACTTTTTACAGTTTATCAAGTTACATCAAGAAGAATGTTTTTACTGCTATTTTATGAGTCCATAATATAGAGTTTTATAAGACAATCTTAAACCAAAGCATCTTCAATAAAACACCAAATAATGACTTTGTTAAAAGCAAAAATGTATAACAGCTACTTCTGCAATGCCTGTGAACAGGTTTAACGTATCAATGTGTACCTAGTCATAATACAGACGAGTCAATAAAACAGGGAGCCTCTACCTTTTTTATGCTCAAGCAATTTAAATGTTTCTTTTTAATAGCTTTCAACTCATGCTTTCTTCCTTCACTTCTGTTCAAGGGGATAGGAGCTTGCACTATTAATAATTGCTCTTAGAAAAACAGTAGTAAAATATTTTTAGGTAAAAAACAATAGAGATTCTTGGGCAGGACAGGTTTAGTCAAACACTTTATGTGATAAGATTAACACAAAAGATGGTAGAATTGTTTTAAAGATAGTTTGAAAATTATCCTTGCTTGTATCTTTAACGCAACAACTTGTGTTTCAGTTATAAAACTGCATCCTGAAGGAAATCCCTTGCAATTTTCTAAACAGAAGCAAAGTACTACATTTTAAAGGATATTCTTTAAAAAGTAGATAAGTTTCACAGTAGTGATTTTACATCAGATGTTTTAAAACCTGTGTTAAGGAGAAGCAGTCCTTTTGGCATCAGGGAAGCGATGTTGAAATCTGAAGCTGCGGTTTGCTTGCGCTTGCAGAAATTGGTATAGCCCTTCTCTTTACTTTGAGTGTCTATACTATGTTACAGCCAATGAAGATGTAGCTCTTCATTTCATGGAACAGATGGCTCCAAAAAATATAGCCCCCAAAAGGACGATGACTATGTGTCATTTCAAAACACAGCACTAACTGTGCCAGTTCAAAGCAGATGTAGCAATGCAGGCAGAAACATTTATTAGCTTTTACATATTTCAAAAGGCAGGCGTCTGTGTCTGCCAGGACTCTCCGAGGAGCTCCCTACCCATAAATATTTAAAAACTAGTCTGATGAGCACTGGTATGTCTAATCCATGTGAATCTTAATGTCCAAAGATACTTCCAGCTCCAAGTAGGTGAGCGGGCTCACCCGGCAATCCACCCCCTAAAGCCAGGACAGCTCTGGCTGGAGTTGCTTAATGAAGCATTGAGGTGAGTAACTCAGATGGAACTTCAGCAATGAACTGGGATGTTTGCAAGCTTTCATGGGTCTTCCTTCTTTATTCTTCATGTTTCATGATTGGTTTCCCAAGTCATGGAGTGCGATTGTGGTATAAGAAGCCTTAAAAGCAGAGAACCAGCAGCTCCGAAAAGCTGGTATTATCATGAAAATACCTGAACCACAGTATGAATTTAGCTGCAGCTGAAATGATCTGTGTACATGAATGATTTGTCTGAAAAGTAGTAATTTTCCAAGGTTCATGCAAACAAATTGAATTAGCATGGATGATTAAAGTAGGGCTGTGACAATGACTCAGTCAAGAAGCTATTGAAACAATTTCTGACTAATATTTCTAATTATTTGCTCAGCTATAGTCATGACAGTTCCAACCTGTTATGTTGCTTAAAATTTATTACTTTAATAGTGCTACAGACTATATTTAAATATTCATTTTAATACCAATTCTAGATATGCTAGTAAAAAAAGGCATTACATCATAGCAGTGGTGAATTAAAAAGTAGAACTATATAAGAAAGTGCTTATCCCTTTTTTAAAAATATTTTGCAAATAAACCAAAGAAGATTTTTTTTTTTCCTATTCTTTTGTTGAACCTCATATGGAATGTAGTAAGTTACTGAAAGTCTATTGTAAGACTCTAAAGAATGGTTCAAAAAAATCACAGAAAAAATATTCACAGTTTTTGCACAGCTTACAAGGATTTCTGCATAACTCTACAGACTTCATCTCCATTACATTCTGTAGGAACTTCTTGATAATGGATATCTGCTTTTATATATATTTATACATATATATATGTGTGTGTGTGTGTGTGTGTATATGTATGCATTGCCTTGAGGATTTATACTGGAACTTATTCGTTTTAATAGATTAGAGAAAATACTCATGCAATAGTCATGAAACCTTATCATGGACCCACTCACCATCTGTTCACTACAGCTGACTTCTAGGAAAAAACAGAGGGCAATACAGAAAAGGTTTATTGTAAAAAAAAAAATGCATTTCATTAATCATATGAGTAGTATTTTTTTGTTTAGAGCTTTAAAGTAATATAAAGCACACAATACAAAAAATATTAGTTGAGTATAGAACCTATTACTACAAGGTACAAGACAAAAAAAGCTGGTTTTCTCATATTGTCCTCTGTAGACAATTGCACTTCTTCATACCATTTACTCAAAAAGGTACATTTTCTTTTGGCACCCTGGCATGTTAGAAACTTCTTTCAAGCACATGGAACATCTTGTTTTTCCATTTCATCTCTCCACTGCATGAAAAAACCAGTAATAGTTGGAGAGTTGTTCCTTGGAGAAGGAAGTTTTCTGTGTGTTCATCTGAAACAAGCAATGTCGTGATGCAAGAGCTCTGTATGATAAATAGTATTTGGAATGAAAAGTTTAATGAGTACAGATATTATCAGAGTTGTTCTTTAGCCCCAAGTGAATATTAATAGCATGTGTTTTGTATTTCATGACACACTTTCTGAGAAATCTTAATTAATGGAAAATATTTCCATTCTCAGAAATATGCAGTGCTTGCTATTGAGTAAGATTTTGTGTAAAAGTAATGTGATTTGAATAATTATTTTTTGGCTATCACTGTGTAGTTACTTAGAAGACCTCAGCTAGATACTTAATGCATTCAGTAGTTATCGTTTTGAAGTCTTTGCTATCCTCAGTCAGCCTTCCAAAGGACACTTTAAAAATGAGATGAAAAGAAATAAACAAATAGCAATGTTTTTCTGTCAATATCTAATAACTCTGCTTTTGTATAGAGGTGGTAGCCATTGGATGGTGAGTTCAAAACAGACTGTAACGCTCTATTTCCTAAGTGAGCCCAAGATCACCAAATGGTCCTCTCAGTTATGCATTCCTTTATGAACAGTTTGCTTTTGTTCACTCTTGCGTTGTTTTTCTCTTAAAACCAGAGTTATGTTTTCTTAGATCATATCTGTCTTCTAAATAAGCCCAACATCATCAAATGTCCCTCTTTATTATGGGTTCTAAGAACATGTAGACTACAATAACAAATAAGGGTTTTTTAAATATGACAACAGAAAGTGATGAACTGATAGGATGAGTTAGAACAAATCTGTGCCACTGACAACACAAATAAGGATGCAGGAGCTCAATTCAGCCGGGCATTGTAAGAGCATGAGAGAAGAAAGCTATTACAGAGTCCCTCTGCTTATTAATGGATCACTTTGCTTTCGAATAAAATCTTTGAAGGAAATAAAAAAAAGAAACAACCCACCACCTAGAAGTATATCTTAGGCCAAAGCAACAGGCAAAGATTTTAATTATTTTTTCGTATTTGGAGAACGTGATTTTCCTTAATTACTTTCAACAGAGCTCTTAAAATCCTTTCTTACATTTTTAATAAGTTAGTTTCTATTGCTCTAATGTGACAAATGCAGCTAGGATTAATCAGATTGGTGCTGTTCATGGCATTACAATAGGGTGTATTTATCTCCCAGGTTACACAATCTGACATTGTGAGGATCTACAAGATACTCCTTGCCTTGCTTGATGTTGTGGAGTATTCGATCTTACTTTCTGAAGTCCCTCTTACCATCGACTGGTAAAGAAGTTCAGAGAAGTTAGTCTAAAACAACCACATTCTTGCTTATTTCTAGGGTTGGATTCTGCCATTTTATTTATGCTGAAATGGTACTTAGCTGGCAGAAAAGGAATTAATTCCAGACTAGAGTATGAACCAGAATAAACTAAGTTGGCAAAACATAACCAGAGTATCAAGGTCCAAACGACTCACATTGAACAGACCTTCTTTCACGATGCCTGACTCATTTTGAAAAGCACTTCAGCCATGAGGAACTCCATTGAAGTGAAGTGCTTTGTCAGGAAATATGTCTGCTTAAGATAGCTGCAACACTGACTTTTGATAACATGTAGGCACAACGTCTGTCACTGCCGGGATACCAGATAATTGGAGTTATCCACTAATCCAATCACAGCGAATTAAATCTGTGTGCATGTGCACACGCGTGCGCGCGCGCACACACACACAAAGAGGGGGGATATTTCACCATGAACAGTTTCAAAATAGACAATCTTTCCTCCGGTTTATAAGTGTCAAGGCCATGACGATCTACTTTCTGTTCAAAACAAGCTCACTTGCTAACAACCCTCAGTTAAACCACTACCACGATCCCTGTATTTGGGTATTACATGCTCTGGAAGCGGCCCAAAGACAATTAGAAAATGATAATCCTGTACAAAAGTCTCTCTAAGGAAAAGGATGTAAATGTATAAATAATCTTTTATAGATGCACCAAACCCAGGCTTCGGGGACAAAAGACTCTGTGAGTGAATGCTACAAATGTGGGGCACAGAAAGTTTTCAAGCAGATCATACGGTGACAGACTGTCTTATCCAATAGTGGCAATTCTGCATATATAAAGTATGTGAGAAAAGTTGCCAGTATATATCTGCAGGAGAACTATATTAAATATAATCTTCTCTCCTACTACTTATATTCTATTTCTATGCCACTGCCTATAAAACAGCAGCAGCACAGAGAACCATTTAACTACAGCAGCGTAACACACCAGCAACAAGAATTTCTTTCACGAACGTGAAAAAAAGCATGAAGCTATTTGTATGGTTCATAAATCAAACTACATTTTTCTTCAAACAGTTGTAATAGAAACTCCCCTGCACACTGTTCTCAGTTTCCTAACAATATTCCTATTGGAAATTAAAAACTAAAAAAGGCCTCATATATGTCAGCCTCCTCTTTGATGCAAAAAGAAAGCAAGCAAATCTGTGGCCATGCATTGCCCCTCAGCATTTGCACACCCTGCTGGTCGGCTTCTTGGTGGTAGTTTAGGAGAAGAATGAGTATTGCCCTCGTCTCTGCCCTTGGGCAAGACGCAGGAGGGCAGAGTTCCAGTGCCTCAGTGCAAAACACGGGTCAGCTGGCTGGAAATACCTCGTCTGTATTTAACCTGCAGTATGCTCTGTTTCCCACAGGCTTCACTTGAGATGCCAGGAGGTGGTAAAGTACGTGGCAGGATGCTATCTACCGCCTTAGACTTCACGGGAGGGATGAACTGTAGTTAAACAGACTGTTGCGGTGGGAAGTAGACCCCACCTGTGGGGCTGTCTTGGCCACCGGTCTCTGCAGCGCGACAACAGGAGCAGAGGAAGTTTGGAAAGCCGTGAACTGCTCCTCCAAGACTCACCTTTGTAATAACCCTGTTTTTCTATCACGCTGCCTGCTGCTCAGACTAATAGAGGCTGCTCAAACAAATAGAAATACTTTTATAGACTGTGAAGTTAGACTTGTTCTACAAGGAAGTGAAGTAGGGAATGTTCAAGAAATGGAGAAGTTTTGGGTTGTGAAGCTGCAGCTGATTATCCGTTCATTATCACATTTTCCAGTGGTTTGTCTCGATAAGTGTGAAAACGTCTGAACAGTGTTGTGGTTCTTCCAGCTCTTAGTCACTGAAGCTCATGATAGATTGCACAGCAACTCATTCGCTTTCCCAAACTTCCTCTATTTACACACTTACGCTAGCCAATTTAAGATCCATACTTTGTTTGTAGCAAAGAGACTAATGCTCCAGGTTATGTTTATGGAGTGCAACCAGGAATACAGAGGAAGGAAAGACAAAACTCATGCCTGGGAGTTTTTGGCACTAAAAGTCTTACACATGCACACAGATGAAAGTACTAATGGCTATTTAATTTTAATTTTTTTAAAGATGCTGTAAATATACCTGTGGCATTTTATAATCACAACACAAAGATATATATTTCTGCAAAGAACGATAGAAAGATGCCGGTAGATGTAAAAAATGTAAGTCTTTTACCATTTGAACTAACCCAAAAGTCATAACTTTTTAGGTTTCTTTATATCAGTACTTACAGTAGTTGAAATTCAACAGATTCAATCACACCAGTGAAAGTGTTGTGTGGCTTCTCTCATACAATTTTAAAACTGATTATTCCAACATAACTAAGCTTAAAAGGGCAGAATGTCTGAGCAGTTGGAGTAGATAACACAATGAGTATATATAATCTTTGATTATAGCACTACAGCTTTGTGCAGTCTGAGATGACAGAAGCAAAAGACTCTGTAAAACAACCATTGATGCAAAGTCTACATTAACATTAATTTAAACACATAAAAAAATGGATTTTTAAAAGTAATATGAGGGAGAAGCTAATGCATTTCTTTTTTCCCAAAACACAACTCTGAGAGGAGTCTTTGCAAATCAAAGTTCCTTCTCTCTCTTCTCACACACAACATTCCTCTGCTATAATCCTTATTTTGGGCCTTTTGCCACAGATTGACACTAGATGAATGCAGAATTATCACTTGAATTTACAAACTGAGAGACAACAGGATTTGCTGACTGATTGAATTATCTTCACGCAGTCTCGCACTTCTGCATGTCAGATACTATTGTAAACCAGAAAATATTTCTCAGGGCATCACTTATGCAAGATACTGTACTAAAGGAGCTAAAGAATTAACACAAACAACGTGTTAGAAAGCAGCATAGTTTGTGTAGTGCACATTTTTCAAACGTTCAGTATTTTTCCCTGTAAGCCTCATACCACATTACTTACGTGCTCCTGCTGAGATAGACAGGCTATGGGGTTTTTTTCTCCCTCACCCCCTACCTGTCAAGATATTCTTTGTTTAGCTTTGTGTCATGTGGCATTAGCAAAGCTTTGTTCTTAGAGTTTAATTCTCTTTTTCCAAATCTGCTGTGGTGTGACATTTACAAACTAATGCACTTGCCCTTTATGTAGCCTCTAACATAAATCTCATGCCCGATAGGAATTACGGATCATTTTGCTTTGGGAAGGAGTTTCATCTGTGCTCAAGGAAATTCAGAAATAAACATGTACCGCAAGACTTAGTGCCTTTTTCAACAACAGCTTTCTTCATGTATGCAACTGTTCACTCCTTCATATTAAAGTGTATATTCAGCATTACGTTTACGGTTTAATTGAGGGGTAAAGGATCTTTCTTCATGCTCCTGAAGACAGCTATAATAAAAGACTTTTTTTAAATTTTTTGAATAAAATTGATAATATATTTCTCTATGTCAAGACCAAAATCAGAGTCATCCAACCAACTGCTTGTCCCTTTTTTCAAACGTATGTTACTTCATCTAATAACAGCTCCCCCCTTTCCCCGTCTGAGTTCTTTTGTACTTCTCTGAACAACATGGTTAAAATATGCTACTGCTATTTTCTTTGTACCTGTTGTTTGGGGGTTTTTGTTGTTTGTTTTGTTTTTTTAAAACAGGAGCCCATAAATAGCAGTAATTGACTAGAAATTTGCTTAAACTTTTAATTGGCTATTATGGCCATTCTATTTATTTGTATGACATAATGCTTGGGGTCCATTTGTGTCATTAGAAATTAAAAAATGAAAGGGTGAAGCATGTAAAGTACCATAATCAGAGATAAATTATTGCCACTGTTCCCTTCTACGTAATGTCATTCCTATAACTAGAAAAAAAAAAAAAAAGAAAAAAGTTTTATTTAAAAAATATACAGAAATATGATAGAGAAGTAAATCATTCTAAAAACAAATGGAAATGCTTCTTGGAAAATGAAACACTCTGGGTGTATTTGAAACCTGATTGTTTGAAAGAAGCAGCAGCCTGTGTTTAACAAATGTTTTTCCACAAAGCCATGGTGAGTCTTCTAGAACATGATATTAAATAGCAGGGCAGCTATTAAAGATTGATAAATTGCTGTAAGTACATTTTTTTTGTTTGAGAGTTTGGCTTTATTCCTCCTTGTAAATGTCTCTTAGAAAAATCACTGCAGAATAAGAAGTAGTTTATATCTGATTCTTATAATCTACAATGCAGAATGAAGACTTTTGGTCCGACTTTTAAGTAGCCTCCATATGGAAAGCTTCCTTTTATGTTTTTCACTGATTTTTGCTGAAAAATCTTTTGCTCTTTTCTGCTGTTACAACAGAAACCCAACAGCAGGTAACTACTGAGATTCTCCTCCACTGTAGAAAAAGCTCAGCTCCAAAAGAAGAAAAACCCAGAGGTCCTATAAAAATGGACTGTGCAAATAAGTGGTTCAAATCACTACAGCAACCCCCATAGCATTTCTAGGTCATTTGTGAATAGCAATATTAATCAAGTGATATTGCAAAATTTTCATTCAAATTAAAGAGAGCTTCCCCAAAGCCATCAGCAAGGTTTGGAAATGCTGGCTCAGGATGCTCTCCTGCCACAACTGCGCCTGCGCTTCCCCCGTCCCGTCCCGCGCAGCCACACTGCCAGCAGAAAATAGCTGCTACTTCCAGGGCTGTTATGACATTAAAATCCCCGCCCGTGATTTGTTGTAGCCACCTATAAGTAGAGTTAATCTGCTGAGGCACAAAGCTGAGCCCTCTCCCGCGACAGCCCGTTAGTATAAACAGGCTCTCTCGCCGCTCCGGTGATGTACGGCCCGTCACGCAGGTCACAGCGAGTCTCTGGTTTCACGGAGGGCAGCCTTCGCGCTGAGATGTACAGCTCGTACAGAAGCAGAGCTACTGTGGGAGGAGCACGGGATTCAGCCTGAGGAGATGGGTACAAGGAAGGGTTTAGGCACCTAAAAGTTAGGCTGGAATCTGTTCCAGGTAACACGCAGCGGCAGGCAAGGGAGCACAGAGCAGCAAGCCTGCCGTCGCGCAAGTGGCGTCTGTGCTCGGTTACCGAGCTCTGCTCTTGTCCATGCATCCTTTGGGCGGGATGGTTGAGGGAATAGTAAATGCTTCTATTTTCCTATGGACTGATTTTAAAAGCAACAGCATTTAGCACGATCCTATCCTTGGCAGTGGTATATCCCCAAGCAGAGTGCTTGCTTGGCTTCCTCTTTACTGAGGAGAGCTTAATGAAGCTGATAGGAACAGTACCTGTGGCTTTTCTGGATCCACCCTTTAGTTTCTGGAGCCACATCAGCCTGAGTCTCCTTGAGGTCGCAGCTGCTGCAGCCATGCCTGGAAATGCAGCTCTGCTTTCCCGAGATCAGGCTCCTGTGAGCGGAGAGGGAGGCAGCTGAGCGGGCGTCCAGGATTGCTCAGTTTGGTTTACCGTTGTTGGTATCCCGTCTTCCCTGAACCTCTCATTGCATCTGTTGTCTAACTGAGTTCTTGCTGCACGTTGCAGACATTCATCATTACAGTGGGTCTAATGTATTCCCACACTCTGTCACAGACTAAGTCTCTCTGTGCATGCTTGGTTTTATAATGGTACATTTTTCAGTGAAAGTAGGAGCTTTTAATGATGAAGCGGAGAGTATTAAAAATAGCATTTACTGCATTAAAGATCTGCTCAGCATTTACCTCACAATTCTGCCATCTTCACTAAACTGATTAATATTTTACTTTACTGCTGCGTCCAATCCTTTTTCCACCAAAGTCCTGGTGACTGCAATGGGAGTGGGAACAGGGACAATGACAGGACACCTTCCCCCCAAGAGAGCCACCCCAGTTTATGCTCTATGAAAATGAGTGAGGGACGCAGAAGCCTTAAAGGATGGTTCATGGTGCTTTTGGTGCAACTGTTGGAGAAAGAGGAGACATAAGCCACGGTACTGATGCAGGTATTATTTAGAACAGTATTGCAAGTATGAGTTTGTGATCAGTTTAATTTATTTGTATAAAGACAAAACCCCAATAACTTCTTACTAATTATTATTCACTAATTATTTCCTCCATATAAATATGTTCTCCTTCAGAAAGTCTCTGCTCCCATGCTGAAATCATGCTTCAGGCAGTGGCTATTTTCTGCTCTGCTAACATTGTCTCCATTCTCTCATTCATTCATATGGACATGCCATTTGGTATCAGTTTTCTGTCTGATGACACAATAAAAGTCACCTAATTAGGTAACAACAACTTAATGTATTAACTACATCCTTGTAAAACCACAAGAAATTTGTGGGACAGGTTTACTGCTGATGTTTTACTACCGTTTGCTTTCATTTCCTTCAGTGGTATTTTGACCCTTAGCAATATTAGAGGTGAAATTCTGATCCACTGTAGAAATCAGTAGCAAACCTGAAATGACTTTAAGAGCATTGGGATTTCTCATCTAGTTCTCCATACGGCAATAAGAGGAGTCGTTCTCACGAGAGAGCCCTTCTAAAACAGCCCTCCGTGTGTAGTAATGTTTTATACACAGGACGTGTGGATACGCTGCCTTTTTTAAACAAAGTTTGAAGAACAATAGCACTCTAAGTCAAGCACTCGGAATCTGGGAAATGCCAGAAGGGAGATTCTCTGTACAACTTCACTTCAAACCCCTTGTGTGCTTTGGTAGTCCTATTGGTTACTGGGTTATTTTTGTTTTTCCTCAGACCTCAGTGAATCACAGGAACTCTGGCAGATTAGCAAGCAGTTGTTCAGTATTTCACTGTGTGGACTTTGTTTAATGTGTGTGTCCCCCATCCCTAATGCTTTTTAAACACAGTTAAGGCTTTATTTCCTCAGAATTTATATCATGGCCCTAGTCATTGCTTCCCAGTGTATTTATTCTCACAGGACCCATTATTCTCAATTTGCTCTCAGAAGCTGGACACACAGAAGTAAGAACGTCAGAGGGGATAATTTAGGGCGTATGCTCCGAAATACCTATTCTGAAATATCAAGACTCTGATTATTAGAGTTCAACACCACGTGGTAAAAGAAGAACTCATGATTAAAAGGTTCAGTGATTTCAGATGTGAATAGAGTCCCTAATATTGTGTACATCAACATTATATGCTGTGAAATATCCGAGCTCAGCTGAAATAAGTAATATCAAACTGGGAGCCAGTTAGTCAAAGTAGGATAGAATTCAGCAACTTCTAATTTTACAACCTGTCCTCTGAGTGAAGTGGTATAAAAGTAAGTTTTGTACAAACAGATCTATAGTACAGACACCTTGTAAATATGCCCTTATAGAGACAGTAATTCTTTAAGAAGAATAAAGCACTGGGATTACAGAAAAAACTCAGGTGTTCTCTTGTGACTCATTTTTTTCCTCTTGTGGAAAATGTTTTGACTCTTTAGAGTGCTTCTCTAACAATTAAAATGCATTTCATTTAGTCATCCATTTGTCAAGATGTTCTGCCTGATAAATACCAAACAAGGTATTTGCTGGATATGTGACAGATGTCTGAGCATTGGCAGTTCCTCCTCAAGCAAATTTAGATATGGAGACGGTAACAAAAATGTTCCATTTGCCTTGGGAGATATCACAGAGGTCAGCTAGAAAGCTAATGGGGAAGGACAGTTCTGAGTAAGCACAGCGTCCTGAGGATGTTCAAATGCTTAAATATGCCATTTGTGAAGATGTAGCATCCCAGCCACCTGAAAAGGATAACCTCAGGTCCTAATGTAGGACCACATTGAAGAGATGGATTTGTAAAGGGGTATTACCTGTGTACCTATAATTAGCCATTGTGTTTTATATATAAGGAAACATTTAACATTTAAATGCAAAGGGGTTTGGGTTTTTTTATTTTCTATAAACATTTCACTGAAGTTTTGGAATGAAATATCTACAGCAAGAATGGAAAATAAAACAAAATTAACTTTACTAGAGTACTTTCCTGAGTACTAAAGCCAAGTGAATTACAGAAAATAAACATGTCATAAGTAGCATGAAGTAAATTAGATTTTAATAGGACTTCTAATATAGTTCATGAACAAGAAAGGATTTTTTATGTTTACCAGAAATACAAGAGAAACTAATGACAAAATGAAGACCAAAAACCCCAGTCACTATACAAATCTGGTTTGACTAGCATTTAACTCTCACACAGCTGGACGGTCAGTTGGTTTTACACTTAGTATAGATCTGAGAATCATAGAATCATTTAGGTTGGAAAAGATCTTTAAGATCATTAAGTCCAACTGGCTAAACAACCCCAGTTCCTGAGTTTTATTTAGTTGTATGTAATGTACAACACCCCCTGTACTCAGCACTGGTGAGGCTGCATCTCGAATACTGTGTTCAGTTTTGGGCCCCTCACTACAAGAAAGACATTGAGGTGCTGGAGCGTGTCCAGAGAAGGGCAACAAAGCTGGTGAAGGGTCTAGAGCACAAGTCTTATGAGGAGCGGCTGAGGGAACTGGGTTTGTTTAGCCTGAAGAGAAGGAGGCTGAGGGGAGACCTCATTGCTCTCTACAACTACCTGAAAGGAGGTTGTAGCCAGGTGGGGGTTGGCCTCTTCTCCCAAGTAACAAGAGATAGGACGAGAGGAAATGGCCTCAAGTTGTGCCAGGGGAGGTTTAGGTTGGATACTAGGAAAAATTTCTTCACCGAAAGGGCTGTCAAGCATTGGAACAAGCTGCCCAGGTTGAGTCACCATGCCTGGAGGTATTTAAAAGACGTGTAGATGTGGTGCTTAGGGACATGGTTTAGCGGTAGACTTGGCAGTGCTAAGTTAACAGATGGACTCGATGAGCTTAAAGTTCTTTTCCAACCTAAACGATTCTATGATTCTGTGTAAGGGTGTGAGGGAGGAGTATTTAAAGCCATATAATGAATGTGATCTTCATGTTAAATGAGTTCATTTAAGGGTAGATTCAGTGGGAATCTGTGCCCCTTCCCACCAAAACTGTCAGCATATATCCCTTTGACATTAGTAGGAGCAGATAAGTGACCTGGTAGGCCCAGCATCTTGCAGAATCCAAATATACCTGTATGGCTTGGATCTTTTTTATCTTAATCTATTTCTTCTTTTCAGTTATCAGATATCCATTTTCTCGGGCTTGAGATTCTCAGCATGAAAGACGATGTCATAAGGCCTGAGGAGTTTGAAGATAGAGTAGCCTCCCTAAAATGTAGTACAGAGGCTTGCAACATGTCACTCCTTCAATTCACTGACAAATATCTATTAGGTTTTCCCTGAACCTTGAAATGCAGTCTAGCCACTCATTTCAGGCATCTGGGTAAAATAAATCTTAAATTGAAAGTTGACCTTGTCACCAAATGTCATTTATTTATATTGGATTTCATCCTTTTGAGTGGCCTCTCTCTACATATTAGAGGATGAACAATTAAGGCCTTTGGTTCAGAGAAAGGAAGGGCATTGGAGGTCGCCAGCACTATGTATCAGATTTTAGCCAAGAAAACTTCTTTAAGTATGTTATTAAATCACAAAAATTACAGATTAATGCTCCACTAGAAGGCCAAAAAATGCTGACTTTGCTTCTGGACTGTTCTCTGATGCACTGGAAGTAAAGCTGGAGACTGGAAACGATTAATCTTGGGACTGAAATTTGAGGAAAAATATTTATGTGAAGGACCCTTAAGACACATTTCTCCATGTCTTTTTTTAACTTCTCCAGAAGTTCTTGTAATACTCAGAAAAGTCTTTTAAATCATATTTCTTGTCTTGTACAGCTGTAAAATTATTCTGTTCCTCTTGGATTATACAGAGGAAAAGTGTCTTCAGCATAAATAAGAATTTGACTACATGACTATTATATAAAATAGCCATTCCCAACCTTTTTTCACTCAAAGGACTCTCTAATCTTTTGGGGGAAAATAATGCAGATGATCTTACAATGCACTACTTCTGCTCAGTGGATGAGCTGGAGGATTGGGGTGATGAATAAATAATGCACTTAGCAGTAACACTGAACATTTTCTCAAACTGTCATAAATGCAGTTACAAAAATTTTAGATAAGCCATTAGGAACTGGTTCCCAGCTAAGCCTGCAGGTACCCAACCCACTCAGTGGAAATAAATGTGTGCTTATAGCATTTGGATTTTTGTTTTCTGTTGACTGTCACTGTACAGACCAACTTCGGAGGCTTATGGAGCGCACTACTGTGGGAAGAATAGGTTAACCAATACCGAGCGTGATGATGAGCATGGTTTTACAGTTCACTAACATTCTAGATTATAAAAATGAAACAAATTACATCATGCCATTTAGAAGTCAGACTTCACCGAGAACAAGTGGTCATACTGCCTCAGGACACAAGAGACTGCTCTGCCACAAGACATATGTTATGTATCTTCAGGACTGGAAGATGACCTTTCCACGTCAATGAATTATACAATGAAGACATGCTCATTAGCAGAACAAGGAATTGAACCCAGGTCTGATTTGTCTTGTTCTTTGATCACTTCCTTCCCTCAGAAAGCCAACAGATAAAGAAAGGCTGGAGCATTTAGCTGAGTTTAGACCATGTGAACATGTTCTTCAGCACTGTAGTCATGGTAAATTTGCCCTCATGTAAGTGGATTAAATGAGCACGTACTCATCTCTGAGCTGCCATAAGCTGTTTTGCTTCTGAGCCTCTTTCTCTTCTTCTTTCTCATGTGTATGTCATAGTTAAATGCACTGAGACTGTGAGACTGCAATAACTGGAGGCATACAGGTAAAAGAGACATATTTGGATAATCCTATCAAATTATATTGATAACAACATCTGTTTCTGAAGCTAATATCAGAAGGCCCTTCTGGTACTCAAATACTCTTGAAAACCAGTATGGTTTATTGCCTAACTCTGTTAGCCCTTTTAGCCATTGTGGCTATCTGCTCTCTGTGTATCACTAACTAGAGCTTCGATGGCACGTTAGCTTACTTCCAGACTTGAAAAAGTGTCTTAAACAACCTTACACCAGGTGGAAAAAGTCACTTAGAAACTGAGTGCAGAGGCTGTGCATTCAGTTTGCATAAGTTACCAGCTTCTAAACCTTTCTTCTCCCTGTCCAAATGTGTAAGGTCTCCAATAAAGAATAACAACTTGCTGTTCATTCTTGTTAGACTGCTAAAAAGATTGGCAAAAAATTTTCCAGCCTTTGTAAACTAGCCAGGTTGCCAGCAGAAGTCCTACCAATTTCTCATACTGCACATTCACTAGTGTGCCCCAAGAACTCACCTTAAAATGATAAAACACAGAAAAAAAGAAAAGTTCATTTTATATCAACTCAAATTAAAAAAATCCTCATAACTCCTTGAAGGACACACTGTGAAGGACTCCTGTGCATGTGGACTAGGCACAAAATTGCTGTCAGCACTAGAATATTGCCTGCTCTTTATACACGATGATGTAGATGTACATGAAAGCCACTTGAAAACCGAAAAGGAGTTTGAGAACTGTTCAGTTTGCCCATATAAACATAGCTGATGTGTAGCTAGAGCTGAGAATGAGCTTTTGGACTGAATCTGTTTTCAAGCTTTCAAAGAAAGACAAAAAAGCAGTGAAGAACTTTGGAAAATTATTGCATTTGTTCTAGGGCCTGAAGCCAACTCATCTTTAAAGTGTCCTAAAACCTATTCAGCCTCTCATGAGATAATGGTTTTCAGAACTCTTTTGTGGCTCTCTGATGAAACAAAATCAATTTTTTCAACAATGAAAGGAATTACCAGGGAGGTGTGCTAATCTCTAATTAGCACAAAGCACATGCAGGTACAACATGGAATCTCTCTCGGTCCCAGAGCAGCCAATTTCATGCACTTAACAGAGTCCCAGGGTGTACCAAACCAAAAAGGAATGCAGAATTTAGTGGTTGCAGATTATCTGTCCACAAATTTTATATAATAGCCAGAATTAGGCAGCAAGATACTATGGTATTATGTGCATTAAAGCTGCCACAGGCAGATCTTATTTCAGTTTAAGCACTGCTCAAATCTTACATGAGCAGGTCTGAATGTTCTGTGGAAAACTGAAGGTGTGGAGTCCTGGCCCCACGAAAGCACTGGGAAATTTGCCATTGATTTAGTGGAGCCATTATCTCACCCCAGATCTTGAAAACATTTAATAGATACACTACTTCCCAGCGTGTTCTCTGGGGCCAGTCAGTACAGTAAACATTCACTAGCTTTAGCATGAATAGCTCTTGCTGAATACCTGCCCCTTTAGGCACGCAGGAAGACGGTCTGAAACTCCACCAGAAAGTAGCTACAAATAGCTGTCACATCAATAGCTGATCTGGTAATGGGCATAAAGATCCATTTTTACCAGGCAGAGGATGAACCGTGCTTTTCATGCTTTTACTGTTGCACAGGAGTTGCGAAGAAAACGTTCATAATGATGATGTAGCTGCACAAATGCAGCTTAAAGAACAAATGAGTGAGGAATGCCACTGTTTCTCTTTCGGTGAAGTCTGTGGAGTCACCTTTTTTTAACGCTGACTGGCATGCCTCATTCATCAGCATAGAGTTTTAAAACAAGCTATTATACAACATAGGTGTCCCTTGATATCTGTGAAAACGCATGATCTATTTGTAACTTCAATTCTCTAGCATGAGCATAAATATACCAAACTCCTCGAATGTTCATGGTAGCCAGTCTTAGAGCAGCTGCTAAATGCAGTTAATAAAAATAAAATACTGACTCTAGCCATCCCCCAGTTCTCCATGCCCCTCTTTTTGCTCTTTGGAAACTTCACAGTTAACTGGGAAATCAGACGTGTGGCAAAACAGCCATGCAAAAGCATCTGCATAAGAAAATTTAAGTGTACCTTACCTGTCAGTCCTGCAAAGTCTCATGCTCGATTTATGCACTGACCCCTTGAGTATTATCCAAGCATCTACCAGAAAATCCTATTTTTTCAGGCATCTAGCCTTGACTTAATTTGATTGACAGAATATATTGTTCCAAGATATTCTTGGATGCATACGGGATCAGTGGCTGCAATATGTGTGGTGGGAGGTGGATGTATGAGGTAATTAGAGATGGGGAAACCCACTTTCTCCTCTCTCATGCATGTGATAGGATCAGTGAGGAGAGCAGTGAGATGTTTCTTGTTTCTCCCAATGGTTTGAACTTCTCCCTCTGTGCGTGGGTGTGCGCCAAGATATACGTGTGTGCGTAGGGCTCTGCTCCTCTAGAGGAACATGAATTAATTTTTTTCTGGCCGCTCACTGTGCACATTTGGGAAGCTTTACTTTTCTGAGCTGGTAGCTAAGAACTGAAGCATAGACAAAGCAAGTAATGCTAGGACTTGGGAGTGGACTTGAGGAAACACAAAC
>NW_008824233.1:4866843-4947972 GCF_000699105.1 Pygoscelis adeliae | reverse complement strand
GGGAGGGGGAGATGTGAGAATTATTTGCTGAAACAAAAGGAGAAGTTCTTACCTATAATTTATTCTTTAAAGTCATATAGTTTTCTAATTCAAGATCCGTATCTTGAGGAAAGTGGGCAAGTTCCCATCTCTCATGAAGCAATCTTTCAAAGTGCTTGACAATTCACTTCTGGGGATTTCTGCAAGATAAACGTATGCCTCATGGGGTAGTTAGCTAATCCTCACCTGGAGACATTTTGAGTCAGAGCTTCTCAAGACAAACTCTTTCTTAAGGTGAACACACGCTACTAGTAAATTCTCTGCTGGAGAAAGGTGTTAACCCAAATCTCAGGGTTAACAAACCCTCCAAAGGGTTTGTTCAACACTTACTCAAGATAACACATGCCTCCTCTGGGATGGAATACTGATTGTAGAATGAAGCTCACAGTGTCATCTGCCAGATGTACTGATTAGTCCTTCCCCTATTCACTCAGTTACAGTGGAGAAAGACAGAGAGCATGTGTATAAGTCTGTCAATAGCCAAACTTAGGAAAGGCAAGAGATACCACAGGACAAGTGCTTAATAACGAGGTTTGTTCTCAATGTAAATTCAATATGCATTTTCATAATCCAAATTTCATTCCAAATGAGTCAACTAACTGTTCAGAGTTAAAACAGCAAGCTGGGAAAAAACATTTCATGATTTTTCTTTCAGCATGGCTTAAACCTATTGTTTCAGTTAAAATTTTCTGATTTGGGCTGGGTTTTCATTTCATAATTTTCAACAGAAAGCTGAAAGCAACCTCCCCCCAACATTGTTCCTTTGACTGTCCAGCAAACAAGGGATTTGAATTGCTCCATCATGGTGCTAAAGAATGGGTATAGGCTCTGATGTTACCACAGGCAACATTTTCAATACTTGCAAAGAAAATGGCTCTGGATTTTAGGGTCAATCTGACAAAAGACAAAAGACAGGTAAGCTTTGTGGCTTTAATACGTAACTTTGGCCTAAATTTCAAACAAACCTGGGGCAACTCAAGCTGCGGATTTAAGTGGTTTCATATGTCTCTCAAGTGCAGGTCATTTTCCTTAAATTTCAGCTGAGAGTCTGAGTTTGCTCAATCCTGAAAGTCAGAGTTAAATTTAGGGGTGTGAACCCATCTGGACTAAAACTGAAGAAAATACTGGCACAAATGTCAGCAAAATGAAACTGCCAAAACTTGAAACAGCTCTGATATAAACATCTACTCAGAAAGAGAGAGAGGGAGTTTAATAAAAGTCAGTAGTTTGTCATAATCATAATCAATTTAGTCTGTTTCACTCGGAGTTTGAGGGAAAGGAAGTCAATTTAAGTCACCGATGGCTTTATGAGCACTTTGACTAATTTAAGAAAAGTTGACATTTAAATATTTAAATTTTTGCTAACGTTTGCTACATGCTAATCAAACCTAAGTTAGGTCAAGAAAAATTAAGATGTATTTTGTTCTAACACTGCACTGGGAACAGAAAGAGGAGAGAAGAGAGGAGAGGGAAGGAAAGGACAAAAAAGGGGAGGAGGGGAGAAAAGAGAAGCCTAACATTTAACTGAGTTTGAAATCCATTAAAATACAAGTCATGAACATCTGAACTGGAAGAATTTTGATGGGCATTGTTAAGTTTGGAGGAATTTTATGGTTTGCATAGGTTAATTTGTTCATTATTCGAATGGTGAGCTCACTCCATGGTAAAACATCAGGCTGAATCTCCAGAATTCTTTCAATTTCAAGTTTATTTTCAAGGGTTAGGGAGTGTTACTCATGTTGTAAAAATGCATAAAACAATACTATTTATCAAACATAGATAATTTCCCAAGTGCTCTAAATAACTGTTTAAAATTAAAGCAGATTGCAGAGACTGAATAAACTGCTTGATAAAGCAGCGTATGTAACAAACAGCTCTGAGCTTTTATACTGAAAAAACCCTCCTCACAAAAACGTCTCTGTTATAATGCGACCATTGTTTCTCTGGCTAATTACTGCTGTCTACGCCAGTGAGAAGCCTTGCTATAAAGCAGCAGGAGTGTACACCTCCCATATGCATGGACCTTTTGGAGATCACATAGGACAAAAAAGAGCTAGGGAAAAAACATACAAATGAAAACAAAGATCTAACAGTTTATTTTTCTGGGAATGAAATCAGTAGAGTCCATAATACACTCTATATTTGCTGGAGTATGCACTCATACATGAGTTACCAATCACGGATAAGAGTGTCAATGTGATAACCAGCCTTATGTGCATAGTGCCATTCAAAATAGCCCGTTTGAACCTTGGACCATTTCCAAACTGTTCAAGGAAAAATATGTTTTCACTTAGGCCATTTTTATTTTATATTTTAAAAGTATTGTTCCATTTCATAGTGGTGCTAGCCACCTAGCTGAAAGCTTACAGACAGCTTATGTGTATTTTGGAAGGTAGAGGAGAAAGTGAGCAACACCTGAATGAAATACAAGGAAAAGATACATATGGAGAAAAATTAAATTCCCATCATTGGAAATACAAATATTTTAGAGATTTAAATGTGTTTATTGGAACTTGGAAAGGTATAGCCACATATCAACAGAAAGACCACACACTTCTTGCCCTAGAAGAAGCAGCATAGCTTTCCAGTTTCACCTATATATTTGTAGTGTTTGCTCTCTGTTGTAATTCTACAATAATACTAGCAAAACAGCTAAACTCCTTAGAATGAGCATTTCCTTGAACAGTTCTTCATTGCAGGTGGAGTTTGAGAGAAACTTTCCGTGGAAAATTGTAAAAATTCCTCTCACCAGAGGGCGAGACTGAATACTTTTAAAATGTAAGTCCCACATTAGTGAAATAAAAAAGCTTTAAAGCCTTTAAAATTAAAATGACAGAAAAGCCAATTATTGAGATATAAACCCTTTTTTAATGTTACTTGTATTCATTAGATTATGTATGAAATATAATTTTGAGGGAAAAACAGGAAGCTAATAATATCATAACCCCAAATATTTTAAAAGCTGCCAATTTAAAGATACACAAGTCATCAGCTTTACCAGTTTGTTCTGATCGCTTCCTGATGACGTCAACAGAAATGTTGACATAAAGTTTGTTGGGGAAAGGATTAGGACATACATAAAAGTACAGAGGTTTAACAAAGTTCCTGAAGACCACAGAACATACTCCTTTCAGAACTTAGCACATTTTTCTTGTGTATGCATTAAACACATGTTTTATAGTTGATTATTAATTCAATCGTGTCACTAGTTATTTTTTCTACACAAACTGCCGTAGTAATATTCTTCATCATAAAACCTAAAATTTTGCTGCTCTTTTGTGATCCGTAAAGAAAATCTTACATTCGAAAAGATATTGCAAATAAATAGTGAGAAGTCTTTTTAAACTTTCAAAACACTACTTTTAATATGCTAAAACATTAAGCAAATCAAAGTTAGCAACTAAGAACATCACATGACTTCATAAGACATTTCTAGCATTTTTCTGTTCAACTCTGTTCATAGAATCATAAAATCATTTAGGTTGGAAAAGACCTTTAAGCTCATCGAGTCCAACTGTTAACCTAGTACTGCCAAGTCCACCACTAAACCATTTTCATAATTATTATTTGTTGACAACTGGATTAGCGCTCTAATGTATCAGTTGTTCTTTTTTTTTTTTTTTTTAATTCCTCTAAAAATTTCCAGGGGAACTTGCAATACTCTTAAGTTACTTCTGGAGTTTACTGTCTTCAGAGAAATCGACAGTTCAGTAGAAAGAGACTTGCTATCTTGTATCCCTTTGTGCAAATCTTTCATTTCTTTGGGAATTTTCAACATGCCCTGAATACTGTTCTAGGCAAAACACAGCACATACATTTATAATTGTGCCTGAGTTCTGTTCACAAATATAAATCAATCTTTCTCAGACTTCATCGAGAACTGGCATTTCTGTAACAGTGTTTCCTTGTCTTCTATACCTAGCTTGGGTTGATGTGGACAAAAGAGAAGACAGACTTCTGAGACAAATTCATCACCCCTTCATTCTAATTTTGAAATCCCACTGGAAATTAAGTTAGAAAAAATTACCCCAGTTTTTTCATTACATTCCCCTGGTTAAAAGCCTACCATGAATTTCAGTGAAATAGTTCGAAAAGGCGGTAATAAAAGAAAACTGTCTGATATACTTAGTAATTTGGGCCTTTGTATATTTTTTTTCCAAATGTTGCCTATCCTTATTCTATCCCAAGCAGCAAGAGGGAACAAAAAAGATCTTATGGTTATTACAGCTGTGCAGAGTTGTCATGAATATGTATCCACATATAAAAAATTTCGCTTACTTCAGGATTTATAGTATTTTATTGATTTGAAATGCCTAGTCACCCTGCACAAGCAGACTTCTTCAAGGCTGAGATGTACTTGTTTATCCCACAATAAAGGATGGTATAAGCCATACAAGAAGACATGTTCCCTGCATAACAAGTTCCCTGTTTAAGGGATGAATACGTCTGTAATTGGCAAACACCGAATGAGTTTCCAGAATAGGTTGGTGAGATCGGATTAGCAGAAGAGTTAAATTTTGAAAAAGTAGTGGAAAGAACTGTAGTCCAGTACTTAGTGCAGGAAGGAGTTTCTGAAGCATAACAGAAGAAAAAAAAACTCAAAAGGATGGAGAGGAGATGGAATATGTACTCACTGCAAAGTAACAAAGGAAAAATGAGATCATTGCTAATGGAGTGAAGAACTGTGGAGAGCCTTGAGAGGGAAGAGCAACAGCAGGGAACTTGGCAAATTAGGTGAAAGAAAGAAGAACGTGAAATAATCTGAGGGACCCACGAGGGGCCAGTCTTCATTTTCACTGGAACGCACAGTGAAAATTGCAGTTGTCCATCTAAATAAAAATAGTCCCAAATGTGACATTAAGTCTGATAACAATGAATAAATACTACAGTCAAAAGTGTAATTCCGTCCGGTGTACCACTGCTGAATGAGGCGACTGCTCCACTCTATCTAGGTGAGATGTCTCAGAGCGCTGTTGTTTAAAACAATGCTAATGGTCTATTTGTAGCTAAGGTAATAGATATTTTCATGTATTTGTATTTTTCTTTTAAACTGACCTCAAATGTGAAATTATTTTGTTCTTAAAAAGTAAAAATTTATTTTTAACTCCATTGCCTGATTGGTAACGGCACTGTTACAGCACGTGGCGATGTTTTTGCTGGTTACTTTCTCTCCAATGCCAACAGAAATTATTTGAAGAGGAAGGGCTCTGATAGAGATCATGTTGCAGTTTACAGTCTGTGACCACAAATCCTCCAGCATCTGATCTCCAGCTGGGTTTCAGTGGGGTGCCTTGGATCAATCTGTATGGAGAGCGCCACAGCAGAGATTATATCTCTGTTGTCTGTCAGTGCACTGATCAGGGAGCAAACTGAGGCACAGCGTATGGGCACAAAGGTGGTTATGAAATGTCTTTACTGCAGCAGCTACCATATGCTTTCCTGCCTTGGGGTGGAGGGGTGAGAAGGCATCTTGCTGACTTGTCTGCTGGGGGTTGGTCAAATGACATCATCACATGGCAATGTGAGATACTTAGTGAAGAACTGGTTTCTTTGCATGTTTATTCCCCGCAGTGCAAAGAATCCAAAGAACCACGCTGAGGGCTAGCACATGACAACACTTTCTCCTCTGGCATGGTCTAGAATACATCTAAAAGCTCTAATCCAAACAGTCTGACCGTGAAGCAAGTGTGGATTTCAGATCACACTCAAGCTCTAGTATAAATCTATCAACTTACTTCAGAAGGCTTTCAAACACTTCTGAGTATCCCCCTAGCAATTTTGTACATAAGCTGTTGAGCTATGTTTTACACGGAGAATACTATGAAGACTTGCTTTTCACAAAGGAAGGACCCAGGCTTGACAGTATGAGATCCTGTGGCAATTGATGTCTACTGAAGCACAGACATGAATGAAGGTATGGAATCTTTAATAAGTCTGAAACCCTTAAAAACTAGATTTTTCTTCCTCTTTATATTTTATTTCCTGCATTTCTTCACCGTGGGTAGAAATGATCTGGTCCCTCAAACTCTTACTTTGTTTCTGTATAATATAAAATATTAGATATTTTAGGCCCGTCCCAACAGTATCTCAGCATACAAAACTCCATGGCCAAAAAATCATGTATACTCTTTAAAGTTGATGAAAAGTGGCAAAGATGTGCTTGATGATGTGCTGAAAACCTAATTCAACATATTTTGCCTAGCAGAAACATGCTGTTCTGAGAGCTTAGTTTGCTTGAGATTTGTATCTTGAAGGTGAGCTCCCTGTATATTCCTTGGTACCAAATATGCGGTTGCCCACATGGATCCTTACTCTCTGAGGAGACCCTCCCAACAACGCATCCATCTCCTCTGCTCAGCTGCCTATGAAATTTATAGGAGCAGAATATCTTTGAGAGCATTATTCATGACATTTAACCGCATTTGGTTAAAATTAGGTGATAGTGACAAGGCAGACAAACAGGATGCTCCTACAAGCTTCATTTCCCCATGAAACGAGGCTGAAACGAGGAGCTCCTCCACCAGATGTGTTTGTTTTTGTGGAAGCCAACAAACATTAAGGCTGCAGACTAAACAGAAACAGCAATATTGTGTATATCTTGTCAAGCTTTGGCATATTTCTCTTCATTATTTTCAAAAATTCTGTCCATTTTTCATACATGAGAATCATTTTCCTTTCTCTGCAGACCATCGGCTCAGATATATTATCAATTATGGAATTAATCCAAACCCCACTGATGTGTTTGGCAAAACCATACTGATTTGAACTGATTTTGGAGGGTCTTAACACTCTGCAGTCATGTAACTAATATTTGTCCCAGTTCCTTTGGCTGCTGTTAATATATGTCTTGTCGTCTTTGTTGGTAGATGATGTTGTTATGGACACAAAAGTAATGAAAAACATATCTTTCTCAAAAGGCACAAATTAATTCCCTATTTGTAAGTTTTGTCTTTTAAGGTGTTGTTTCTTTAGGTCAAGAGCAAGTTCATTTTCTCATACTAGAATAAAGAGAGGGAGAATGTATATGCCTAAACGGGCGTAACTGATTGGGTGACATATAGAAAAGAAGGGAAAAAAAAAACAAAATAGTGGTGGAATTCAAATAAGCATTAAGTATTAATGCATCAGCATGTGTTTCTGGGTAAATTAGCTTATTTCATTGTGTTCTGTCTCATGTGTTTTAATGTGTCAATCATTCAGGAACTCTAATATCATGATTTCTAATCAGCATATTGTTGACATAACTAGATGAAATTATGCTCAAAAATATTCCTGACCTTTCATTTTTAGAAATGCAGAAAGATGTTTTCAGCAGTTGCCTGGAAAAGCTGAATAGCTAACTAATAGTTGCTTGGAATGTAAATTGAAGAAATACAGAGTTTTCTCCAATTCTCTTGTCGAGCTTTCTGTGGGCGTCCCAGGGCAGCCACTATAGCCACTCATTTAACCACACAGTTTAATCCTATGCAGAAATTCTGGTTGATTTAACTGAGGTAGCTTAATCCATTTTTTTTTTCTTCTAATGATGCTTTGGTATACCACATACAACATATATTTTTCTTATCCTGCAGCATTTGATGTTCTAGTTAAATTAAAAAGAAATCAATTCCCGCTGTGCCTAATTTTCAAAATGAAAGTGAAGAAAAGTGGTCCTCCCCAACCCCCATTATGCTAATAGTGACTTTGGGGAATCGCCACAGCAAAAGTTGTGAAGTTTTCGTGGAAAACAACAAATCCCCTGCCAAGTGTGTAGGATATGCAAAGAGGCCTTGTAAGTGAGAAGAGCTTGGCAGAGATACAACTAGTCTCCACTGAAGGGATGCTTTCTGCTGCCTCACCAGGAGACGCCCATCAGCTCAGGTAATGGAAAAAACATACACAGGTAAGGGAAAAGCAACATTCACTCATTAGCTAAAAGTAGAGCTAACTGGTTATTGTCACTGTTGGAAAAATTTTTCGTCAGAAAACACAGTCTCATCTGTGCAAATGTATCAACCTGAAGTTGTGAGAAAGCTCAAGCTCTGTTTCCAACAAGCTTTGACTGGCAAGCTACCGGGGAGCCCGGGTTTCTGTCCTGTTCCAGGGCAGCCCTGCCGCGCAGTCTGCCATTGAAAGAGGACTGAAAAAAAGCCTGCACTGAGCTTGTCTAGTCCTTCTTTGGGCCTACTTCTACTTTTGGCACCTGTAATAGACATTGAGCATTATGCTCTGCATTTTATTCATATAGCATGCAAAAAAAGACTCTTCCTCTTCTTTTCTGTATGGTCTTTTCCACACAATAATTTCATCAAGTGTTTTCTCAGTTGCCCGTTATGAAGAAAAACTAATAATCAGAGACTGCTCAGCATCTTGATAGCACTCATTACTGTACAGACTTCGATCATACTTCCCCTTTTGTTTCCTCTTTCTCAGCTGAATTCCATTTCATCTGTTTCCTCTAATTTCATCTATTTTGTATAGAACCTATTTTCCTTATGAGACTTTCCTGTGTGGAAGATATTTTTGGTCTTTGGTCATACTTGTTATCATCTCTGTGCCTTCTTAGCTTTACTAGAGCATTTTTGACATAGGATGCCAGAGCCTGAGTTTCAAGGCTTAAATTAATTTGGAAACTTTCTTCACGATTTTTTTCTTTTGATCATTTTAAAAAATAATTTCTTCACATTTTCCTTTCACAAAAAAAAAAGTATAAATGATGTCTTTGAGCATCTGCGAACTTGTAGCATCTATGTCTCTAGATCTATGTCTCACAGGCCAAACATTAAGTTGTATTTAAATTATGTACTGCCAACAAATCAGTGCTCACGTAGCAGTAACACACTGAAAACATATACAAGCACAGAAACGTGTCATCTTGGTATGGCTGTGTGCCTCATGCTTGATGCTACCAGTGCTACAGATGCAGTTTCCATTTGTTTTGCAGGTGCAGCCAAACTGAGAAACGGCTCTCAGGATTTCTTTTAAAGATCAGGTTACAGAGAAAGAGCAGGCTCCTGCAGTGCTTTGAATGCTTAATTATGTCTAGGGTGTCCTGTCTGAGAACAGTTGTTTCACACAGGTATAATCTAAATTGCAGATATGGTAGACGTTAAAAGAATCCAATAAATGCTGTTAACTTAGATATTGCCTTGAACTTTCTTACATATAGGTGCGTGAAACTTTGCAAGGTCAAGCTCACTCATAAGGACACCAATCAAGCCACAGTGTTTGGTCAGAGAGAAATCAACGTTTCACATGTTCTTCTTTGCTCCTGTTTTTTGCTCCTCTGTCTCTAGAGTCTGAATTGCTGTTAGGCCAAACTATGGAAGCTAAAAAAAATCTGTTTTTTTCTTTTCATGCATAGGAATGGCAAATTCCCTTACTCCAACTAACAGTTCACAGGTATGGGTTTCAATTTCTGAACATCACCTTCTCCAGAACTTACCGAAATTAAAACCATTCTGCTTGAAGGGAGAGATCTTTCAGTTATGATTTGATACCATATGTATCAAATCTCAGTTTCTCCCACACAAATTTCACTCCAAGTACGTATATCCTGATTACTACTTGCTACAAGTATCATGAAATGAAAGGGAATTCAATGGGAGTCACAGACAGCAGGACCCCCTTCTCCCCTTCACTCCCTTTTCTTTCTGATCTGTGTTGAAATGGAAAGATGGTGAAACGTAAAAGCTATTGATGGTTGTACTCAAAAGGCACAAACCAAATTCCTAGCAGAGATCAAAATCACGAAGATCAAAGCAGAGAACAAAATTGTAAGAATTTTTTTTTCTTTCCCTCCTCCAGAGCAGATGAACAAGATTTTGCACAAGGGAGAGAATTTAAAGTACCACCGGGCTCAGCTGAGTATAGCAGTCTGTTGTTCTCAAAATAGAAACGTAGCCATACCCCCTTCTATGGTTTCTTCTCTCATTCTTCTCTTTGCTGGTTACAACGGGCATGCACATTTGCCAACTATTTCTGCTACAATGACCAGAGAAACATTTAGATATAAACCATCAACCTTGGTTAAAATAGTTCTTCAGTCCTTCAGATAGATCTGTTTGCCTGGAGACTTAGGTAAATGGCATATGGCTAGCAGATTTTCTTCATAATTTGTAGTGCTACAAACCCATTTTAAGAAGTTATACAGGAAAATTCAGTTTACATCTACTTTACCAATACAACAAAAGAGTTTCAACTACAGCACTACAGGACTTCCCAGCTTCATCCGTATCAGGAATTATTTAAGGAGGACCTTTCCAAGTTATTTCATGAATTCCTCTTTCTAGATACAGCTGAAGAGAGAGAGACAGATGAAAAGCATTCACTTTTCCCAATTTTAAACTGAAGTTTTTTACTGCTGTGACTCTTATAGAGTTACTAATCTCTCAGCGGCTGATAATCAGTCTACCAATAAGGCACACAAAGGTTCAAGTTGATTCTGACCTTAACCAGTTGACTTACTCCTGCCACATATCTAAAAAAAGGTAGAACATACGATGTGTGTGTTGAAAAGTAGCAGCCTAATAGCAATGAAGTAATCTGGAGTTTATAATTTTTTTTGGTTGGATTTGAATTTTGCAAATCCAGATCAGGGAGTAATTAAATCTGAGTTTTGTTTCTTTTGAACCCAAATTTCAAGAGCTGAAGGTAGCATAAACAGCTTATGGTTTTTGCTCACCCCTACAGTGTAGTAAAAAAAAAACCCAAACAAAAAAAAAAAAAAAAAAAACCAAAATCCCCCTTTTCCTTGTCAGATTGCATGTTCCAGAATTCTTGGCCCTGTTTGAATTGGTTCAGTTGCTTTTTAATGCAGCATATTCAAAAGTAAAAGAGGAATACGAATCTCCCTGCCTTGGTAGAAATAGAAAGTCTCAAAGTCAGAGGCCATTTGTATCACTGCAATCTACTGAACTGTATCTCATCAGGTTTAAATTCTTCTTTCTTGATCTCTCCAGTTCAGCTTCACAACCTAATCTCTGCTTCTTTTATTCTAAAGCAGGAATAAAGGAAAAATATAGAGAGGGAAAAAACCTCCAGCAACAAAGAATCCAAACTATTCATCAAATATGGCTATCTTTGTCAAAGCTTCTGTCTGCTGTAAACTTCTGTAAGATAAGGTAAATGATACACAGTCATCAATCCATGGTCCAAAAGCATAACAAATAAGAAAACTTGGGAAGGTTTGGAAAAAGAAAAAGAAATAATTCGTGCTATGTTAAGGGCATTAAAAAGCTATTATTGGATATCATAACTAAACCATGTTATAATTACCAGCAGTTAAAGCCTCGAATGGCATTTTACCCTCCACGGAGAAAAGTACTCTTTCATTTTATGTTCTTCATTTCTTTTTTGGGGGTGGTGGTGTGGTGTTTTTGGGGGTTTTTTGTTTTTTTTTAAAACCATGATCAAAAAATGTATATTTATCAACTTCAAACCATATCTATGAATTACAGTAAGAGGAAAGAAGTCACCACCCCTGGGAGTTTTTCAATGAGAAAGAGCAGATCAGAGAAGTAAAATGGAAATGGTCTCTACACATACTTTCCAGGATTTCTGGCTTTAAATCTGCACAATAATTTAAATTATTGAATGCACAGAGAGTATTAAATCATTGTGTTTTACTTAGAAGTGTTTTTAACTTAGAATACAGGGAATACAAGACCTGCTACCTGCATTTATCTGCAGATGCTGATAATTCTTGAGATGTACAAGGAAAATGGATTCAGCATTTTACATGTTATGTAATAGATGTATCTGTATAAATCAAAAGGTTACTTTGAGCTGGCTAGGGACCCAAGCCAAGGTTACCTATCAAGAGATAACGTACTATGAGACTTTCAGGGAGGGTACAGAAAAAAAATGTTTGAAACCTCTCTGAACATGAAGAGCTGGGTGACATCCTGGCCAGGTGTCACTGCTTTTAAATGGGTCGTTACCAGTTCATCCTAGTAAATCCTTTCTATGCAGTGAGAGAGAAAAGACATTACTTGAATTACTTCCCTAAAATTCCATACCAGCTTGGTATCATAGAAGGGAGGATATTTTGGTTTTGCTTTGCATAGATAAGTAACTCACATTTTTAATATGTACATTTTTTGTGGTTAAAAACTTTCTTTCCTAAGTCTAATTTCATTCCAGCCAAGTTCTCCATAAACAGTTTCCACTAGAAGCCAGTCAGACCTAACATAGGTTTGCGGCTACAAAGTGGATGGAAGCTGTCTCTTCACAAGTTGCCACATGTAGAAGACAAGGGGCAACAGGTACAAGTTTTGGGAGAGATTTTATCTTGACATAAGAAATTTTTTACAGTAAGAACAATCATTCGCTGGAACAACTTCTCCAGGGACATGGTAGATTCCCCATTGCTGGAGGTTTTCAAGACGCCTTTGGACAGGGTGCTAGATAATCTCATCTAGGCTCCCTTTCCCACAAAAGGTTGGACCAGATGATCTTTTGAGTCCCTTCCAACCTGGGCTTTTCTATGATTCTATGATAGGTGGTGTTCTGTGGAAAGGCCTGATGGCATCCCAGACATTGATTTTAGGAGCTAGCAAGCTCCCAAGGGCATTTCCCCAAGGAAGAGAGGAATACCAAGAGGAGGAGTGTGGGTACCGTCAGAGGGAGTAACGGTGACTGGAGGCTCTCCAGATCCAGGTGACTGAAGAGTTTTTAGAAGCTGGTGATCACTGCACGCTGTCCATGTGGAAGGGTACTCGTCCTGGCTTTTTAACATCCCATAACAAAATGCAAAACTTCCAGATTAGACCTCACTGAAATGAAAAAGAATTTCAATATTGATTTGATTTCACCAAAGAGCTTCGTTCAGGTTAAGAAGTAGCACTGGAAATGGTCAACTGCATGGCTGGTGTCTGAGGATTAACTCCTCACTGGCTAATTTTGTCAGGACCAACAGACCATTTTCCACTATAACTTATACATCATATTACACGATATATCTGTTACTACTTTCAGAAACTACAACAGGCACCGTTCTGCATGTTTTGTAAGTTTAGAGTACACATTCCACAATTTTTCATTCTTTTTTCCATTGCAGACATTGCTCAGGGTCTGGCTACACACCATAACGTATTGTCCCGTAGAGATAGCCGAGATGTCTCTCTAAACAAATCAACTTAATGTGGATAGCACAGCTGTGTTAACGCAGTACTCATCCAAACTAACGTTTGCTGGTTTGCTACTGCTGCAAATGTGATACCCTGCAAAATTTCTGATGCAGGATGTGGCAAAAGGGAAGTGTGGAGGTAAGATAAAAAAATCTGATCTAGACAAGGACCTAATGCCCCCTTTTTAGTTCCAGGATTCCAAAGACTGATGTTGTGATTCAGGATTTTCAATCTTGCCTTAGGAGGTAGCACTGAGATTCAACACTCCAGGTTGATTCTAAGGGCAAATTTTTTTTTTTTGAGGTAAAAACTATCACTAAAAGGGTTTCCTCCCTCCACCTCAAAACCAAATCTTAATTGCACATTAATTCTAGTATATCTTCCAGTTTATTATGAGTCAAACTTATGGGATAAAGGAAATAACAAAAAAACTTCCTTTTTCACAATTTACTCCTAATGGAAGCTAAGAACAGCTCCCCCCAAAAAAAACCTGCTGAATTTTAGCATCTTCTAAATGAGATTGAGTCAACTAATAGATTACTATAAAATTCTTTGAAACCAGTAGTTGCTCTGAGCAATAGAAGTGATCTTTGAATCATTTTTGGTGGAAAGCTAGAGAGGCTTGACTGTAGATGCATCAAAGCTGGTGGAGTTTTTTTTAATGAAATTATAAAAAGTGAAATGGATAAATCTGGGACAGTACTAAAATTCTCCAACAGCAGGAAACACAGTAATATTATTTTGAAGAAACATCACACAAAGAGGGTTAACAAGCATGTGGCCAAGATGTGTGGGTTTTATAAAACTTTTATAAAGGAGTTAGGCCAAAATACTCCAGCATTTTGAAAAATTTAAAACCATGTCTCTTTACAGATAATTGAACCAAACCATGCCTGCCTTAAAGTAAAATATGAAATATTCATATTTCAGAAAACTCATCTCTAGACTTCCATGTATTATCTGTAGCAGATGTTGACTGTGTGATTGGCCATGTTGTTCATATTTGGTTAGAGTGAACATTCACAAAAACCTCTGTGTCGTGTCAGCAATGCCACGCACGCACATAGAGTTCCACATTTCAAGCTATTCAGACATGTAGAGAATGAGGGTAGAAGGCAGAACAAGAAACACCAGTAGCGACTGGGAGAGAAATGTGAAGAATTAATACATTGTTATTACTGCAGAAGCCTCTCAATCGGAAGCGTCAAATGTAATTAGATAATGGCTTAGATCTTGCATTGGGTTCATATTTACCACCTTCAGTGGGTTGGTAGCTCATTCAGATCCCTACCTCACACAGCAAGTGCATAACTCCTCTTTTCATGATATCTCACTTAGTGGCAACACAATGAGGCTGGGAGCTTAATAAAAAGCCAAGCGCTAACAAGAGTCTCCTCAAAACTGTGTCAGGACAGAACTAAACTCTGGGTGAGTTCTGCCGGACCAAATATCGCTGACTTCAACAAATAAAATACCAGACAAGAAAACAAGTGTATTGTTCTGAAGCAATGCAGTTGCCTGTAAAATAGTTACAAGTTTTTCATTATCATGCAGTCATCATCAAAATATGCGCCTTGGCTTGAAAAAGCAGCCCACCAGTGATATAAAAAAAGGGAAGGGGAGAAAAAAGCCCTTTCCATTCCTCAAATGCAGTGTCTTTGTGGTTGTGTCCCTGGCTGTCAACACTTTCCTTCCCGGTTGAAAGATTATTAGAAAAACAGGGTTCTGCCAGTGCCAGTGGCCTCAAGAGCCTCATTATATCATGAGGATAACCCCAGAGAGAACACAAAATCTAAACATTGGCCATACAGAGTCCTTTTTAGTCAGGGTACTCACAAATGTTTCAGCCAACTTTACCAGCAGGTGAAGCTCATGTAGCTACACACAGCTAGAGTTAAGAAAAGACCACGAGAAACTTGGCAGCTTTTATCAGACTTTCTATGGGAAAAAAAAGCCAAGGCCAGGCAGGGGAAAGAATCTGGACCCAAGTTCACTCCCTGCATTCCCTTTTCTTCCTGGGCATGTGCGGTTTTGTCTGCTGGAGGGGGAAACCGAGACCTATGAGAAGAGAGGTGAAAAAAAGGGGTGAAGATGGACTCTTTAGAATCTTTTCTCATGAGATAACTAAAGGTCTTGTGGTCATATCTTAACCCCATCCCTTTGGAAAAAAGCTTACAACGCTTTTATGGTTTTTTGTTCTTGGACTAAAAGCCTACAGCTGTTTTGAAGGTTGTCATAGTTCTAGCATATAATTAATACCATTTCCATTTAATTCACCAGTTAAATCTTAAACAGAATGCACAAGCTGTGACATATTACTGAAAAGAAGCAATGCATATTGGACAATTGACTTGGTGGTGGCCTTTAATGCTGTGCCCTGTTGGTGTGGTGTCTGTGGTTACCGTTTTTCATTGGAGAAATGTCAAACAGTTCATGAGCCTGGCAAACATAACTATCACAGGCAATTCTGCTCCTGCTTGCTTTCATCTCGTGAAACAGTTGCATTTGCTTACAGAGTATGCATAGATTTATAGGCATATATGCAACTTACACTCTGCATACATGCATATCTTTTTATAGAAATATGCAAAGGATATAGGTCTGGTTGCAGTCTGCTGTAGTTTATCTCTACTAGATAGCTAAGAAACTGGTAAATTAGTATGTTCTAAAGCTAGCTAGTTTAAATCTATCTTGGCTATCTGCATTACTGGAAGTCAGTTCTGTCACTGCAGTGTGGATGTACTCTGCAAGTGAAAGATTCATTGTGAATACTAATTCACAAATGCAGAAATTTTCTCTCTCATGAATTCTTCGGTATTTGGTAAAACTGTTTCTGTGATCATTTCTGTCTCTAAATTCTTTCTTTAGTGTATTAATGGAAAACAGGCACGAAAAGGAAAACAAGCACAATAGAAGTAAGAGTTTGGCTAAATATTGCAACTTTTTTTTAGTATTTCCATAACTCAAGTTAACCAACTTAAATATATAGGGCAATTTACAGTTAAATCACAGGTATAGTTTCTCCAGTGAAAGCTGTTCCTGGCAGAAGTCCTGGTTAATGACATTAAGTGGTATTTCTAATCTGCACTAAAGTAATCAGTTCTCACTAACAGTAACCAATCAGCTGGCACAGTCTATATCACTGGTAGACAAATTTGTCACGACTTAGCTAAAAGCAACAACAAAACAGAACATCCTACTCGAAAGAGTAGGGATGAAAAATACACCAGCAATAGCCTCCACACAGAAATTTTAAGAAACGTACTGAGGAAAGTTCGTTGATTCCCACTGTTCCTCTTGGCTTTTTTGTTGTGTATGTACTGTTTGAGGGAATTTTTCCTCTTTCCAAATCTTTGGTGGGGATATGTCAGTGATTGGGGCTTGCCCAGAATGCAATCAGTGTGGACAAGTGCTGCCCTGAGCTATTGTAATCACATTATGCTCCCCTTACGTTCTTTCCATCAACTGACTATAATGTGGCTGGTTGGCTTTGAATTGGGATTATTAGTTTTGAAAGCCTTTAAGGTGTTGGGCCTGGCTGAATTTTAGACACGGAGTAACATAATGCCTGCTCTTTCAAGAATCTGCTATCACTTCTGATATTGGCAGGTGTTTGTATTTTTAACTGCGGGGGGCACTACAATCGCCCTAAAAACTGATTTTATTTATTCCCTCCTAACCTTTAAAACCTGACTTTATATCTTCTCTTTAATTTCCTAAGGTGTTCTCAGATTAACTACTGTTGGCTCTATGTTATTACTCCCCTATCCCATCGTTTTATTATTTTTCTTACTGGATCCCTTACACTTTTTTTCATGTTTCTATTTTGAGAACCTGGCATGAGATTTTTGTTTTACTGTTTATGAACTTATAAGATGTTTGTTCTGTTGTACATGATCATGTAGACAGAGCAAATGTGGTACGCTGAAAATAATATTGGGATTAGGTAATTAGGGATTTTTCAGTATTGCCTTCTCTCTTGTGTTCCAATATAATTCTATGCATTATTTCAAACATGAATATTTTTATTTGTGCGAGACTTGAGAAATGACCTTCTTTGTCTATCTGCTGCCACAATCAGAAAAGGCCTCCCTGAACAATGCAGCCTGCACAACTGTATCACTTTAAAAGTTTATTGGTCTTTAGTATGAGGCCAATACTGAAAGAATGACAAATGTCTTTCAAACTGTTTATACATGCCTGTTGCACACAAAAGAGCTGGCATTGCTTACTTCATTTCTTAAGCGGTCTAACTCTTCAGCTCCAAATGGATATTTTTGGTTGGTGCTGGGTGCAAGCTGGAGAAGAACTTGAAACAAATGGTTTCCCACACAGAAATGGATTGAGAAAGACAGTGATTGTGAAGGCAGCCTTGACAACATCTGGGAAAGCGCACACTGGTTAGCTAGTTTTACTTGAAACAGGGAATACGCTTTTTTCTGTGGCAGGAGGTCCGAGAGCAATTTTTGTATTGAGAATTTGCTTATTACTTGATACAAATTTTCAAATTTAGCACAGAATTAATGAATCATAGAAGTGTTGGTTGGAAGGGATTGCTGGCCATCATCTACTCCAACCTCCTGTCTGAAACAGAGCTAAAGCCAACCTTAAACTGAGTCAGTTGTGGCTTTGTCCAACCAAGCCTTGTAAACGTCAGAGGAAGGCAAGTCCAAGCCCTGTCTGAGCAGCCACAAGTGGGGATAGTAGCTATCACCCACAAGACTTTAAAAAAAAAAAAGAAAAAAAAAGGCAAAACAAAAAAACCACCCAACAACTTAAAGAGCACTTTCAGGAAACGATAAGACCTTTGCTACTGCATTGTTCTCTCCACCCCCTTAACCCCCAGCAAATGTTTTTTCTGCTTAAGACGACAGCTTTTCTGGTGTGCCACCATTTTGTCACTAAGAAAAGAATGCAGCAGCAGCACAAAGTGGTTACTACTGTTTTATTAAACAGAGATCCTCTTAAATTCCAGCTGCTGACCATGTGTTCTGTCTTTTTATGTGCAAACTCACTCTCATTTTAAGAAATGCTGAGCACATATGCGAGTACATGCTCTTGTAAGTCCCCAGGCTTTATATTTGCATTGTACATAAACCCTCAGCATGTGACTTTAGCATGAAAGATCTGTTGAACGTGCCCCTGTCACCTCATAATCACTGTATCTTTTTTTTCTAAAAATGAATCTGACTTTAGAAACTGATCAGGTGATCATTAGACTATTTTACTTGAGTATTATCTAGCACAGATTATCTGTGGAGATAAATGAGGAGACAGATTTCAGCCTGTAGTTGTAGTAATTTGAAGGGGAAAGGATTTTGCCCTAACATCTGTGGCACTGCAGGACTAGAATTCAGAGCAAATGGCAGAGGGCAAGTAGGGCTTTGTTCAGAAAAGCTACCAAGCTTTTCACAGGGCATTTGTAGTGACGGTTAAAAGCCAGCAGGCATGACATTAAACCTAGTATCTAGCTAGTGTTGCTTGTGAACGGTAGCAACTGCTATCCTAAGACGACACACGGTCATATTTTTCCTAGTTAACTTCACTGGAATTTGAAGGAGATATTTTGTAAGGGGATTTGATCCGTTTACTAGTTTAACTTTTCTGAATCCACCCAAAGTCACAAAACCTTTATTTGGATACTGCCCCCCCAAAGAGAATAGGGAGAGGACTTTGGAAGTCATGTTGTTTTGACTTTTGTATTAATATTATGCTGTAGATAACTGTGGTATCTTAAAGGCCAAAATATAAACTCTCCACCTCAAGGGAGCTGGCAACTAACCACTGAGGTACGAGAACCTCAATATGAGGAGCTGAATTGCAACTCAGCTGACCATCAGTCATAATCACAGAAATTGTTCTTTTAATTCCTTCACCTATTGCTTAAATAGCAGAGCCTATTTGAATCTTATCCTTACATATACTCAATGAAGTCATGCATATTAAAGCACGTCAAAGAAATGGAAGCGACCCACTAAGACAGGGAGTCATCTGCATTACTGGAGTAAATGCAGCCCCAGGCAACTTGAATGTCAAAATGAGCTGTACCCCTAAGAAATATGGAAGTGAAAACATACAGGGCAACACTTGTGTAATCCGTTAAATTATTACTTGCCACCTTTCCAAGAGAGTAACAAGCAACAAGAATGATCGAAATATGATTAAACCAGACACTCGGTACTAGCAGGGCTTCTAAATAGGGCAGGTGAAAGTTGATTTCTCCAGGGAACAGACAAGAAACCGAGGAAGAAGGCTGCGTGCCTATAAGTAAAGATTGGGCAAAGAGAAGTTGTGGTTTGTCTCATGTAAAATTATTTAAAAGGAAGGGCAATATTCTGCTTGCAAGTTGCAATACTGGCCTAGAGAACGGGTTGGTTAATAAAATATGGCAAAATTCTTCAGAAAGCTATTTAAAGATCTGTTTCCATATTACTGATATCTTGTTTATGTACCAAGACTGAGGCATTATGGTTAAATGACTACTTCAAAAGATATATTGAAATACTTCATACCGCATTATTTTCAACAGGATTTATTTAGGGTAAAGTTGAGTGTTGGTTCTTACAAGGAAAATTTATTTTAAGAAGAAAAAAAAAAAAGAGGGAGAGACACCCCTTTGATTAATACTAGTGGAACTAAAATTAGGCCAAAATTCTGTCATTCTGTGATGGTAGCGGGGTAAAAAAGGATTGAAATACAATATTTTCTGAGGGGGAAAACAAAGGTTTTATACAAATGACTGTTTTTGGTTTTCAGTCTCAGAGTGAGATTTCAAACAAGGGCACTGTATTTTTGTTGCAGCATGATCCTGTTGCTGAAGCCCCTGGGGGCTGTGACAATGCTGTAGGACCCAGGACATTTCTCAGCTCTTGCGCAAAGTTGTATCCACCGGCCACTTTCTAACTCCATGGTGGGACAAGGTTCCAAGCACGCATGGCAAGGGAGAGCGGGTATGAGAGCCTGAAGGGAGCGAGTCAGGGCATGCACCAGCCACTCCCTGGGGGCTAGCTGCATTGGGGGCTCACCAGTCCTGCTCAACGTAGCCTAAAGGCCTAAGAAAACTTGGGTCATAACACCTTTGGAGTATGAATTAATAATTGGAGGAATAGCTAAGATCATTCATACCAACCAGTATAGATGAGGTCAGTTTTGGATTATGCATAATGAAGATCAGCCATTTAAAACAGCTCCTTCTACTCCAACCTGAATTATTGCTATATTCTGGAAAGGGAAGTTATTTTCTGGCTCTTTGGAGTGACAAGGTCAGAAGTACATGGAGAAGAAATAATATCTAAATGCAGTGTAAACTTTTGGCATGTAAAACAGAACTGAAATAATTTAATGCGGATGCAATGTGAGGACTTTTCTTCTTCTCATTATTTGCCAGAGGGATTTGTATAATACGTGACTATTCATCTGCCAAAACCACATGCATCTCTGACAGAAATCACATTATGTTTTGTGTCTTTTTTTACACGGACTGACAAATACAGCCTTCATCATTGCTTTTTCAGTAGTGGAAAAAATTAATTTGGTCAGTATTTTTTAAAACCTGAGACTGTTCCATGTCTGTTTTCATTTTTGTGAAAAATATTGAAGACAGGTTTTTTTAGAGATAGCATTTTTCCCTTCTCAGCAACTGTGTGCAATTTCACTAATTATCTGCCTTTTTTTTTTTTTTTTTTTTTTTAAGAGAAGTGCAAAGGAAACCTCAGCAACTTCCATATCTCTGCTAACTTTTAAGCCTGGTTATTATTTAACTTACAAATATTTTTGTTAGGAAGGAGGAGAATCTTAGACCTTTCCTAAAATTTTAAGCGTCAATTGCCTAGAAAAACTTACCACTGAAAAATATGGAGTTCAACCAACTAGTTTGTTTTTGTTTGTTTTTTTAAAAAAGACCATAACAATACACAAAAAAACACACACAGTAGTTTTGGGGGATTCCCTTTTCCATACCTTCTCCTTTCAAATGTGATTGGACAGTGAAGCATCGCTATCTTACTTTGCTCATGTTAAACCAAATCAGACTTCGGTCTTGTTATCTTTTTGCCTCTCTCATGACATGAAAGATTTTCACAACTTGCTTTTGAGACTGATGTTTCTTTTGCATCAGTTTTTCATTCTTGAAACGTTATGAGCATGTGCACCGCTGGCATTTGTTTGTAACACTGGCCTCCCCTTGTAAGTTTGTGCAAACTGTTTTGTCTTGAGACGGGACTGAAGAGTGCTAATTTCTTCTGTTTTCCTGATGTGCCCTGAAGAAGGGTCTGATTAATGAGCAACTCTAGGTCTCTGGAAGGGAAATCCCTCTAAAACAGATCTTATCAGAAAATGCAGCTAGGGATGTCGTTAACCCCCAGCAAGTTCCCTGAGGCTTGGCCGACATCCTAACGTTCCAAAAATCTTTAAGAAATTTGCTACCTCTTCCCCTGCAGAGTTATCACATGTTTAGGAGACCCCTCACATGAACCAGACTAAAAGAAGCAATGGACAGATCTATTTTTATTGGAGAAACTGGAAAACACAGGAAAAGAGGTGCCAATATGAAAGAAAGCTTAGAAAATATGAAAAAAATTTGAAAGAAATGTGTGTTCTGTTGACCCTCCCTTGTTCTAGAATAACAGAATTTCCCTCTGTAGGAGTTTTGCTGAGAAAGAAGAGGTCAATACATCACAATTGGGCACTGCCTAGGGATGTGAAGGCTCAGTACACAGCATTTTTCTAGCTGAACTTACCATAGGTAATTTCTAAACAGCTAGTAATCAAAAAATACAGTGTGCGTATGTTTCTTGCTACCAAGGCAGCTCATAAAAGTTTTGGTTCTGTTGTTTGGTGGTTTTTTTTTTCCAAAGTATCAGGTAGTCGTAATGCAATATGTTTGTCTCTCTTTCAAGTATGCAGTGAACATATTCTGATTACAAAACCAAACCCATCAAAACCACTGATCTATTTGTGAGAAATGCCATCTTCTCTGTACAGGGGTAGTTTTTCGTCAAAGCTGCATTTCCATATTGCCATCAATAACAGTACAACTGGCTTCAGAATTTCAGGAGACTAAAAAGTAAGGATTCCTATCTTGCCTCATAAAATGCAAATTATACTCCAGACTACTATGTTTTGGTTGAAGGTTTTGGGAAGAACTGTTGGACATCCAAAAGATGCAACAAAATGTGTCTTGAGAGGAAAGAGGGAGGGTTTATAAATACACGTATGTGTAATTTACATTGGGAGAGGAAATATTCCTGCAGTGCACAAAGCCAGATGTTTGCATCTTTCAAACCTATTGGATCCTCTCTATTTTCAAGCTTCTAGTTTGGGTAAGATATCGACACCTTTTTTATTTGTCATTTCTTTAATTGGGAACCACTTTTCTGTTTCTTTTTAAGTGATTTAGTGCTCAAATGACAGCAAAGATTATAAGCGCAGTCTTGAAAAGCACTAACCATCAGTTGTCCTTGGCTTCATTCTTCCTGCTATACAGGAGTTTAACTAATGAATACAGTTCTCCTGCTCTCAGAATAACAAATTCAACATGAGAAAATTGCTCAGGGAACTTACAAGCCAGAGTTACAATGTACAAGGCAGAAGACTAACAGGAATCTAAATGAAGATGGTAATCATTAAATGATCCCTTCTTTGAAGGTTTACATTGGAAAGCCTTAGCTGGCTCAAATATCTGAGCCAAGCCCCTTTAGCATAAAACTCTCTGGTGAGTGTGAGGAAGCTGCAGGTTTACTGTGGAGTCCCTTGAGGGAAGGTAGGATGTAAAGGCAAGTGTTTTTTCAAATATTACTGAAGTAAGTTTCATAACAGACCTGAAGAGGTAGCAAAGTTATTGTTCCCACTTGACAGATTTGGAACCTAAACCACTAAGCAATGAGGTCATTTCTGTGAGATCAGACTGCAAGCAATAGCCCTTGCCATCTTACCTTAGAGCCCTAGCAAACAACTTCTTCCCCACAATTATTCTTCAAGGCAAGATGATATTATCCCCCACTTTATAGCTGGAGAACTGATGCCCAAAAGATTTAGCAACTTGTTGGAGATTGTACAAAAAGTCTTTGACGAGTCTGGAAACTGAAACCAGATCTTCCGAGCCTCAGTCTAATACCTTAAACACATGCCCATCCTGATTCCTGTCCTTTTGTCTGTTATTTAAACCAATTTTACCTGATTTGACTTTAAAATATTGACATACAGAACATAGTCTGCTCATTGCATTCATTTTGCAGTAACGAGCACTAGCAAACGCGTCTGGTCGGATAGCTGCAGCAAAGGCTGTGACAGCCCACAGCACAGATGTGCACTACAGAAGCAGAATTTCAACAGCATTTTGGAAAAGAGGCATGTCCCACGCCATGTGATTCCTCGCCTAATGCAAAGAGCATCAGAACTGCATACCAAAGGCACCATATACTAGTTCTCTGATAAGACGTGCCTGATTGCTGCTTAAAAGATGAAGAGGCCATTTGATGCCAAAGAGAATCTCTGTAACGCATCTTGTGATTTGCATCCCACAACAACAACAAAAAAAAAAATCTCAAAAAACCCAAACCAAAAATCAAAAAAAGCATCACAACAAAACCAGCATGCTGGAGGAAACATGCTCTCGCTTTCTCTCTCCCCATGAAATAAGAGGCCCTCTGGGAAGTTGCCTTCATACCCCAGTCAACAAATGTAGAAAATCATAAAGATATCTTAATTGAAAAAATAAATGACTCACAGCAAGTCTGGGCTATCTCAATCCAAACAACAAAGCAGCTCAGTTTATTTAGGGAAGACGGATTAGCGGAGAAAATAGTTATCAAACCACAAAATTACTAACCAGGGACATCCCTGCTAAGAGATTTAGTTTCCTAACACAATGGCCCAGATTGTTTGTTCTGGTCTTTATGCTCACAGAGCAGTGCAAGAGGAGGTGTGCAAAATTAGGATAAGGCACTTGAATTCCTCTGTAATTCTGGTGCCAGTCATGTAGTCTTTCATATATTGTCAGGGACCTCTCTATATATTCCCTGGGTCATCGCACAACCAGGGTGACCGAGGAGTAGAAATTCTGTGGCCACACTACCTTCTTTCCTGGTCACATTCCTGGTACTGTAGCAGTGATGAAAAACATCTGTTGAGGTTGTTTCCCTAAGACCAGAAAAGACCCATTTAACCATGGTTGAGCTGTGGATCTGGATGAATAAACAGTGTTTGTGCAATTGTTTAATAAACTTTCAAAAGCAGTGAAAAACATTTTTGTTATCTTACTTAAAAACTGAGGAAAAAAAAGGAATGAGAAGTGGGTATAAGTGGGCATAATCAGAAGTCCTTCTGACTTTTTGATGTGTATCTTCTCACGGTATTTTCTAGACAGTGACTTCACAAGCTTTCTGAGATGAGTGAATAGCTATTCCTCTGAAAAAAAATGCAGTCCCTGGAGGGGTGTTTTCGGAGCTCTCTCTATTCTTGTAAGGTTTGACATCTGGAATTGGGTGGCCAGCATTTCTTACCAATAAATGAAATACAACTAATCTTATGAAATGCTGTGGAATTATCATTCCTACTTACTGAAAAGTCTCAGTTAAATACTGTGAGTAATAAAAGAAAATCTGGGGAAAATTATATGATTTGAACAGAACCTATATTGCAATCTGTGGTAAATTCACATCAAATCTTAATCTAACTTTTAGATTCATTACCAGTTCATCACACAAACAAAAACACATACAAAAATACCCTGCCCTTTTACTGCACTTCACAAAAAATATGATGGAAAGCACAGGGTAGAAATATGTTTACGAAACTACTCCACATAATCCACATAAGTGACTAATACAAGTATACATAAAAATGAAGGTCAGAAGAGAATTGTTTCCCAGAGTAATTTGTCTGACATGAACTGACCCAGCACAACAGATGACTATTCAGTGTGCTGCCACATGTAAAATTCAACTATTTCCCAAAACATGAGGAAAAAAATAAATAAAAACAATATGAGGAAGCAATTGATATTATCATTCCCCCATTGTTCTCCACCCTGTAAACCAAAATAACTCGAAGGACACTATGAAATCCCCTGATAAAATATCAAGGAGACATAAGCCTCCAAAAAGCTTTTTGCTGGAAAAAGCTAAAAATTAGAAGACATCAAGACTACCACAGAGTTTATTTTCCCAGGAACATTTTTGGTGCTTAGGAAATTTTCTTCGGTGGTAAGCTTCACGCAGAGGCCATGTCAAAAATGTACAGGCTGGAAGCAGTTCCACTCAGCCCAGCTGGGCTCTGAACCTACGTCAGGATGAGATTTGTGCACAAATATTTCTTCTTCGCCCATGCCTTGCTTTCCCTAGGAAGAAAACCCAGGCACCTGGGTGGGAGGGAGCTCCAGAGCCGGGGCTGGACCTCCAGCAGCAGGCAGGACCACAGAGCACTACGGGCCACATACCCCACCACGTGCTCTGGGATAGGCACCATCCTCTCAAAGACAGTGACAGATGGTAAGACCATCTCGCTAGCGCACCTCTTTTGGTCCCCAGTTTACCCCTGGAAAATAAGCTTCCAATGAAGCAGGGCACACTTTATGGTCTCTAAAGAGAAAGTTAAACAAGTTCCCGAGCAGCTGGGAGAGCGTCAAAGCTGAACCTTAAATGGGCACGTGTGATGCCCTCAGCATAGCTAAGAGCGCAGATGCACTACAGCCAAAACCACAGAGCCCACATGCTGCCAGGGCAAGCAGGATTTCTGACAAGATTTATCGTTTCTCTGTTGTGATCTAGCCCTGAAGGCATTTCATTTTAATACAAAGTAAGCACTTGTGATGATTAAGAGAAATGTACAGTTGGATCACTTTGTTGTTCAGTGGCCAGTCATAACATAAAATTTGCTGGTTAGTGCAGAAACACAGCGTTTCAGCCTACGTGTAGTCACCGTCTGCTCCAGCATCTGGGCTGATGCAGCAAGCTCTTTGACACGGACTGACGGTGCTATTTTACACTTTCATTAGCTCCCCTCCCGGCTATCCTTGCGCGGCCGCCACCAACACACCAGCACGGTGCGTTTCTCTCCGTAGGAAGAGTTTACATGCTTGCGGGAAACACAAGAATTTATCAAAAAGGTTTGCGCGAGCGACTCTTGTCTATTATCGTCAGGGCCCAGAGCGCATCCCCGTCCTGGGGATTTGGCTCAGCACCGGCGCAGCCGGGGGAGGCCCTAACACGCCGTGGGGTGGCTGCAGCCAGGGCCTACCCCCAGCCCGGCTGTCCCAGGCCTGTGGCTGGTGCCGGTTCCCTGCACCAGGCCTGATCCTGACCCCTTGCCCACGGGCCAACGTCCTGGCCTCAGCCTGTCCCCAGGGAAATACCTGACGCCCAGGGCTGGGGCTGCCCCCCCCCAGGCTGGGGTGGCGGGACAGGCCAGGCTGCCCTGACAGACCCTTGTGGGGAGCCCCCGCGTCCCCAGGGAACCCTCTCCCCTGCCAGCTATGCTCCCCCTATGCAGACAGAAAGAGGGGGGGGTTGGGGGGTGTTGTGTTTGGGTTTTTTTACCAGCACTTGGGAGAGCGGCATTTGCTGACTTCCACACCTAAACTGCAACCTGGGAAACCCCTTTTGGGAATTGTTTGAAAGTGAAGCACTCTCCTCTGACATACGTGGAGACCCTCACAGGCTAGCCAGCAAACGAGAGCAGCTCTCGGCTGTGGAACATCGAGCCTCACACTTGGCGAGCATTTTCAAGAAGCTGCGTGCGGTATAAGACACATACAGTGCCTGTAAACAAGCTGTGGCAGAGCAGAGCAGTTGCTCGGCTCGCGGCGTGCACAGCCTTGCAATCACCGGCAGCACAACTCCCCTCTGACCACCAGCACGGCAGAGGCGGGGGGGCAGAGGAGAGGCCCCCGTTGCCCACCAGCAGGGCGGGGGCGGGGGGGGCAGAGGAGAGAAGATGGCCTCTTCATGGCGAGAGCCTCTTCAGCTGCCGCAGCGGGATTTCCCACCCGGAGCCTCCCCAATCTAAACATAAAAATCCCCGCTCCGGCTGTCTCCCACTTCCTTCCCAAATCTGCTGCCCTTCCGAGGCTGGTATCCCTACATGTATGCCTCTGTACTGTTTATTTATCCCTCCCCCTGTGAAAGCAAGCTGCAGGGCCTACAGTCCAGACATCTGATTTAAATAAGCATCCAGAAAGGAGGCTGGAAAGCTGGGACGTTCGTTCGCACAAGACCAAGCTCCTAGGCAAAAGATAGGCAACGTCGCCGAGTTTCAGCCCGCGGCGTTGCAGCGTGCTGCCTAATCAAAACCAGGGAACAGGGAGTCTCAGCAAACACTGCTCCTCACGTTGTCCTCTGCGCAGTCCTCCGCTCTCTTTTGAGCTGGTTCGAACGGCATGCCCAAACCCACTTGCCCATTAACACTGCACTAAGCAGCGCCGTCGTGACTTTTTTAGAGAGCAAGGCAGTTGGCAGACTTACTTCACAACCTAATAACGGCACGTAAATGGTTCCTCTGGCTGTTTCCATTTGTGATGCAGCTGGCAAGAAAAGCCTGCACAGCACTTACACAGAGAAGGGGATGATAAAAGGAAACATTTCCCCTTAGCAACATCATTAATACCTAATTGTATTCAGAATTATCAAGTGCATTTCTATATATACAATACATATACATGCATATATATAAAAAAGACTCAGGACCATATAGGTAGAGAAGAGGGGGAAAAAGGAGAGGTTTGAGATGTACTTAAAAGTAAATGTTAGCATTTCTGAAAATTCAAGCTGAAAAAACAATAGAAGGGATTCCTACTGCTCACAGTTGACAAATGGATTTTTTAGGTGGGATTAATGGTCTGCTTACCTATTCACTGTCTGCGCAGCCTCCAGGAAAAACAGAGAAGGGACAGAACTTCAGATTCTGCTATGATAACCCCAACGTGATTCTTGTGTTTTCCTCCTGCTTTTCCTTTTCTATTTTTTCTTTTAAACTGCTTTTTCATTATCATTGCTCTGAACTTTCCGTGCGTGGTTTGGACCTCGTTCTGCTGTTCTTCCTCTACTTCTCTGACCGGCATCTTCACTGTGAACACACTTGTTTCTCTGTTGCTATTTTCAAATTGAAATCAGGAGAGCTGGCTTGGGTTTCCCTGAAATACAGGTGCTCCTGTTAAGTACATAATTAATTCCCCCTGAGAAGTTTCAGTCCTTAATTTTCCTCCTGCCTTCTGTTATCATGTGTTAACAGATATTTCTGGGTATAATAAAAGACTTCTGCAATGCCTGATAATAGTGTAACACAAAAAGACAACTTGTTAGGTATTGTGTGTGGCATTCCTTGGCTGCTCTGTAGCTGGGTAGGTGCTACCCATGTATAATACCACTCAAATAAGAAGTAGTTTGGATAGATCACATATACACCTATTGATTTTCCTCTTTGCCGGCCAGTGAAATGATTGAAGCCTTACGTAACGCCGTGTTTCAATGAAACAGGAGCTAACACTTTGAGATGGCGATAGATTATAACCTTTTACATGTAAATGTATACTTAAAACCCCCCAAAATGGGTGTACTTTTATCCCAGTTCCCCCATGGGAAGAGTTTTTTCTCAGTAAAAGTTAGGTTTTCTTATTGAAAAAAAAGGAAATTTGGAAAATGTTGGGTAACTACTCATTTATACTTTAGAAATACCTAGCCAGTGTAGGTGTTGATGATGCCCAGGAGTTAAGAGGTATGCGTTAATATCACTGAACTTGCAAGATTCTGCAAGTTATTTTTGCAAGTAGGAGAGGAGTTCAGATTTAGGAAGGCAGGCAGAGCCAGTGCGATCACATGGGCAGCAGGGTGCTCTGGTAGGCGCTTCGTTGACATACATGATGACATGGCAGTACCGAGGAAGTTTCCTGCTTTTTTCTAAGTATGTTCAAATAAACAGTAGGGCTTCAGTTCTTCTCTGACACGGTTAGAAACAGATTTATTCTTCCTTCTCGTTCTTGGAAGCCAAGTTAACCCAGACAGCCTGAATAGATTTCCAGGTTCGCTAATGACCTCACAGGAATTGAATAATGAAATCATATCTGCGTCTTTACTGAATAGAGACAGCCCAAGCTTACACAGATCTAATTATTGCATTTCTTGAAGATAAATTGCAGCCTTGAAGGCGTCTTGCAATCAGTTATCAGGCATAACTCCATGGGCACCAACTTTCGTTTTTCTCCAGTACAGTGATGTACTGCCAATATTTAACAAGGGGCTCCCACCAAAATTTCCCTATTAATCTGTTCTATACCCTTGTGTCCCTGAGGCACATATTCTTGCAGGGAAAGAAAATAGTAATGAAGAAAATCTATTCATTTATTTTTACATTACTGTTTAAACATTTTCTGAGAATCACAGCCAAAGAGGAAAATAAAACCACTTGGCAAACAAACCTCTATTATATGTACTTTTGCAGGAAATGTTGATACTTCACTTCGTTCCTGTAAAAAAAAAAAAAAAGCTGGAGCACTTATAAAGTGGTGTTTGACTTGTGATATTAGAGTTGGTAGCAGCAAAGATGTGGAGTTACCTGTCTGTGAAAAATTGGCAAACTCGGGAAATGCATCCTCTTAAAAAGTATGAGAAGGGACAGAACTGATATTCTCAAGTACGACAAGAACAACAATTGGCTGAGTGAAGAGGAAGAGATTCTTCATGAAATGAAGTGATCGCCACCTTACTGCATTGAGCAATTCTGCCCGTTCCAGTGGAGTGGGGGAACGTGTAACTAAGAAAAAAAAGTCACAGGACCACTCTGTATTTTTAGACAGAAATAATTTTGCTTTTGATTTTGTACAAGGTCTGATCACTAGATAATATAGTTACAACAGGACGAAAAGAAAAAAACAGATTTAACAGGTATCTGAGGGGTGCCACAGTTCCCTTAGTGGTAGACAATCATCCCAATATTCCTTTCAATTTGGCTGCAAAACCTTAACAAGACTCTCAAGAAACACCAGGGATTTGCTCCAGTGATGTTGACTTTTTCCCTTTTTTCCATCCAGATCTGATTGTGTGTTCAAATTGGTTAATCTTTTACTTGTATTTGCCTTAACAAGTAACCAGAGATAGGTTTTTAAGTTTTTATAGATTGATTCCAAATGTAAAAAAATTGCTACTTTATTTTCATTGTTTGTATAGCTGGTGGGAGTGTTAGTGTCCTTATATGGATTAAAAGGAAACAGAACATTTAAATTTTTTTTTTTTGCTTTAAAAACCAAAGTTTTTCTTACTCTGACATGAAAAAATACGTATTTCACTTGAAAGTTCAGAGCTTGCATGACGTTTTCTATTATTGCTCACGTCTTATTTGACTTTTTAAAAGAACTGATGTGAAAAATATTGGGATGACATGACTACTCATCCTGATAATGAGCCCTGCTTCCCCACCCTGATAATTAACAAGTAGCCACCCGTTATTAAGCAGACCAAATATTTCAGTAAGAGGTCCTGCTGAGTTGTCTCTGTTCTGAAACAGATTTCAGTTGAAAATTGAAATAATGAGGTTCCCTTAAACTGATAAACAGCTCAATCAAGCCCACTGCGCTGGATCCATAAATCTTAAGCAGAGTTTAATTATGAGCAGAGTTTTCCTGACAGAGCCTTTTTCTCTAGCCTGCTGACTACTTGTGGTTCCCATGATTCAAGTAAATCTCTGTAGACCTGCCTGCAAGGAAAACAGTTTGAAGTTTAGACATCAGTTAAAGGGGAAATTGGGGGAGCTGCAAAAACAATGTCCCAATGATGCTGTTGAACATTGCGGAGAGACAATGCTGAAAACAAAACATCCAAGCAAGTAATTAGCAAGGCGAAATCACTTCCAATTAGGCATCTGAACAGCAATCCTATGTGGTCTCAGAGGGCCATTCCCTTTGCAAGACGACGATCACCTCTAAAAACATACCCTCCCCCCTACATCGAGGAAGCATTTCAGCATGTGGGAGAACGTAGGAAGAGCAGACCATGATAACGTGGGATCACACGCAGCTTTCTGCAGCGGGCAGTATATCTCTCCTAGTGCTATGGGAACATTCACAAACACTTAGAACACGTATAGCCTGATCCTGTCTGGGGATACTGAGAGCAAGATTTAGTGTGTGAGAGAAAAACTCATGCTGAAGTAAATGGGATTAGCCAGTATTTCTTCTCAGCAAAATCATAACTAAGACTGAGTTGGCACTTCCGTATGACTGTTCAAACACAGTAGTAAATTGGCTTTAAAATTTTTTGGACTAGAGAGACTGGTAACTGCAGCGCTTTTTGGATCAGAGAAAGGTCGGAACTTTAGAAGTTCAAGTCAGTCAACGAGTCAAAGCAGAGATCCTTGCCTCTGTGTCTTCTCTGTTAAGCAGGAAATAATGTTGGATATTGCTGAAATAATGGTGTCTAACCGAAAAATCCTACGCATACTATCATAGACAAACCATTAAGTCCTCCCATGCTTTACAAAGGGCAAACAAACAAAAAACCAGGTTTAAATAAAAGAAGAACCCAGATTTAACAAAACCTTCAAATACAGTTTACAGCAGAAGGATACAGCGGCGGTATCAATCTTTTCCATACTATCACCATTGCTTTAGAGCTACCAAAGTCTGGAAAACAAAGCTCAATGGAATCAATAGAAACAGAGCTTAAGATATCTGAAGACTTCTGTAAGTTTTACTCTCTATTCAGTTTAAGACTTACGACTAATGTGTACATCTGAGAAAAAAATATGGCAGATTCAGTCTTTGCCTACAGTGTATTAGATTTTAACTGATTTATTTTTCTGCTGTGTGGACTTGAGGGAAATCACTGTGCTGTGGTGTTTCACAGATTATGCAGAGTAGAAGCCAAAATATTTGTTATGGAAGCAACTATTTGTTATAGTTGTAAATCTTTATAAACCATGTTGGCAAAAAGCAAATTCAATACTACTGGAAACATTCCTGTCATACACCGAGGAGCTGGAACACAGATACTCACACTAACAGATGAGTCTTGTACCACATACCATCAGCACTCAAAACTGTTGCATGTCTAACACATATCAAACACATTAATGGAACTTTTCTTTTACGGAGTGGGATTCCACCGAGTTCAAATGAGCCATGAAAAAAACAAACATTACAAACACTATGGAAAGGCTTCCAGTTTCACTAAGAATGTGAATTGTTTACATCTTCCCTTTCAGATCTCCTGACTAACCTATTTGTTTAATAACCAAACCCAGAATTTCAGCCTCTGTTTGTAGTCTCAAAATATTTGGGGCTCTTTCTTCCTAAAATTATTACGACTCTTGTTAGTAATTTGATTATGAGCAAGAACAGAGTGCATGTATAGTGAGGATGCTGGAAAGAGCTTCTTTATATAATGTCTGTGCTTGGTTTTTTGCCACAAAGGGGATGTCAGCATTTTTGGTTCCTGTGTGCCAGTACTGAAGGCAGTATTGAAGCTTTTATTACACAGACAGGAAACTGCATATAGTCCTAATACCTGTACAGTCCAGAACCTGCTCTGTGAATTATAGGCGTACTTTTATTAAGTGATTATATATACACTGTCTTAAGAATTGACACAATTTTTCCTAGCACTCTTCAGTGTGTCAGGTATTGGGCAGTTCTGCTCCCATGAAGTCAGCCGCTGTCGCTGACTTCTGCATGGGCCAGTCCTTAATAACTTTGAAGATGCTCTCCTGGGTTGCCGGGGAGCTTACCCCAGACATGTCTCCACTTTGTGAGGTTCACAATGCCCTTTAGTGTCCACAAGCCACTTCTAGGAATTTGCTGCATGGAGGAAGAAGTTATTTTGTATGTCCATTTCAGACTTCCAAAATGCCTCACAAGTGCTTACTGGGGTGTGTATGTGCTTGTGTAATCTTCCTGCCTCTCATTTTCATTTTGAGAGAAGGTCTGTACAGATTCCTAGACTCTCCCATAAAATCTCTTGAAGATTTTCTTATGGAATAAATGTGAAGTATGAAAGTCAGGGTTTTTCTTTAATAGTTCTTCACAGTCTGCTAAAGGGGAGGCATCTGGTGCATCCACTTACAAACCTTTCCTCTCCAATGCGGCAAACAGAAATTTTCCTAGCAACACCGTGCCTTATAAAGACTTCTCCTGACCTTTTATTGATGACATAATTAAAAAGGTACATTCAAACTTAGTGAGTGTCCTCTCAGCAGTGGAAAAGTCCCACTGACTGTGAATTCACTGGCATGGCTGTGAAACTGCAGGAATATCTGTGCTTCCCAGAGACCAAACGTACCTTTGATTTGAGGATTGTACTCAAATTTGAAACTATCTGACTTTTGGTGAAAGATGAACATGTGAAGAAGTGGAACAGAGCATAAAGGGCACCGCTTTTGCATAGAGGGGAAAAAAGGGGTTGTGTTGGCTACATGGGGAGAACATCCACAGTAAAGCTCTCCCAACTTCGTACTTGAATACTCGCCTATACCTATGAATGCAAGCATTGACCAATCTACTTTGTGTGATGTTTAACATAAAAATTAACTATGAAAAAGGACCCAAACTTATTTGTGATTGTCATTTTAGATCACAAGCCAGACCATCAAGCAGAAGGATCATATTCCAGTACCCCAGAATGACATTTCTGACTTTGCCTTCTCCAGGAACAGGTTATCACAGCTCCACTCAGTTACACACTCTGACATCCCTGGTGTTTGCACACACAGGCACTACTGCCCCTCTGAGCATAATGGCAAAAGGCAGACTTAGCCGGTTAATACCGTAAGGTAATTTAGCTGCATTCATTATTTTGATGTAGTGCTCCAAGCTGTGAAAAGCTCATGACCACTAACTACATCAGAAAGAAATTTATGAAGTCAAATGAGCTTCAACATTTGAACCAAGCAATCAAAATGTTAAAACTTTGCACTAAGCAAACCTGCTTTTTTTTTCAAAACAAAAAGTATTTTTTAGTGTAGCTATAGGTATTGCAAAAAAAAAAAAAAAAAGGGGGGACAAGAAATAAAGCTGGTGCATCATTTTCCAAAGATTCATATAATTTTAACTTCACATTTTTTAAAATTCCTCTGTCACTTGTGACATGATATTTGCATGAAATCAGAGCCACCTTAAATCATATCTGATCCAACATTTGAACTTCACAAAAAGCATAACACGAGTATATGGAAAATATTTCCTCATCTTTACTTAATTCTGGCCAGCTAGTGATGTTTTCTTCCAGAATGAAAATGTCTAATCTGTCACAGAGTCATCCAGTTGCATTATAAATGTTTTCTTAAATGGCAGTTCTGTCTTTTTCTTGCTACTTTGCAAACCACAAATATTTGTAATGTGTTTCAGAAGCTTAATTTTTTAGTCAGGCTCTGCTATAGTCTTTAAATGTAACCTTGCCATTTTCTTTTCAAACGTTATACCATTATCAGCAGATATTGGAATGTAAGGTCTTGCTGCCATCCTGGCATTCATTCTAGATAAAGAATTGACAGACGGATTAATCAAGCCTAAGTCCTATGCAGATTGCAGAAAACAGTGGTGCTGTGGCTGGCACAAATGGACAACAGTCTCAGAAGAGAATCTCCCCGAGATGTGGTACGTCGTGTAACACGAGGGGATCTGAGACACAAATGGCAGGGGGAAGCTTATACTAACACTTTCTTGACCCCCGAGCAGATGAAGAAAGACCTTGAGACTTTCACAGCGGTGCTAGAGCTCACCTTATAAAGCAAACTCCTTTGCAGCATCCAGGGGCAGCGGGAACCGAGCCTGGAAATTGACACCCGCATTCACAGGAGCTTTCCCAGAGCACAGAAAAGTGGTAATAAATTAAAGATGTAACATTGTTTTAAAAGAGGGCGAGAGAGAGTTTGAGCTGACAAAGCACAGCATTTTTACCATACGCTTTGCCTACAGTCACTTGGCACACCACTTACGTGAGGCAGCACAACGTTTCATTACAAGTAAATGATACACTTGTTTAACACAGAGCTCACATAAAAGAGCAAGGAGAGAGAGGCACCACTGCAATTCTCTGTGCCTGGATGATGCTAATTATTTATATATTCTTTTGTGGAACCTGTCATCCTCAGGCTACAAACAGAACACTTAACTGGCTTGATTTGTTGAAATAGTGTAGTGCTAGCAGGGCATTACGTAAATATGAAGTAAGTAGCTCTCCTAAACTTAGTATGTCTTGAAAGAGAGTATTAAACTGACGACTGCCAATTCCCAGCTGAACTGTGAACCATTTCTCACTTGAGCTGATGAAGTTCAGTTCCATTCCTTGCCGTTTCAACCCAGCAGGAAAGAGATGTAATTTCAGAAGATAGGAACAAATTCACAGTTGAGGAATGCAGTATCATGGACGCTCTGCCTCACTACGTATTCACTAATACAGTCCAACAAATAAACGACTCTTCTTGCTTTCTGCCTTCTGCGCAGTGGAAGATCTGGCTTCCACATGTTCCTATACCACAGTCAACCGGGAAAAGTTTTAGGTTGTTTTTGTTTGTTTGTTTTTTATGGGACAAAAATTGCATTCCGGAAAAAGTGTTTTAGAAACAGAGACATAGCAAACCCTGTTATAGTCTCTGCCTGTTGCAAGAAGGTCCAAAAGATGAATTAAAACTTCCATTCGGTGACTAGGACGTGAGTATGAACACCTTCCTTTCTTGTTCTTGGCACACTGCCTCTGCCAACCTGACTTTCTGTTTCAAGCATGAGAACTACAGACCCTTCCTGAACTGCCAGCTCTCACAGCAAGTGCATTCTCTGCAGCTAACTGGTAAGGTGGAGACCATATAATCGAAAGGAAAGTGCTGTGCATGCTCAGATAGGCATTTCACTGGACGTTTACTGAGCACATTGAAAACAGCTCTGCAGAGGGAACTCTCTTCCCATGGTGCAGGTCTAATCCTTCTCATTTTTTCCTCCTCCTTTCAGTATACCTTTCCTGATCTGTATTCCTTCTCCAGCCCCCAAGCCCCTCTTCATTGCTAAAAACATGTCTCTGATCCTCAGCAAGCTCTGTCATTACCAAATCAATCTTCCTAATCCAAAATAGTTTTTCCAAGCTCATTTTGTATATCCACAGAATACTTCCTGATCTCTGTAGAGAGCTGATTTAAAGAGCACAGAAAAAAGATATTTTCCGTGAGCAAATTTAGTCCGTACTTCAAAACCTAAGAAATATGTTGCCTGATCTTAATCAATACCTCTTTCATTACTCATGCACATATAGATTAGTTTAACAATCCCCAACACTCACCATGACTTTCTCGGTCAAAATTATTCAGTTTCACAGTACCTGATCATAATGAGGCCTTTGGTGTTTGGTATTGTAGTCTTTTGACCTTTCCTAGGTCACCTTAGTCTTATTAGGAATCCTGAAGAAAACCTACATTTCATATCTTTTTAGACAGCAGTTTTCTTTTTAGTATTTCTTAAACTTTATTTGCACCTGAGGTAGCTTTATTTCAAGTTCTGGACAATGATTCATGCCATTGTAATTTATTTGAACATTTAGAACTCATCCCTAAATAAATTCAAAATAGAAACAGTCCAATAAACTAATGCTGTACATGCTGTCTCCCTATTAAAAAAAAAAAAAGTGTTATAAGAAATATTCATTCTTCAAATGGGATTTTAGGAGTTTTAAGAGCATGTAAGAAGTGCAGTGTTCCTAACTGCAGGAAGAATAACTTCAGTTTTATCTCTCCATTCTTTCCAAAGAAAATTAAATTAGAATTTAATTTTAAAATCTGGGGTGTTGCCAAGCATTGATGCCCATTCATTTTGCTGAACTTCCTTTTATGCAGTGTATTCTTTCAGTGGTGACTATGTCAACAGATTTCTGTTGTTCTTATTTTACTCAACAGGAAGCATTTTTTCCCTTTTGTATTGTATTTTGGAGGTTTCAATGTTGTAAGTGCAGTTTCAACATTCAACATGCTAAACAAATAACAAAGGATGGATCTTAACATTTAAAATACTGCAGATAGGGTACAAGAAGATGAAAAGGCTATCACAGCTTGCAGTGCCTGGTGGACTAAGAGTAATGACTACAACAACAAAAGATAGATTGCTTTCTTTTGTAAACGGCCTTGAAATCTGGGGCCGTATACAAGTGGTCAAAAGTAGTTTCAGGGGGTTAGTGGTTTAAACGCATTAGCAGAATACTTACTGATGGTTATTTTCTTTATAATATTTACTGTTCAGTACAGCTAATGCAAAACACTGCTAGAGTCACAGTGGGGGATTTGGCAGCTACAGAAACTTGGAAAGTCTAGCAATTATAGTTTAGGAATGTGCCATGCACACAAAAAGAAAAATGTTATCGTGTATACACAAATAGTAGCATGAACCCAATCAAGAATTACTGTTCCATCACCCCCCATCTACTCTGAGTCAAAGTGTTAGTTTTCTCTAAGATAACAACACTCAATAGACTCAGATATTCTAATTCAGGTATTCCAATAATATTTTCAGCAGATAACAAATACAAAAGGGAACTCTATTCTCTTCATTTCCCAGATGAATTTATTTTCCATACACCCAGCCCTGCCATTCACACTGACCTTATTTTCTACATCAGTTGAAGACCGTCCACGTGCAAAATTTGCTTGAGTAACAATGCAAGTAATATTTTAGAAATGTTTTAGGAATTTCCAAGCTAAGTCATGCTATGGTAGCAAGGCTTGAGCACATAGTACTTCTAATATTTAGCATCCTTATAAGGATGATGTTTAGCATCCTTATAAGAAGATAATGTACAAAAGAAGGAGGTGAAAAATGAGAAAGAAGCTCCTATTTTACCTAACTTATTGTTTGTTGGGTATGAAGTTTGAATCTCCTTCACAATTTCTTTAGTCTACAGTTTCTTTGAGGAACAGATACTCCACAAGACCAATAACAGCATGAATGAAATTCAGAAAGTTATTTCCCTGGCAGGGAGCGGAAGAACATCATCCAAGAAAGATATTGTCTGTTGAGTGATGACAATGACAGTGACGGTTGGAGCGCTGAGAGCTGAAGATAGGTACCAACCCAGAAAAGCGTGTAGTATTCACAGTGCATTTAAAAAAAAAAAAAAAAAAAAAGTCCAGATATTAGCGCTGTGAAGACATAACCATTTGAAGGATTATATGTTTGCTATCAACCTCACAAACTCAGTGCTTCACAGATCTGTTATGCACCACAGGACTGAACTCATAGAAGGGGTTAGCTCTGCCATTCCATCCCACATCTGTGCCTTTTAAGTGGTGAGAATCTGTTCATTAGCAATTCTGTGGTAACACCAAACCCTTGTGCACCAAGGAAAACCTGAGCAATTCGGGATGACCAAGGACAGTGGTAACAGCCGGGTTGGTGAGTCCTGGAGAGATCATGACTCCCAAAGGTCCTGAGCTTTAACCTCTAGTCTTTTTTTTTGCCATATCTATACTGAAGTTGGATGCAAGTACCACTTGGAACTGCACTGTCATCCTTTTTGGGAACTACTTTTATATGAAGAAGTATAGTAGCCAAAAAAAGGAGTAAGAGTCTAAAAGGCACTTAAACATTCACCAGTAACACACTTTTAAAAGCAAATGTCTGAGTCAATAAAATACATACATAGCCAATAGAAGGTAAATAGGTTCCCTCTAGAAAGGGACTTCATAGGTAAGATCATTTGTCTGTGAAAATGCGTTAAGAACAAATTAAAAATGGTGACTTGACAGGATACAAAGTAACAACTGCATTGCATTGGATGACAGGATCATTTCCCCTTTGTCAGCTGGTAACAGAGTGCACGGGTTGGTTTCTTATTTGAGAAGTCAGGGCTGCAGAGAATCCTACAGCTAGTCCGTATATTTATTCAATGAGCAGCCCTTCTCTTTACCTGAGCTGGAACACGTGAGACCGCACAAAGCCAGTGCTCTTCCACAAAAGAGTCATCCTTGTAGTGGCACTGAGAACCCGGGTTCTTTTGGATATCGTATACCATTCACGTTTCCCTGAGCTTTACACTTGGTAATTTCCTAACACAAAATTGCTCACCCTTGAGTGACTGCATGGTCTTAGGGGGAGCCTGCTATTAACCCCATTCTGTGACACAGACAAAGCCCACCCAGATAAAGGAAAGAGCGTTAATATGTGGAACACTTTGTCTAAATAGCCTCAAAAGTTACTTTTCCCTTTTCTCATGCAGAGCTTTATCCCGAGTGCATAAGCATTGATGATTCATTGGATTCTGCATAGTAACTTTGCCACACTCAGAGGTGTGAGCAGTGGTAAGAAACACAAGACCAATTTTAATTCTTACTGGAAATACTCCCTTTGCACATTCATGGCAGTCATTGATCAAAGGATCACAAAGTCTTATAAGGGAAAAAAAACAACAACAACATTTTGCTTTATTTTTTTTTATTGCCGTCAGAAAGCTATCCTTTATTTCAAGTTTCAGTTGTATCCTGAGTTTTTCAGCCAAGTTTTGTACCCACTAAGTGGAGCATGGACCACCCCTTTAACTACAGGAGGGAAGGTCTATTATATAACAGAATAAGTCGTCCCTTCTCCTCAGGGAAGATGGTGGATGAGCCTATTCTTGATGTTCATAAAGTAAGCACAACACACTGGTCAGTCTGTGAACAACAACTGATTTGGCTGAGAAAGATAGAGAGGATCAAGTAATGTTTTAGATCAAGCTTTCAGACACTTTGAAAAGGTAACAGGAGGGTTTATTCATTCAGAGAAATCTGTGGTTATTCAAGTAACTGAAAGCATTTAAGGAAGGAATGGCATACAAAAGAGAAACATTAATTGGGCTGATCATAGCGCTGTAGATCTATTTTTATGAAACCCAAACACATTTATATGTAGCCGTTTCTTTGAAGCATTTTAAAGCACCATTTCTTTCTTCCTTATCTGCGTAATTGACATCTTCATTCAACTTCAACCAGCTGTTGTGTGAATTTGTAATCATTTTATTTCTTTCGGGGGAAGGCTTACTCTTTTGAACTCAAGGAATAATTATTATTGCAAAGCAGTTTTCCTTTTCCAAAGGGACTGCTTTGGGGTCACTGCTGCTTCCAGCCTTTCCAGGCAGGAGAACAATGAAGGCGTTGTTGGTGCTGGAACGCTGTCCCTTCCAAGGGGGCTGGTGCTTTCTCTTTCCGTGCTCGCCTCCGCTTATTGAAGTGAATTGTGCCACATCAAAAGGCTTTAAATTAGCACTTCACTGCTTGGAAGTGTCTGGAAGCTAGTTTTAAATCCTATGGGGCTAAGAACCTTTTCTACATCCTTATATGCAGGTATACCCCCTCAGAGTATAAGGTGGCTTACAAACATAAACACCACATTTATGGTTATTTCCTCTCCTCATTAAACACAATTTTTAAAATGCATCTTTTACAATTTTCAGCTAATCACCAAACAGAATACGCATTATGCGTTTTGTGAGAGGTGAGCAGCTATTATTCTATTTGGGAAAAGGCTAGTTTTCAGTGACAGGACCAGGGATTATCATGGAAGAGGGATGGAAGCTGCAGTAAATGATCCTACTGACTATCAGACATGCAAATGGATTTAGTGAATCCAAATGACTCTATAAGCCTGACAATTAGCATGAAAAGCAGATTTTAACATTGCATCTTCTTTGCATGTTCAAAAGCTTTACATGTACTCTTGAGCCATACAGAATCTCTCTTTATCCAATCCCTAGTAGAAATTGCAAGTAACTGTAAGTTTAAAATACTCTTCTTGACTCAGTAAATAAGGAACAATTAAAAAGAAGTTAGAGGAATCACATCTTTGTGCACTGAAAGATCATGATTTAACTTCACAAGAACATTGTTTTTATATAATACTTTTATACAAAGCGAGGCAGAATCTGTGCTTCCAAAAGACCAGAATTTACACCTGCTTTCTTGTGCTCCTTGTTGGTGTACACTGCGGATCAAATACAGATTAGAGCAGCCTTGATGATCAACCTTAATTGCTACCATAGCTCCAATTACCAGTGGGTGAACCTGAGCACAGTAGCTGAAGATACGTGCCATCTTCTCTTCTCCGACACAGCCTGTGAATGTCCTCTGAACCCAGGGCACAATTATATCTGGCTTTATACGGTACCTCTAACATTAGGACATTCCTGAAAATTAAATGACTACCAGTAAAGGCTGCTTTGTAGCCCAAATGGAAATGAAGAACAAGGACCACAGGGTCACCATCAACTAGACGGTCAACATCTGAATAACAAGAAGGGTGCTCAGAGTTTGTAATATACACACGTGAAAGTCGAAGTCTGAAAGAGTCTGCATTTAGCACAGTTCTTTCTAATAAGAGTTTTATTTCTGGAATACAGCTGATCACTTGAAAGAAAGATTTATTTGATTCTTGACCTTCTTATCTGATGATAGTGTTCTGCCTGAAGCCCCTTATGTTTTCCTTAAGTAACAAAAATGGTGTTTTTCATTTTTTCATTTTAAGTAACAAAAATGGCCAGAGTAAAATGTGTTCAATGCCAGGTGAAAAAAAACAGAAGAAACTAAAATACTAAAATATGAAAGAAGACAGAAGAAACAGAAGAAACTAAACAGAAGAAACTGAAATATGAGCAAAGTAGTTCTATGGAAATTTTAACAATCCATTCTGTCACTCCAATTTTTTTTAGGCCAAGAGCTCACCAAGTACACTTCCAGTATCCTGGTCTCTGCCCAGGAGAATGACCTCAGTGACTCTATTCTGAGCCCTAAGCCTTAGACTTCCACCTCAACCAGTAACCTCTCCCCTGGGCTTCCTGGCATGGGGCGTAGGAGGGAGGGCAATGGTCACCTTTTCTGCGTCTCTAACATCTGAATTTATTCATAAGTTCTATGGCTTTTTTCTTTTTTCTTTCAAATATAAGAGTTGCTAGAGAAATTAATGATTAAACTTGTGTTAGATAGCAGTTATTGGTTGGTGAGAAATTGCATGACACCGTATCTATTTCTTGTCTGGAGATGGAAATATACTGAAGTGAGAGAATATTTTGAAGGATTAATTCTGGTCCTGGCCATCTCAGCAAGGAGAAGAAAAATTACAGGATTTAGAGCACCGAAGACCCGCAAAGCCTTTGCCAAAGTATTCTTAAGGAACTGAAACATGTATTGGTTTATCACAAAACTGAAATGCTTACCCTCTTGAAGTGTTCTGCTCTGCCCCATGTCATGGCTATGGATACAGCCATTGACAGTGACAATTCACCAGCATTCAGGTCTGGGTACTCAAGTGCAGTGAAAAGGAACCGGGGCTACTTAGTTGTATCTTTGAGCGAACATAAAAAAGATGAAAATATCTAAGTAAAATCAAACAATCCCTTATGCAAATGTGTTTGCAGTATTTTCTGGGTACTTGTGCCAGCGATTGGAGCCTCACAGTCCAGGCTGGCCGGAGGACACTCCCTGGGGAGTGTGGCAGGAGATTTGTGCCATTTCTAACACCTTTCCCATAAGCAAATGCTGCTGGCCACTATCAGAAAGAGTTTGGTGGATTCTGGGGGGGACTTTTAACTTGGCTTTCTTAGGTTTCCCTCCCCAGTGTGTCAGATTTAGAGCTCCTCTTGCCAGGGATGGCCAGATAGGCACCTACCGGCAGCAGCCATTCATGCGCTTAGTCTCCCTCTCACTCTGCAAGGGACCAGCAGACACAGCAAGCTTTAAGCACGCAGCTCCAAACAGCAAGGTACAGACAGACTGGCCTGGCGCAGGGTTGAAGGCACCGCCTCATCCAGTGACCGCAGTAGAGTATTTTAGGAGGAGGGCCTACAGACTGTGTGATGTCCGCTGGTCTACCAATGCCCAAGTCAAAAGCTATTTAATAAGGGTCTGTGTAAAGAATGAATGCCGCCAACAGCTCTGAGGGTAAACAGGGATTTCTATGCCATGGAGAACACCAGCTATGTCCCAGTCACTAACACTGGAAAGTAGTTTTATGATTTTCTTATTGGTACAGAAGATACAGAAGATCTTGTAAAACGTGTAAATAATGTTTGCATCGCAAACTGCATCTTTAAGGGATGTGAACAATGCACGTGATAACATGTGAAAGGAATGGCTGAAAGGCAGCACCAGAGAAAACGCGGCAAGGAGCAACAAAAGGTCACAGAAACCACATGATTCCTTGTGCTCCACAGCTGTATACAGAATACATAAACAGACTTCTAAAAACTAATTAAATTCAGAAGTGTAATTTGAAGAACATCGTGTCAAGCCAGAAACTGAGACATTGCTCTTGTTCATTAGCACCCAGCGCAGCCCAGTATATGTGGCTTCCAGCAGGTTTATAGGCCACGGGAACTCTCTGCTATTTCTAGGCACAGATGGCTCTGTTTTCCCCTCAGCCTGTTTACCTGACAATCACACTTGGTGAAAGGAAGCCTAGTCATATGCTAATTCCACCCAGGCCAAAGAGAATATGAAGTTGCTGGGGGCCCAATCCTGCAAATGGGTCCCCCTTACAAGGGAATTGTTAAGCACTCCGCTTCGTGGGGTTGCATTGCAGGGACAGCTCGCGGTGTTTACATGAGGATAGCGTTGGCGGGACTAAGCGCTTTCGTTTGTGGGTAGAGGAAGGTTACTATTCTTGGGATTCATCTTCCACCTTGTAGCACTTTTTTTTGTTGTTTATTTTTCTAAAAAGGCTGACCCGGTCTTGTCCCCAACAGCTTCTTGGAGAGCATTGTAAAACCCCAGTTACACATCTCCTCTGTGTAGGAATGATAGTAACTGCAATTAAATTTTGCTGCCCTGCTGTACAAAACATACCGGCCATGATGAATTACAGACATAAAAATAACTTTCACAATCTCAGAACCATACATAAGTGAAAGAAGAAAATGAGATTTTAAAGTGTGCAAGCATTTCCTTGCCTCAGACTGTGGATTTGTTAAAGGTCGAAGCCTAGGGGATGCTGAGCAGCGGTAGTTGCTCTGAGGTGCCCAGCACATTGTCAGACCTGCCCCAGCTGTGGGAACGGAGCGTGTTTCTTGACTGCATGCCTGATCTTGCTCTCCTTGCAGTCAATGGCAAAACTCCACATCCATTTTAATAGTGCAAGATTGAACTTTCTGTGGCCATATTGCTAATTCATTTGAAATTCCTAATTAGAGCTACATATAAATTGCCGAAATCAAATTTGTCTGCAGATACATATTTTCCAATGTCTGGTTCACCAAGACAAGAGGGTTAGCCATGAAATACAGAGTAAATTCGGTTCCAGATGTTTTGTAACTTTAAGAGTATTTAAGACCAAAGATTAAAGTTAGAATTCATCTCTTGTTTCAATCTTTTCTAACAAGAATGAAGGAAAAAAATATAGAGTATGACTGCAATCCACTACATAGAAAGACCTAAAAATTCTTCCGTAGAAAAATAGTAACTTATGGAGGAATACAGGTTTCTCTGCACACACAGGTAGAAGAGAAAGGTTTACATTAAGACCAGTTATATATAAGGCCAGTATATATAAGGCCAGTTATTTTAAGTCAAATAAGGTCCAGGGCTGAGAGACACAAACCTAGCAGCACGCTAGTGTATCACCTAGGCAAGTCTCTGTGCCTGCTTCCCCTGTTCTGACAGGTCTTTCTGGCAATTGGGTGGTTTCTAGGTGTCTTTACAACAGGAGGTTAGAATGGAGGCATCCAGTTTTTCTTATCAACTCAACAGTGACTGACACTCAAAATAAGCTGAAGCTGCATGGCACAGTACGGTGGTATTTGGTTGGTTTTGGGGTGGTTTGAATCCTAGTATTGGACTCACTTGCCTCACTGTCTAGCTCCTCGGCCTCTACCCTTGAAAGCGGGTACAGCCTACGCAATCCAACTCTTTGTTAATAACCCTGATTGTAGGTAGGTGAAAAGTGGAAAGGAAAGGCTAAATATAAATTAAGTCTAATACCCCAGAAACTATCCAGAGTCCCACTGATGTATATGTGATATGTTCTGAGGAAAAAAAATTAAAGAAGAGCAAAGAGGGTCACCCTCTAAGGTTCATTTTTATAACCATTGTATAAGATTTCTGTTTGAGACTGAAAGTACATTAAACAGTCATGGTCTGTCAGTGACCTTATATTTAAGAGCAGAGAGGTAATATGGGATTATTGGTAACACGCTATTTTACAGGGCATCAATAACCATGTGTAAGAAATTACCATAGAATTACAAAGTTATTACATGGTTATTTGTGGCTTTGCCAAATACAATGTTACTTGATCATCCTTAGATTAATGGGGTGTTGATCGGGTTTGGCCATTTACCTCCATTCTAGGTCGTAAACCTGATGTTAGCTGAACCAAGTTCCCAGTCTAGCAGTCATAGCATTTAACATTTCTTTCCCTCTGCAAAAATAGGTTGCTGTTGGGAGGTATGATAGGCTCCGTCCCGAGGAAGCAAATCACAGTGCTCTGGTTCTTAAATGCAGAGACTATTTCAGGCATAGGCTTTCAAAAAGACTCCATCAAGACCTTTTCAATAAATACATGTTATTTTATATTCCCCACAGTCTGTAAACAGATTCTCAAAGTTTGGAAATGCATATTTCCGCAACCTATTTGGATTTTTCCATCAAGAGAACACTGCTTGCCACCACCCTTCTCTGCACTGTAAATGGAAATAAAATTAACAAGCTAAATCTCATTTAACACATAACTTTTATGAAGGCAACATTCTTGCAAAGCACAGACCTATTGTTCATTAAATCTTGGTGCAGGCAGAGCCAACAGACACTAAGTTTGGACTTGGAAGACTATAGAAAATCCTTATACACACATGTCTGTGTGCATATATATATTTTTATATATATGTGCCTACATGCACACACATACATATGTATATACCTACGTGGTAATTAACATTTGCTCATGGATGCTATAAGAAACTATAGGTAAGCCAGAAATTTAGACCAATGCACTGCCCTTGTCTGTTTAGAAATTTTTAAAAGAAACGTCAAGCTGTGGACCTGAGGCTTTGGCAAAGAGGCTAGCCATAACCTCTGCAGTTTAAACACTGATGGCAACAGGGTGTTCCCTCCACGGCTTTCTGTTTTTCTAGTCTTTCTCCCAAAACTTCCCAAAACCAAGGCAGGTGGAGCCCAGTCCTGGCACTGGCTATTTTCTTTACTTTATGCTGAGAGATCAATCACAGGGCCCTCAGCTGACCAGGTCAGAGAGAAGCATAATAGTACCCTACAGCCATCTAGAAAGTTCACCACGGCACAGGCTTTATGTTCCTTATGAGTGAGAGTTTAAAGCAAATTTAAAGATTTTATTTAAAGATACAGAGTTGAAATTCCTATGTGCTTAGGTTGGCTTTATTGGTACACCTCACAGCAGCAATAAAAAATAAAATCATTTCTTAAAAACGACTGCAATTCTAGAAGAGCTTGACCTTGCCTTCCACCTCATTGAGTAATAAGTGAAAATGCTGGGGTCACAGTGCCTTATGCTGATTTTGTACCCACTTTACAAAGTTGTAAATTACTATAATGCACAGTCCGGGTCGTACATAGAAAAAAAACCCCTCATCTGCTGGCCATCAAGGGTCATCCTATACCTCACATGACCCTTATTACAGTCTGACATGTGAGAAAGCATTTTTTTTTTTTTTTATTTAATCAAAGACGTGCTGTGAAAGACTAGGAAAGAATGCCTTTTCTCTGAAAACACTTTCAAGAGAAGCAGCAAGGATTCAGCAATGCGCATGCAGTGGGTCATCCTATACCTCACATGACCCTTATTACAGTCTGACATGTGAGAAAGCATTTTTTTTTTTTTTATTTAATCAAAGACGTGCTGTGAAAGACTAGGAAAGAATGCCTTTTCTCTGAAAACACTTTTCAGAGAAGCAGCAAGGATTCAGCAATGCGCATGCAGTCCTCTCAGCTTTTATTCCGCTCTGCCATCGGTTCCCCCTGCCATCCTGAACAAACTGATTTCTTGGTACCTCAGTCTTCCCCAAATCCCAAATGCAATAATAATGCTTCCTGTCTCTATCAGTGAGGGAGGTAATTTGTTATTATCTGCAAGCCACTTCAGCTTCTTGGATGAAAAGTGCTATTCACACTCACATTATTATATTCGGATCTGAAAATAATGGTTGATATTCAGCTGTGCATACTGTCTGTAACTCAGCTGCCTTTTTCCCTTGCTTGAAATTTAAAGCTCTGAGCTAATTGAACACCTTCCCCCCAACCCATCAAAGTGACTGTCATTTTTCATATTGTTGCAGCTGTAATTCATAATTTCTTTTCCCTAAACCTGTGAGGAAACAGAAGGGATAGAGGAATACCCGCAGCCGCTTTGCCTGCCTGTGGAAGTTGCTGTCTCCTGTGCCGGGAGGCTGCTGCCCGACACCGGGAGAGGCGAGGGGGAAGCTGCAGGGAGGGCAGGGGCTCTGGCAGGACTGGCAGTGAAAGCTCTCATCACCGTCTTTTAATCAAACACGCCAGTCCTTCTGTAAGGGGGGGCGTCTGTCAGCAGCTCTGGCAATTCACTGCCGAAAGTCCTGCTTGCACTGTAGTCTAATTCAGGAAACAACTCTTCTTTAAGAGTGTTAATATTGGCATCCAGTACCTGATTCCAGCTTATATTTTAGCAAATAATTTCTCTTTCCTTTCACCAAATTCATCCTCAGTGGAAATTAGAAATATATATTGCCATACTCTTGAAAATTCCGGAATAAATCAAGGGCTGGGTGATTTGAATTTATAACAGCACCATCCATCACTCCTTGAGCTCCACAGCACTAATTCTCTGTTCCTCTTCCATCTGAAAGTAACCTTGGGAATTAAGTACTGGGCATAAAATCACCCCACATTTGTTACCAAAAATATTAGGAACATGGCAATTTCACCTACGTAAATTTGTCATACCACGTTGTCTGAAAAGTACAATTTCCAGATATGGAATATTTCTACCTATTATTTGTGTTATACAGATTTTGAGACTATAACACTAAAGAACATGTGCAGTTTCCACACCCTCTCACTCCCCCCAGAATTCCCTATTTAATGATTTCAGTTTTGAAACTGCAAACCTCGAAACGTTAAGGCACTGATACTGGAGTCACCTGAGTAGAAGGCACAGGGATTTGAACGTGGCCTAAGCACATTTAAAATCCAAATGCAAAAAAAGTTTGATGTTTGTATCCCAATAATAAAGGAATCAATCTTGTCGTAGAGTTCTAGCTTGATATTAACTGTCAAATACAGGAATTTTTAAAAAGATACAAAAGAGGAAGGAAAAAAGATTAATCAGACAAAACACCATTTTTTTTGAGATCAGGTTAAATAAGAATTTTTAAAAGTTGAGCTGTAAGTTGTTATAATATTAAACTAAACAGTCAAGTGTTATTTGGTTTGTTAGTTTGCCTTATAACTTACTGAATTTAAAAAATGAGAGGAGAAAAAAACATTCGCGTATTATATAGCAAGAATATGATATATTAAAGATCTTGCTATGCAAGGATGAACATACTGAATACGAAGACAAGAGCAGGAGAGGTGATAGAAATGAAAGCATGGAAATAGAAATTATTACATTCAACACAGAATCAGACTTGGGGAGCCTTAAATTATAAACGCCTCACACCTCAAAACCTGCAGCTGAGGACTTTGCACACTGCTGCTCATCTATGTCAAAAAGTTATGTGTTGGGGTGCAGAAAATAGCTTGGGAGGCTAATTACATGGGCCAGCTTCTTAGAGGAAGAAGTTAGGCTTGTTGAGCTGTTGCTTAGTTTGCCATAATTGACTTCTGCTCGTGCTTCGCCTCACAGAGCTCCTTGAAAGCCACTGTGTCCGTACCCAGCAATTACTATGGGGCGGAAGAAACCTGTTAGTGTCGCAGAAGGGGACTACTTTTCCTATGAAGGAAGGACCACCTGCTTGTGGTCTTTGCCATGGTCTTTTCTGATTCAGTGGAGACTCTAAAATGGCCTCAAAATGGCTTGACAGACCCTAAGTTATATTCAATGATAGCATGATAGCCATGTGTTGAGTATTACATGCGCCAATGTTAATGTCAATAAAACTATATCCAGAATTATGTGCGGAATTAGGACTCCAACCTGAATGAAGTCTGTTGTAGTTTCTGTTCATGTTATTTTCCGTTTTAGGAGATAATGTTCATCTGGAAAAGGAATTAAAAGCTGCATGTCTTGTAATGCAAAAATGTATTAAACATCAAAAGACATGAGGAAATTAAATGAGAGGAATGGACAGAATTTTGAGTCCAGTCTTTCGTGGAATTCCCCATAACTTCATATAACAATAATTATGATATATTTCATAATTTTGTATAGCAATAAATAAATATTTTTCCAGGAAAAAAAATTATTACTTCTTGAACTCTATGCAAAAGAAAGAGCAAAATATCTAAAATGAAAGCCAGGCATATTTTATGTAGATTACAGTAATAAAATCTCAATCTCTGCAACCATCAGAATCAATGTTACTGTAGGGGTCTGACCCAAAATTCACTGGAGTCTAGGGAGAGATTCGTCCTGACTTCAATGGGCTTTGGATTAGGTCCTGTAAGAACAGCCAAACCCTGCAAAAATTTGTTCTGCCAAGTTCAAAACCAGATCTTTGAATACAAATAAAACTGAACCTCAATATCATCTCTTCTTGCAATAAATTCTTCTAAGTTCATTGGGTAGAAGGAGCTGAGATTTCACAATACCTAAAAGCTCCAGTTCCCACATTCCAACAGAAATAAAGAAACCTGGTGGGGCTTTACTGGTTCCATCTTTTCTTGTCTCCGGGGAATACTGAAGACAAGGCTCCTCACTCTTTGGTGGAGCTCGCTCTCCGTTCCCACGTGAAAGTGGGTAGGAACCTCTGCCACAATTACAGTTCACAGGGTGGGAGAGAGATGAAAAATGCATCCTTCTTTTATTTGGTTTCCTCAGAGATTATGGATATAAATCCTGTGCCCAGATGGAAGTGAGGCTTTCTCTCTTTTTTTTTACCCTCTCCACAACTTCTTGGCTCCCGTCTCTTACTTGGAAGTCAGTTTTATTTATTTGGGGAAAGGTGCAGGCTGGACAGTTGCGGCCATATTTCATATATTTGCAGTCCTATGACTTTAATTGCTCTGTTTTTTTCCGCTCATCATTTCCCTACTGCATTCACTCGTCACTGCAAAAACAATAAATCCCGAGATTAATCCCCTGGCTCTGTAGCATATTGAATGCACTTAGTGTCCTCCGGAGAGCTGCGGCAGCCATCACACCTCCCCGACCGCTCGCTGTGCGAGCGCTCGCTGTCTGCTTCATTCCCGTCTGGCACGTGCAACTGTGGGGCTGAACTGATAAAACCATATAGATGGTCTCTAACATAGCTGGCAGGCGTTCAAATGCAGGTTTATTTAGATGTTACAGCCCCGTTTGGTAATGTGGATCAAGGGATTCTCTGGGGCTGGCTGGTCTCTCCATCGCTGCTGGCCCGCACGGGTGTAGGGTTTAGGGCTGGGCTGGTAAAACAGTGATCTTCGACAGCTTTTACTAGCTTTTTCATTAGTTGAAGTGTAACATATATCAGCAAGTCTTGCATTACATGGGGCAGGTTTTTCTAAACGGCTCTTCCTGTGGTATTCCTCTGCCAATAATACTTTAATTTAAATTAAATAGCATTATGAGAACTCGGTAACCTGGCTCACCATGCTCCACAAACAGTTCTGTTTAGGTGAGACAAAGGGACGGTACTTCTACTTTCATTAGTCACAGCTAAGTCTGAGTATCATCTGTCCTCTGTTTATATATGAAAACTAAAAAAATAGTGGATAATGCTTAACTATATTTCTCTTCTCTCTTTTTTTTTAGATTGTTTCATATTTAGGATCTCTCTTGTTCTGCAAAGTAGCAAACTGCAAGGAAATCCGTGACAAGTCTTTCTGTTTTCAGGACAATCTAATATTGACTTTTCTCTTCTTTACCTGTACCTGACAAGACAATGTTTTGATTTTCTTTTAATATTTGAATATGTGAAGAAATGATAGAAAAGCAACACTTGGTTCCTTCCCCCCTCCACACTTCATTCATTACCCATAACTAAAACTCATAGCTCACATTAATTCATAATAAATTTAAATTACTTTGGGGGGGGGGGGAGAAAAAAAAAGATGAAATATGAGTGAGCAGGAGATGCTATATATAAGGCTCATTTGTCCTTTGGTAACAGAAATATCTCAGGGGGATGGCAAGTCAGATTTTGTGAGAAAATCCAGTCATTACTATTAAAATTATTTTAGCTGACTTCAGAACCACATATAAAAGTAATTCCCACACAGGCTCTCTTAAATGTCTGTAAAATCGTAGCTCCATAAGCCACTATAATACCTGGGTTTAGCATTCATAGTCCTTACATTTTTCCTGTCTAATATATGCATAAAAATACACACATACACATAGTTTTTCTGTGTTAAAATCATGCCATATTTAAATTTCCTTTCTGTGGGTCAGGACACATGGATTTAAGTTAAAGCAATAGTGAATGTAATGCTTCTCTCTGGTTAACATGAACAAATATCTCAGCATGCAGTGTTCATAAATCAACTTCAATACACTCAGCAGAATATCTTGACAATTTTACCAGATCTGATGTAACACAAATTTAAAATATATGGTCACTGGCTAAAGAGCTACAGAACAGATGATTCTCCCCAACAAATGTATTCATTGTCGACTTCCTCCAGTTTTTATCTGCCAGCTAGTTTATCCTATCCATCAAAGATGTTTTTATTAAAACTAATTAGCTGCTGAAAATAATAGAGTAGAAGGGGACACCGATGATTTTTGTTCTAAAATTAGCTTCTTTTTTTCCACAAAAGTATTGTTAATTTCACCCACAGCTATTTATTTCCATTTCAAAAGCAGAACCCAATCATGTATAAGCCAAAAAAAGTGGAAATAAAGAGAGAAAAAAAATAACACCGTAGATCAAATAAAACTACTGACAGAATTATGATTATGAGCATATACCCTTACTTTCCCCAATGCATCTGTAGTTAATTTCTGTTACTTCCAAATACTAATTAAGAACTTTTTTCTCCCAAGACCTGCATACCTGTGTTGCCTAGCATTAAAAAGCATTGGAGACTCTTTTTGGTTTTCTTGGTTAAGCCAGGACAAATCACACTAAGGAAAAGGTATAACCATCAGTCCTAAGACAGCCTTCAGACAGCGACAGCGAGGCACTGAGGTACCCAGGGCAGCTCACTGCTCCTGCTGCCAGTGTTTAATGCCTGACAGACCCCCCTGTTCTCTCCCCATTGACTTGCAGATTACTCCTGCAACAGAAAGAAGGCAATTTCTATAGGAAAAAGGCACTTATTATGTTAAATTATATTATTGTTATTGTTGGGGGGGGGGGGGAAGGGATAAGAGGGAGGGAAGCATCGCACTTTTCAGGAACTCGAGATTTTTTGTGCAAACAGGCAGAGAAGAGCATCCTCTGGACAGCAGCCTGCTTCTTCCCCGGCTGCATCAGCTGGCGCAGTACTGCAGAGCAGGGCTTGCCTCTGGTGTATCCTGACTACAGCTGCTACGCGACGCTGAGTCTGACATGTAGAAGTAGCTCAGAGCAGTAATTTGCTCAGAATTAGAAAGAGGAAACTCAAAAAGACAAAGCAGACAGAGCTGATGTCCAAATGTTTGAAAAAAGAGAACTTCATATGGAGATTGAACTTTCTGTAGCCAAAACTACTTGGTTTGCTGTGAAGATTGTTGATTCACTGTCTTTTATTATTTTAATATGTCTCTATTAAACTAACAATGTATTAAGAGCCAAATCCTCAGCTGGGATAAATCGTCTGATTTGTCAGCCTACACCTTCATGACGCCCTTTTTGCTCTGGCCCGCAGTGTTAAATCCCGCTTCAGCTTCATCAGTAAAAGCCTTTTCCAAGTTAAAGTGCTGGAGGTAAACAGAGGAAAAGCCTTTTCCTGTTGTTGCTGATACTGCTCAGAGGCTTAGCATGGATTTTTCAGGCTAAGGATTTAATTGCAATGTCTAATCTGAGATGTCTTTACATCTTGGATGCTGTTCATTAGACAGATATTTTCTTTTTCTTTTTCCAAAACTTAAGCATCACAAAAACAAGAATGTATAATGCTGGAGCCTCAAAAACCCGCTCTAGGCAGCTGAGCGAGACAATGGTGTTCCTAGATGAGATTTTTAAAACCTGAAAACAGTGTTTCTAGGAATCTTTGCCAAAGCACTTTGGAACCTCTTTCTACCAGTGTGACGTACAATAGGCTGTGACTGAAAGCATTTGAAAAACAAAAGATCCAGGACATGAAATACCTTTACCCCAAACAGCCTGACTGAGCAACAAAATAATTATTCAACATTTGTTTTCCGTAGTGTCCACAATGTTGTAGGCACTTCTCCGAGGCAGGAACGTGCAGCTCCTGCCCAAAGACCCACCATGTCTGGCTGAGGGGCTTTCACCACACTCAGCATGGAGAGGGGTAGTAAAATTTCCTACTAACACATACTTCTGTGGAGAAATCTGGTTAAAACAGTTCTGTTACTATTTCATCCCTTTTTATACTTTAAACATTCATGAAAAATGGGACCAAAACATATGAACATGAAGAAATATTGCCTGACACTGAGCATCAGTGGGCAATCACATTTTTCTGTAGTAGGATGTATTCAGAATCTCCTCCAGTTATTTTATTAATGATTTTATATAATAAAATGTAATAAAACACCCATTTATTTTCAGTTCTTCTGTTTTTAATAACATAAGCAAAAATGAACTCGATAATCTCATTTCTCTAATTGGATTGTGAAATGCTACGTATATGCAAGAACTATTTGGCAGCCAGTCAAATCACTAGCAGAAGATCCTTTATTTTTCTAATTTGCTGCAGAAGTCTGAAATCAAGTTCCTTCCATATTTGCTTTATGTGGTGAAGCACATCACTAGTTCCCAGATGAGTCTCACAGGTATTTGGGGCATGCTGACTGCACTTCTCCTTTTAATCAATGTGTATAAACTGAGGTATTTGATATTTCAAATCATCCAACACAGAGTTTTTATTTCTTAACTTTTTTCTTCTATATAAAACCCTTTACATCTCTTTTTTGGTGCCCTTTCATGTCCTGACATTTTTTTCCCCCACTGTTTCATAGTTTTTTTTAAGGATGGTGGGCCTCTCTGCATGTGATAGAGACTCAATATAAGTACAATTCCTGTGGATTTACACTGGTATAAATGGCAGGAGAATCAGGTCTAGTATATCACCATCTCTTCTCAAGCTACTGTCTTTTGTCCTCCTTAATACTTCGGAAATTGTACTATTTTCTGCTGTTAAATCTTATCTGTGTCCCCATTCTATGCAGAAACAAACAAAACCCAGTTATCTCTGGTGAAGTCCTGCAAATTATAACCTTCCACCCCAAAATGATAGCTTAATCTTCCAGGAAACAGCACAGACAGGCAGTATTTGAGCTTTGGGGGATAGTAGTTCACTGTGGCATGTGAAGTTGGACCAAAGGACATGTGAAGCGATGCAAGGACTGAATAATTAATTTTGCTTCTGATTTTTTACATTGATTGGGTCTTAATGCAACTGGCCTCAGGTGTTCACTCTTGAAGTGCTCTCTATCGTAAAGGTGGGCTTCATTTTCCACTTTTAGTAAAATAAGTACATTGTATTATATTTAATAGCATTCAGACAATACTGTAAGCATAAAAAAGTATTTAGTTTTAGACCTACACAAATATGCGCCTTAATTTGTGCTCACTGTAACCGTCGCCGTTGTGAGCGTACCGGGACGGCAAGGAGAGGAGGCGTGCACCTGATCTGTCTCTGTCTCTTTTTCCACCGAAAGCTGGCTCCCGGCAAACACTGACCACAAACGGGTGACAGGCCGGGCGATGCTGACAGTGTCCCTCTCCTCCATCACTAACTGAAACAGATGGTGGTACCAGCCCACCGTGACCCGCAAGCTCGGGGATGCTGCGGTGGGGATGCTGGGGCCAGCCGGCTCCGTAGCTCAGCAGTTGTTCCTGTGCTGTGGAGGAGCAACTTTCTGTTCCTCTTACTCCGACTGTTTAAAAATAATGCATCCCAGAGCCAAAGGAGGGAAACTGCAGTCCCTGGGACGCGAGCACTCGGCCGGCCCTTCCTGGTGCACAATGGCAGGAAGGCGCTGCTATGGTTTCTCTGGGACCTGCGTGGCCTGATAATGCTGCGAAAGAAATACAGTGAGCGTGCACGGCAAATCCGTATACAATACGTGAGCTCTGTGTTAAAGGACAAATAATGCTAGACACTTTATCGGCTGCGTTATGAAAATGTCTCATCTGCTGGCTGTAAATGCTAATTAACCCTGTGGCATCTTCATGCATAAACCCCATTTACCTTCATCAAATAACCATTACGCTTATGTATTCATGCTTTGTTTCTTCCCTCACATGTCCTCATGCTGAGCTACTATGCCTACTACTGAGAGAAAATATACTGTGGTTACCCGAGCAATTTCGTACAGGTGAAGAGTGGTGTCGGCTCTGCCCCAGAACATCGCTAATGAACCAAGAGAAAGAAAACTGAAGATAAAACAGAAGGCGGTCTGTACACGGGATGGGTGTACATTATACAGGCACAGTTAGGCACCAAAATGAAGCTCTCCTCTAACGGTTCTCCAATGGTGAGATCCAAATGCGGTGTTTGTGTGAGTTTCCCAGCCTGCGGGTAAGTTAATGTTTTGGACACCACTTACGCAGCAGTGCCCTGCCGGACTGGTCACGGGCTCCTGTTTCAAGCCCTGCAAAGCTCTCACCTCAGTGATACCTTGGTGAGATACCTTGATTTGTCCTACCTTGATACCTTGATGTGTCTCTCAGATAAATCATACAAGGTATAAAACAACAAGTTTAATTTGTTCTGTTTTAAAAACTGTTATGTTACTCTCTTGATGTGAAAACTGCATATAGAAGCCCAATTTTACTTAAAGTGACTTAAAGTGTTGTCTAGGTACTCATCACTGATAATTTTAGCTGTATGCTCACCCTGCACTCCCTGATGCAGGTGATCAGCCTGTATCAGCTCTCAGCATGACCACGGGTAGCTTGCTGTTGTTCAGACACACATATGGATTTGGTAAGTAGAGGACCACTGTAGTGGGTGGGTTTCACTGAGGCAAAGCCTGTAATACCCACGGTTTCTCCCACCCTGCTCTGAAGCAACAGAAAGGAGCCGTATTATACAGAAAAAATAGAGACTGCATTCAGTTCCTGGTGACTTTGCTGCCTGTTTGAGAGCTTGTAACATTTCAGATCACAGAGGCAAATGACTTTTTTTTGGTAAAAAGCCATCACTAAGACACCCAGAAGGAGACGAGTGATTCCAAATCCTACCAAGTCTCAGCCCCCTGCTTTTTCTGACATACTCAGTGACATAAAGTATATGGACCTGTAGTTAAAGTTACTACAGAGGCAAAGCAAACAAACCCCGAAGCCTATTAGAAACATCTAATCATGATAGAAAAATTGCACTACAAAAGTACGATAAACAAAACACTTATTATGAGTACCTTAAAAACCAATGACAAATGCAAGAATGTAAAGATCAACAATAAAAATTAAATGTAAAAAAAACCCCAAAACAAATGTCTCCTAAATTAATGACAATATTTATAGAATAGATCTAAGCACAGACCTAATATTTAGCTTTATTTAAATTTTGGCTCCCAAGAGAATTAAAAAACCAGCTGGTATTGTTGATCTAATAGCGCCATGTCGGCCCAAGCAGACAGCGCAAGAACTGTGTGAGGTTCAATGTCAACAAGCTTAGACTTGGAAAGATTGAGTTTACTATTTTATTTTATGTTTAAATGTTGCGCTGTGATGAGAGTGGAATCAGATGAAATTCTAGAGCAAATATACAGTTTAAATCCTAATTCATTTAGTCAGTTTAAGCAAAGGGAGAAATATATATCACCCCACTCGTTACCACCAGCTGAACTGTGTATTACAACATCCACAGAGAGCGTCAGCTGGCTCTGGAGCCCAGGAACTTCGTCCTTTGTAGTTCACTTTGGTTTTCAGGAGGGATCTGTAAGACCAGGTTATAAATAACAACATAGCGATCCTAATTCAGTTCTTGATTAGTCACCTATGCAGAGGAGGTAGTTTACTGTCTGAGTTTTGAAAGCCTTACAAAATTAGGCTGTCTGTCTAGGTGCTTTTTTGTCGATTATAATGTCTAACTTTTGACAATGGAAATAGCATTTAGGATCCTTTCTCTTCTAAACAAACATAATTAAAAACAACAACAAAAAACCAAACCCAGAAAAGGATTTTGCCCTGATGTAGTTAGCCAAAATGGTAATTATCTCCAGTATGACATCGTGGTCTATGAAGTATAACGTTCAGTTACAGCTCTCCATGACCTTTCTACACACTATATATTTATGCTGTGCTCCTGAGAAAATATCTGGGGCTTGTTCAGCATGAAAGGACCTATGTGAGAATCAGGAAGTATAGGTAATGACATTGACTTAATTAACAATAGAAAAAGTCATGTTTCTGACTGCCAAACAAAACATGAACTCCAGTTCATGAAGTTTTCTTCCTTTGTGACCCTGCATTCAGTCTGGTATAGCTGTGGATGTTGGCTCTGTCTGACTGCGATTCCTAGACCTTTTCTGATTTGTGTCTTTCAATTAAGGGACCAGTGAGCCACTACTAGAAAACGAAAGTAAAAGCTTGTAGCTTTTTAGACCTAGCCAGGATTACAATTAACAGACATCTCCAGAGAAAGCCTGTGTAATTGAAATTTGCAGTCTGATATCTAGAAGATATTTTGGTAAATTCAAGATGGAGAAAGCTAGGGCATGGTGGGAAAATTAAACGCAGATCTACGTGCTAACTATGCTTTTCTCCACTACATTCATCCCTTCTCTCCAAACCAGTATGGCACTGGCCCATGCGCTGTCATTAGTATCTTAGCTGGGTGTATTGTGGGGATCATAATGAACCTGAAGAGCGGAAGAATATTAGAGAAGACAAAAAAGACTGATACCATTCTGTACATACAGTCTGTAGTCAGAGCAAGAGGACGGCAAGAGAGCAATTCAGCACCTCCATACATCAGTCAGAACTAACGAGGACTTTGCAATCACCTTAGACAGCCTCATAACTTGCCAATATAAATTTATATTTCTAAATTTACACACACACATATATTAGTACGAGGCTGCCGCAAACTAAAATCTGGTTTGTTGGTGCCGAAATTGATTCCAGATTGCACGTATAGAACGATATAAACAACTTACATGTCCAGAGGTTGTGGAATGTGTAGGAGGGCAGGAGAGCAGCCAGCTCCCCCACCCAGCCCGGCACACACACAAAAAACACCCAAGGGACTATTTGAGTCACACTGTACCCAGGCAACAAATATTTAATTAGAGTGACAAATAGGATGAGTGGGTCTGAGCTGTCCCCCCTCCTTCTTATGTTAAGGGAACAAAGCGAAACACTGGGAGGGAAGCCTCTGTAACGCCCCAAACGCCTCCCGCCTGGAAGGATGTTTCTTCCCTCCAGCTTTTCCAGCTTGGCTCTTTTCCATCTCATGTGGAGCAAATGTCAGAATAATCCTGACAAGGAAATCTCTTAACCATGCTCTAAAGTCTGCCCGCACATGGCAAAAAAAAAAAAAAAAAAGAAATCCGATACATGAATCGATATGGGATTTCCCTAATTGACAAAAACCTGTAGGTAAATACTTTTACCTGTCAGGAGCGCCTTCCCAGGTACGGGCCCAACAGTATGTTACTGGCGTGACATACTGCATGGTATCTATCCATCTAACATGCCCCTTTTTCTTCTTTATATTTATTCATACTGAGAGCCCATAATCTTTTACTAAGATGCATTTTTAAAGAAATAACAGAAAAGTGCTTCTAAAGCCCATTTTACAGGGAAACTTTCTTTTTTCTTTTTTTTTTTTTCCCTTATTGTTGCATATCTTTATCCTCTCTGGAATGATTTCTCAGTGATATGTAGTGCTAGATGCTCTTTACCATCAGTTTCTTGGCATTAAATTGCACCCAACTTAGTTTCTGACACATCCGGTTGAACAATAAAGGTTTTGGAAAAATTTGAGCCCTGACACACAGGAGCTGTACATAATTTTTCTTTAATGTTCCTAAAGGCATCTTTTGCATTCAGGAGACCATTTAATAGCACCAGACTTACTTTTTTTTACTGTTCTACCTTCCCCCTTTTTTGGATCAGGTCAGTGAGAGGAGCAGAAACTACGGAAAATCTCTGGGTTAAATTTCCTATAATATCCTTGCAAACCAAAACTTTTTTTTTTTCTTTTTTGGTCATCTGAAGATGGACATGGTATCTAAAATAACCAGCTGTCTGACAAATGTGGGTTTGACCTTCATTCTTCAACCTAAAGGTCAAGGACTTTGTCCTATTTCAGGAGTAAGAGCTGATTAATATAAGCTTGGGAATGACCTCAATCCTTGTGCTCCCAGTCCCAGGCGTGCACCTTGTGTCATGAAATACGTTCCCAAATAGCACTTTGCTCTTCTCTGGAGAGCTGGGAAAAAGGACTTTGGGTCACTCCATCGCACACGCCTAACGTGCAGCCTAGGGGCAAACACTGACCTACCAAACCCAATTTCTTCAGCTAGAAGGGCATAGCCAAAGCAATATTATGCATTCGTACTGAGCAAAGTCCTCACAAAATTGTGTAAGCCCTTTCTTTGTGCCTGGTAATACGGTCACCAAATAAAATTTTTCTCAGGTCTTCCAGTTTCTTGCTTTGTGAATGCCAGGCCAAAATAATATTGGGATAATGCATTCTGTATTACGTTGTACGGTGGCCAGCATACCATAAGCAGACTGAATTTTTTTAATATTAAAGCTATCCTCCTCCTCATTACGTGGTGAACCACGTAAAAACCTGTATTTCCTACATACGCTTCTAATGCATCATTTATAAAAGATAAGCTAACACGTCGCCTGTGAGCTGTAATTAAATCAATAATTCCTTGTGGAGTTCTCATTAACTGGTACAGTAGGAACAGCCATAGCCTGAGGTACTCTTCCTGCCTGGAGTTTTATTTTGTTTTTCTGCACATCTGCTTCCTATCGTGCCTTTTAATACTAACACCTTGAATGTGAATGATTCCCCTAGGCTTTCTGGCTGCCACCTTGCTATTGTTTTTCTCCTTTAAAAAACAATAGTAAAAAAACCTGACCTAAATGATTCAGTTGTTCTTCATAAAGCACTACTGTCCTCACTGAAACTTTGTGATATATCACATTTACATAATTAATCCTTAATGAAGAGAATTCGATATTTCCTCACAAAGTTTATTGTTACACATCGTACAAGAAATACAGTTTGAGATTTTTTTTTTTCCCCTTTGGGGAAAAAAAAGCCAAATCCTTTTCTTGTTTAAGATCATCCTTCACGTATGTGTGTATAAAGGCAGGATGGCCCAGTGGCATAACCTGATTTCCAGAAATCTAGGTTCAGTTCCCTACCCCAACACAAACTTTGTATGATGCACTCTTAGCTAAGTCACGTTGAGTTTGCCTTTTGTGTATTTTTAGATCCCTGTTCCTTGGGAAGGGCTGGATAACCTGGAGTTTGGCACTGGTGACTCACCAATGAGAAGACGGAGAGGGTGGTACTTCACATGGTATGCACAAGAACCAGCCCTCGCAGCTGGCTAAAAAGGAACAGATGAGCAAGAACACGTCTCAGATAGCGGCTTCCCCTAACGTTGGTACCTTTGGACTGCAGGGAGGTGCTTAATAAATTAATTTCTGTCAAAGATTCACAGCCTATTTGACCATACATGCGCTTCAGCAATGGATAAGAAGATAGCTTTGGATGAAGGTGGGTACATTTCAAGGCAAAGGCTGTAGCAATTGCACAGCATGTTGAAGATCCTCTGCCTTATGCTGTTTCAAACTCGTATCAGACCTCCAGATGCATTCACTAACACCAAGAAGCTGGCTGCTGCTAAAGTGGAGGTTTCTTCACCTTCCTATTGAGCAGTTTTTCATCGCAAGACAGACAGCTTTGCAGAGCTAGAAAAGAGAGTATGAGTTAATATGGCCTCGTAGCACACTCAATAGGGAGACCAAAGTCATGGATTGTAGTTCTTACCTTAAGAAGTGTTTGCACTTTAACTGATGAGAGTTTAATGGAAAGTACATTGACCTAGCCTGAATGCTTCTGCACCCATTTTTGCTAGGAAAAAAAACCAAAGGCAACTCTGTAGGTTCTTTCCCTTTCGCAGGCATTTCTTGCTTGCTTATTAATCAACCAAGCAAAATTTAAATCATCTCAGTCACCCTTAACACTTTTAGCTTTAACAGAGTTTGGACAGTACAGGCAGAGAATTTTCAGAAACTACATATGCATTTCATACCAACCACCTATCACTCCATCCACTTTCCATTCTTATACTCTTCCTTGCGCTCCCAGCATAAGCATTGCTGGAGACAGGATACGGGACTGAATAGCCATTTGCCCTCGCTCTTTTGTGTTTCACACCTTGCAGTGTTCAGCATTTGCTGAGAGAGGAAGAGCAAGTAAGAAGACTAAGTAGAAAAGAGCCCTGCCAGGTTTCTGATTAGCATGGGAGCCAAAAATGCTTTGGACTGTTCAGAAGCTATTTATATTTTATAGTTATGGTTTTCTCACACTTACTACTTAATTGCATTATAAAAGAATTCCTCCTCTGTCATGGCTGGTTCAAAAGCAGGCAGTACCCAGATGTTATGGTCTCCTTATGTGAGCAAAGCAGAGGAGCACTTCACTTCCAGACGGGCACAAATTGCATCTGTCTTTCCTTTGTTTTTATGAGGTCTAGTATATCAAACAGGATATGTTGGAGGCCCCAATTCAAGTACACAATTCACTTTATGCAAATGTTTATGAGCATTACTGAGTAGGAATGGCTTTGCCATATTAGGAGCTAGGAAAAAGGAATAGTTTGAATAGTATGTGTCCAAAATCATGAAGATTTAACCACAGAAGTCTCAGCAAAACTCTTGAAAGGAAAACAGAAGTCCCGATAGGAGCAACCGTGTTTACCGATGAAGTTCATGAACTCATTTGTCCCTTAAAGGCGGGGGGGGGAAGATCGAAAATGTATTCACAAGGGGGAGAAAAGGGAAAATGTTTTATTCTAAGATCACAGTGGTCAGATTATGGGCAGTTTAATAGATTATGCTCATACAAAAAAGTTTTTCATAAAAGGATGGAGTCTTTCTGTCAAAGTGTCTCCTATAGTAGTTTGTTTCTTTTTCTGTTATAAATTCCTGGTAAACTTAAGAAGGCAAGATCCTATAAATAGCGTGGCTGCTCAACATTCAGCCCTTCAAAATTATACCAAGCTTGCACGGCTTTCGAGGCTCCGTTTCCCCTTCATTTGTCACTTCCCGCACCACCTTCCCCTTCGTTCTCCAAGAGGCTTTGTGCATCGCACGCCAGCAATGCTGTGAGGAGATGGATGGTAAGATAGAGCCATCCCATGCACAGACCCATGAAAGCAGCTCTCTCAGCACGACGCTGTTTTGCAGGTGCTAGATCAGCGCTACGTCTGGTGCACTCATGCTGGGTTTGCAGTCTTTCCTAAGGCAAGCGGAGCCGTCGCATATGATGTAGTTGGTGCTGATAGAACAGAACGCGTATGGTAGCCTGGATTCATTTAGCTCTGAAATGCATCAGCTCTACTCTCTCCATAGCAATCCTAAGATTTTATGGATTTGAGGTTTTTTGTGACACATCAGTTGATCAAGAAAGGACTCTTCCTTGGCCAAACAGGGAAGGAAGACAGGCTAGAAAAGAGAATTCAAAATACACCTCACTTTTTAGAAGAGTCGCTTCTACTCGTCCCTCCCTCTGTAAAAGTAACATACAAAGACAAAGTGTCAAGATTATGAAACCTTTGTTCAGAACACTTTGGGGCTGGCTGGTTTCTATTTATAAATCACCATAATAGAAACATTGCAAAAAGAAAAGGCCAACAAGCTGAAAATTAGAGCTGGAAGCTGCCAGGCTGGGAGTTCTGGTCCCAGTGGTTTGTGAGCAATGACTCAACAGTTCTTCCTTTTTTCCCCCTTCCCAGTTACTTACTGCTTCCTCCGAACTGTTTAGTTTTGCAAACTAAACATCAGCCATCATCTTCAACAATTTAGCCCTCAACAGTTTCTACATAACAGGCCAGTCCTTAAATTTTCCATACCTTTGCAAGTTCTCTTTGAGGATGCATTTCTATTCCCCTGAACTTCTTTATCTGACCAACTATTCTAGATGCTTGCAAAATATCTTCTAAGAGACATTTGGTCTCTTAGATGCTGCCAACTCTTGTTTCTCTGAAGCTATTGCATTTAGTTTGGTTTTCAATGCACTTTTTGGAAGCTTTTAGTTACAGAAACTTCATAACTTTTCCCATTGTGTTTGGTATTCATGCCCCCAGGCCTGCAAGAAAAGCAATAAATGAAGACATATTCAGATGTTTCCAGCCTCAAATTCTTGTACCATTTCCTTCAGTTCAGAGCAAAAATTTATTTTACATAGTTTTCTTCACTAATTGCTTATATCAACAGCCTGGCTACACTGTGTTTCCCAGCAGCCTAGTTTGCTTTATCGTTTCAGCTGGGTGAGCTATTCATAGACACTGTGAAACAGAGCAAAAGAAAGCTACTTCATGAGTATGGCCCATAATGCATACTTTGTTCTTCAGGAGCCTCACAAACATTAATTATTCTGCATTGACCATACCACAGTGCAGAAATAAAAACATTTGTTCTAAGATTTTATCCCTAAGGTCTTCTGACTTTTTTGGCATCCACAAATCACTGTGACAACTCCAAAGTCCTTCAAAGTCTCTGAAGAAGACATGTCAAAAGGACTGTAAAAAGTGAGGCTTCAGAAAATGTCTGATTCAATGTCTTTTCATTTCACTGCTTATTCTTCAACTGGCTATGACATTCCTAAAGAATAAAAGTTGAAGAGCAGACCCCTTTTCTTTCTCAAACTCTTTTCTAAAGCCAGTGCGGTAGTGTAGGCAATTTGGGAATGTTGCGCATGCTTTCCTTAAACTTTCTACCAGAAAATTAATTTAGAAGCTATAAATAGCACATGTGCATGTAGAAACGAGTTTATCCGATAGGCTTAATTTTATGTATAATTCCAGTTGTACATGTGTACATTAGAAAGCAAGCTCTATACAGTGTGTGGTTGATATTCTAAGTTCCAATGAAGTATAAGCAAATAGCACTAAATCATTTTTATTTGCTGAAATGTCAAAAGGGCTTTAGCTGACATAACCTTGCGGAAGACTGGCTGTGACTCCTGCCAAGTTAAAAGGTACCATTTTCATGGAAGGATGGCAGAGATGAGAAACTCTGTCACAGTGCCTTCCTCACACTGCTTTCATTTTCCTCAGTTCCTGACAAGACATTTTTGTTCAACTAGATGTGGACAGAGAAAACGTACAGACTTGCAAGCTTTCAGTAGGTAATCAAGAAGCAGCGAGCGCTTAACAGCACACACGACTGGATACTGACCTTCACAAAACTGCCTCTTCACAGGCAGGCCCCAGAATTTGGCAAGCCGTGCTTCCAGTCGCTAATTAAAAAGCAGCCGAGCCAAATGTGTTTGCACAAGTGTCATGGTCACACTTCTGTCTTCACGCTAGTTATGTGATCAGCATCAGAACTGCTCATTAGAAATGCTTCTAGAAATGCTCTAGGAACCCAGTTTTTGAATTTTGGGCGACAGCTACTTCAGTTGCATGTGCAATTAGGGGACGCATAAATGAGTAGGCAGCTGCTTAATTTTCTCCATGTCTGTGAAAACAAGGTTAATCGAGCACATAATGGATGCTGAAGAAAAATGACAGTCACTGTTTGTGTATTTCTGCCAGGATGACAGATAACATTTCACAATTGCCATGACGTATCTCCTTTTGAAAATCAGTCCTGAGTTACTTTCCTATTGCTACAAGCAATGCCAGTTAGGCAGAGCCAACGTGCTAAACAAGAAAAGATCTTCAAAGATTTGTTGCTCCAACACCTACCCCATGAAGCCTTTGCAGCTTTGTAGGGGCTAGAGAACAGCGGGAAGGGCCTCGGCTATGCTAGATGTGCACACCAGTAAGAGAAAATGCCTCTCCATATAGTTTGGTAGTGGAAAAGTGGTGATTCAGGCTGTAGGAAAGGCTTTTTGGGTTCTCCTGCCTGCCCCAGGTAATTTCCAATAGGCTTAGCAGAATCTGCATGAAATGAAGAATGCCTAAATTATAAAGGACATTTTATAATGTCGCATATTTGTCTTCAGAGGCAGTACGACTGACCTTGGATTTTAGTCACAATTATCATGAATTTCACTGACATTTCCTTACTAGTGTCTGTAACTGCTGCTTTTATGCAGGGTATGTTGGGCAATTTCATTTAAAAAAGTACTTCTGTGAATTACAAAAATCAAACCTTCGTCTTTGTGCCAGGCTAAAAAGCTGACACCAAGCTGTGTGAGGAGGCATGAAAGGAGCTCACTTCTTACCATTAAAAAATGTGGAAAGGTGGGTGGAGCACTGGTTATCCATTCCAGTCTGACACCTCTTACATTAAAGCATATCGCAAGTAAAAACTGTCTTTGCTACCAGGATTTAAAAGCTGAATATAAATGTGTTATGCTTTAATCCATGAAGATAAGTCCCAGTAATTCACTATTTAGAGAATGTGTAATACACAACCCAAAACTGGAACAAATATAAGGAAAGAATAGTCAGACCTCAATAGTATTAAAAAAAAAAAGTACATGACAAATGTATAAAATGTAAAATACATGACAATGAAAATACTTACTTTTGCAAGACTAACAGGGCAGAGAGTTCCCTGATAATCCTTTCAGAGGAGAAAATTCAAACGCACCTTCTACAGCTCATCAAATCTAATTAAGAAACAATTAGGATAATGATCACCAGACAGTTTTGGCAAGAACAAATACACCTTCTTCCATCCATTTATCCTTGCCATTAGAACTGTTAATTATTACAGCATTGGAGATGCGTAACTTTGACAATAGGAAGTAATGGGGGAGAGTATAAGGATATGATTGATGAAAACATAAAACAGCTCAAGGTTTTGTATTCCTTGCAGTACATTTTGTGAGCCTGTGGAACTCATGGGTAAATAAGAATTTTTACTGTGCCCATCACCCGAGCCCCATACTTTTCAATAGCTGGATTTTCTAAAAGCTTTCCAGTGAAAGCTTCTGTTTCACTCTTTATTCTAGAGAGCATAACCTCAAAACCATACTGCTCTAAGTGGGCACTTCACACACCGTAGACTGTGAGAACAGCCTAGAAAGACTTATTGGCAGAAACAGTGAAGTTACTCTGAAGTAGACATCCACGAGGAAATCGTACAAGCCGACCTAAACAACCGCCAGTAAAACTGGATACCGAATGAGATCGCTCTGCGTTCTGTGTATGTCACTTCTTTTACAGAAGCTGTATTTTGGATGTTCTTTAGAGAACTCAAAATATGTTTTATAGGTCTTGTTCTCCATGCCTCTTTTGTGAAGCCCTGTACCACAAAACCATACGAACAGGCTTCAGAAATAGAAAAACACGTACAGCTGACAAACGCCGCCTCCTTTCCAGATGGTACCCCAGTAATTAGGAGCACCGCTATACGGACCTTTAGGACGACGACTGAGATTGCAAGGAAGATCAGGGAGAGACCCAAACTATATGGACGAGAACCAGATCAGGATACAACAACTGAAAGCAATGGCTTGTTGGATCTGAAACCTGTAATAAACCCAGCGCCAACTATTGCAGACTCCAATCTGGAGCAATATATTTATCTTAAATAAAGACCTTGTATGAGAGGGGGCAATACATGTGTTTTGGTTATTTTTCAAAGGCAGCTGTTGTTAGACAGAGACTCATTGGTTTGAGTGCCCCAGGAAGTGTCCTAGCACAAAAACATTTTGTAGGTGAAGAGGTCAAAAGTGAGCGCCCTTTAACACAGGAAGGCTCAGTTTATCAAATGACCCTGCAATTTGTCATGCAGACATCATTATCACAATACATCTGTTACAAACGCTGACATACTGTATATAACACGTATATATATGGCAAATTTTTTTCAGTATTTTGCACTGTATATGCATGTTTATAAACTTATAGATAGTCACACAGGGAGGACTCTGTTCTTTCTCTGTTTCATTCTCCAGGATCACACACATCAAGCACACAACAGGCACTGGCAATGTTTCTGTATATATCCAGTTTTGACATCAAGAAATTAGTTGTTATTTTACACCATTATCTTAGATTGTCTGTGGCCATGCATGTATCTTCCAGTTTGTATTTAAACATCTGCGTCCACAAGAATAACTGGAAATAAGATTTTCCTTTTGGGTCTTCGTCTCAGGCCTCCAAGATAGCAGGGTCAATTTTCTCCATAAAACATCTATCTCAGAGGCATTGATAATGCCAGCTTACCTCATTAACCTATCAAGAGAGTGAACTTGGAAAGGAAAACAGGTGCTCCTCTTTCAGCTCGTGGTCATTTTGCCTACTTACTGAATGTGCTTTTCTTTTGCAGAGCAATTGGAGGATAATGATAAGAAATGACCAGTTGCTACTGAGTCGCTGCTGATGGCATAAAACCCACTAACCCAGAGAAACATTGGAGGACATTATTCTCATTTCATTTGATTACAGGGTGAACTTTAAAATGTGATCTAAACAGAGAAATGTTATCGCTACCCAGACGATCACAGACGAGCGAGAATGTTTGCTTCAAAAATTTGAACCAAATCACACTCTCCGAGGACTTTTTGGCCTTTAAAAAAAATTAATTTGTGGATTGACGATAACTAGGCACAGTACTGACATTAGGTCCCAGACACTGCTAGACAATAGGAAAGTACAGGAAATCCATAAGTCAAATCATTCTCCTTGGGGGATACACTTTGTCTGACCTGGAAACCACACACTCAGCCCTGTCCAAAAGAAAAAGATTAGTCGCTGAGGTAGGTGGGCTCTCAGTACTACCTTGCATGAGCCTGATGACAGCCTGTTAAGGATGGGTCCTTGTGAAAAGGGAGTTGGCTCGAAAACAAAATATTATAGGGAAAACATTACCATTTGAGCTCCTTTATACTTTCTGTCTAAAAGCAAAGGCCACATACTTGGGCAGGATGCAGAATTAGCATCAGCGGAGGCTGGGTTCCCCTCTTTAGCCATTAGTATGTAACTGCGAATTTTATGATGTTGCTAGCACTCTATATCTTGCAACAGTCTCATCAAATTCTCATTAACATTGAATCTGAACAAAGAGGAAAGAATAACTGTCCATGAAATTACTATGAACTCCTAAGTGCTATGTATTTGCAGAGGGTAGTCTCTTCTGAGTTTCCCATTAATGGGGAAGAAAATCTGCCAATACATTAACTGGCTTACCACAGTCCCCAGATTTTTCCACTTCGACTGTATTTGAATAATATGGTTTTGGGTTACCAAAAGTGAAGAATTATTCTCTGCATTTCTAGTCGTCTCTGTATGCTGGGTTCACATCAACAGCCTCAGAAACTTCCAGCATCACTGCTTCAGCTTCATTGTATAAGGAAAGTAACTACCCTCAAATGATTTTCAAGTCCTTTTTTCATTACACAGGGCTTCTCTGCTCCTCACCCATGCTTTCCACCTATTCCCTCTGCTCGTACATTCTCTCCATCCCATAACAGAGTAATTCCAACTGTACATAGCCAGGCAAACAAGCATTTGGGGTAGGGTAATGAGCAAGAGAAAGCAGTGCACTACAACGACAACAGTACAAGCTTCAGTGTAAAGAAGCCCCGATAAACAACGCTGTCTCCTGTGGCAGCCCTAATTCTGAGGTCCCTCACCCATGACCCGGTGCCAGAGGTGCATCCAGAGGCAGGCAATGTTAATCACCACCCCTTGTCCTGGTGCATGTGAGTCCTTACACAAAATGCCCTCATCTTGCAGGGCTAAGACGACTGGTGCGACTTGCACATCTTAATGGCAACTTAGGTTTCTCCTTTGAGATGTTCATAGATTTTTATAGCAGTTTTCTGCCACCATTTCTCCTTTACTGGGGCTTTCCTGTTTCTCACTGCTAGCTTTCACACTTTCTCCTATGCTTTGGCCCATGAGGTCTTTAAAAGGGACTGAATAACTTTTCCCACATGACAAATTGGCGGCACTGGATCCTTATTATTCTTTAGGTTAAACAAACAGTTTGGGTAGGGAGCAGGTCTAGGTTAACTGAGGTAACAAGAGGAACAGAGCTGCTGCTGAGTCCAAACACTCGGTGGGTGGCATTTGCTTGATTCCCTGTTGCTGCTCTGAATTGCACAAAACTGGCAATCCAAGTGTTTTGCAATCAGGAATCAGAACCAAAAATCTGTACATTTTTGGCACTGAGGTCACAAATTAGAGTTTGGGGTTTTTTTTCTGGCTTTCTTCCTTAGATAGGAGAGCTAGCGATTTATTTTTGCGTTTTGTTTTTCTTTCTTAAGTAGATCTGCTTTTCTCACAAACATTTGACTTAGTAAGTCAAGGCTTGAAGAGAACCACACAGTGCGGACGATGTGTGATGCCACCAAAAGTCTCAGTCTGCTTCAAAGGGGACTTCCCACTTGTAGCTTGGATGGATCTCTGTGGAAAGATGAGGCGCTGCCTCCTTTTAAGGACTGCTCTGGTCTTGGCATCTGCTTATTTGGGGAAATCCCACAGGATTTATCCCGCTCATTGCTTTGCACAGGGACGAGCTAATAAAAGTTACAGCTTTCATTTTAAGCAAATCTTTGTGTGTGGTATGAGACTTGCTGCAGTGTCTGGACCAGACGGCAAAGTTTCATATAAGTCAGGCTTTTTCAAAAGACAGGTAAGTCCCTTGGCAACTGCAAGGATGAATGGTTGAATTTCATTGTTTGTACAGAAGCCCGTACCACACTTTTAAAGTAAACCAATCTAGATCCCCACCGGGTCTCTCAGCTTGTTTACTTTTAGACTCCTGGAAATTTGGGGTAGTTGTTTAATTGGCTTGTTACTTTACTGTCCTGGCAGCTCCTCCAGTACCTTTGCTCACTATATCCTTCCAAAAAGGAAAACAAGAAAAAAAAAGAAAAATTCAATCCCATAAAGATAGCGTGATAAATGTTGCATCAGCAGTTTTCTAAAAGGACTTTGTTGTTATCAAAACTGGCAGACATTAAACAGACAGAGTCTCAGAATAATTGATATAGGCGAGAGGGTAAGCATTTAGTCTCCCAGTAGGCTAGCCACCTGTGCAAACAGCACTTCCAACTTCTATTTCGGTTGCTGGCTCCTGAACAGTCAATTATTTAGGGCTTTCCAGAGATTTCACTGGTGGAGAAAAAAAATATCCAGGCCTGTTTTTGAAAGGTAGCTTTATCAGCATAGCTCAGTTGTGCAATTATAGCCTCTCTCTTTGTTCCTTTTTAGGTGACTGCAGGTTTTCAGCGAGACGGCTCTCCTTTGTTTAACTTTTGGGGAGTAGCAACAGTGCTATTTGTAATGTTCCCATATTCCTCGTACCCCGCACAATCCTTCCTACCTGCAATCTCTCTGCATACGCTGCAGAACAACAGGATGGATTCAGAGAGCCACAGATCATTTTATCCCTCCCTTTCCTCCCAAGACAAGAAAACAATTCCTGAATAACTCCTAATGGGTGTTTTCAGTAATGACTAAATACCAGTGAAAATAAACTACTCAGAAAGACCTTTTCCTGTAGTTGAAGCTTTCCTGGGGTATCATTCAACAATAAAAAATGCACAATTAAATAGAGGAGTCATGATGCAGAATGAAAAAACGGACATGTTTGTCTCACTCATGTTAGACATTGGTGTGCATGATAAGAATATCCATATAGTTTTAGAAGTCTAATAACAAGAATTAAAAAAAATGTAAACCTAAAAAGAGCTATATGTCCTCCTATTTTGTGGAGAAATAGAACCTCTAAATGCTAAATAATACATTTGTCATCCTGGTTTATGATTTCATAAGTGCCTGTTGCGAGATTTCTTGTACCCATGACTAAGGAGGATATTTGATTTCAGAAACGTTTGATAATCTATATCATGCCTTCTTCTGCACTCTCACGGGGATTTTAGAAGAAACTGTGCTATTTTGTTTAAATGAAATTAATCATTTTAGACAAACATAAAATAATTCATGTGGGAAAATACATTCCTAAACCGATGTATAAAATGTTTGACTCTGATCTGCTCATTAGCACCCAGGAACAATGCTTAACAGTCAGTGCTGACAGCTCAGTTTTCGCCTTTGGTCAGGAGATGAAATATCAAATCATCAAATATGCTCATACAGGCAAATATTTTCCCTATGCGATCTTCTCCTTCAAGGCTTGTTTACGAGTCACATACTCATAACTAATTCTACCTTCACTTTGTATTTGGTGTCTCTCAGAATGAATTGCTCAAATTTCAAGTTGTTTAAACACTGATCCCCGGGACCCACCATTGCTTGTTTTCTTCCTGATTTCTTTGCCCAGAAAGATACGTGCTCAGCCCCTTTATGTCCTGACAGTTAATGGTTTCTTACAAAGTTTTTGAATGGAATCCCAAAGTCGCCTTAACGAGTAGTTCAGGATCAAAACTGATGCTGCTTTTGATCAGTCAGTGTGCTATTACACTGTTTGTGTCATTTGACTCTTTGGATTGCTGAGTTGGGTTTAAGGGTTATTTGGGTCAAAAGTACAAAGGTCCAGGGACGGGGGCTATCAGCATGGCTGGAAGCACTACCATTACACAAGAGCAGCTGGTGACCTGTCTCTGTGCCTGCTGGCCATCCTCGCAGGAGAGCTCTCCCTCCCTTTCTCTCCCCAGAAGGACCTGGCCCCTCTCCCCCCATCGCTCAGCAAAAGGAATTCACTTTTTAAACATATTTTCTGGTAATCCCAGAGACAGTACAAAGCACATTCTCTAGACCAGATCGTGGCGTGGTTTTCTTGCGGGAGAACTGAAGTCCTGTCATTTCAGTAAGCGAGGCGACAGATCTCATGCAAGCAGCCAAACCTGTGCACTATCTCCCAATGGGCGCAAACTCTCCCCAAAACAGCTCACTTCATATCAGCAGCTACTTCAGAGCCTAATACCAAAACTAAGCCAAATATGCAAGTAAAAAGAAAAAAAAAAAAGTTTCCAATTTTAGAGCTGAACCAGTTTTTCTGACCTGAAGAAAGACTATAACCAGAAAATTACCGGCAAGTCATTTTTGTGCCAGCTTGGTGATGCTTCCCCATAAACACATTCAAGAGCTTTATATAGCTCTAGTGACTCAAGGGATAAAATTTCCAATATATTCCTCAGCAGATTATTCACAGTTCACTTAACAAAACTGATTTATTATTTTTCCCTTCTGTTAGCCTACATAACCTGTTGCTCAGTTTCATCCTACTATTCCCTGCAATACTTCCTTCGAATGGCTACGTGACATGTTCTCCTGGCATATGGCATTTATGGCATTAGACCTAAAACATGCCCGGTTATCACCAATGAAAGAGAGCAGACTGCATTATGCAAGCAAGGTCCAAACACCTTTAAGCTGCCTAAAATTTACTCATTGTTTCATTTGAAATATTTTTTTCTTGAACCACTGAATCCCTCCCAGCCCAGGGACATTTCCGCATGCGATGTGCTCTGAATGCATTTCCCAGTCTCAAGGGGTCCTACCAAAAGTTCTGCTGTGACGCCTGCACGTATGTTATCTCCTTGCTTGTGGAGACCTTACAGCCCCTTTCTCCTCCATGCGCCATACGTGAAAACAATGCACACACAAAAAATGCATGCAAGGCTCTAACTTTCCAAGCAGTTCCCTCTCAACACGGGTCTCAAAAGATCTTCTGTGATTTCCATCGTGTCTGCTCTTCTGGGGGCTGTCAAGCCCAGCTAAAGTGCTGTTGATCACATAGCTATGATTGCAGACAAAGAGGTATGAAGCAGCATGAGGGAGTTAAACTCTGACTTTCTGCTTAAATTCAGCACAGTTGTTTTCAATAAGCGAGGAAAGCTTCAGCTAAAAAAGTCTGTTTTCTGCTAAGAGAGTAACTGAGATAAAACCTTTCCAGCAAAAGTAACCATTTTCCATGAAAGTAAAGGGAGGCCAAAGTGCATCAGTTTTGTTTGTTTCATATGTCTTTTTTGTGGGATCCATCAGGCAAATACTACACTAAAGTATTCGTTGAGCACAATGCTAACAAACATTTGGCATCCATCTTGCATCAGCTGAACTTGTAATCATTAAAGAGATTTACATTGTCCAATCTGCCTTGTTTTGACTGGTCAAAATCAATCTTAATACAGGGTGCTGGTTTCTACCAGATGTCACTCATCCCTAAAGTACATGGTTCGAGAGCAAGTATATTAGGCAAAATCACAGTAAGACGAAGATTACATATGCTATTTAAAAAGAAAATAAACAACACAGCAATGAGATTCAGTCTCACTGCAATTCTTCACCCCATCACGGATATTCCCCTTCATAAAATGACATATTTTAATGACTTTATTGCTAACATTTCTATCATGCTTTGGTTTTGTCTGATGGATAAACAAGTACTCCCCTATTCACTCCCAGTAGTTTTTGTAAGTGCCTTTTTATGTGTTGTTGTATGCTGTAAACTAAACATAAGCTGGCTCATTTTAAACTATATCGTGAAAATACCATGGGTTCATTTCAGAGGCTATCAAATGGGAAGTACAGCTTTACAACAGATTTTTTCTTACCCTCTTCCTTTTTTTCCTTTCGTTTTAATTTTTTTTTTTAATTTCTAGTCTTTGTGTCCCTTTATGACTTTAGAAGACGTGGTGTGTCCGCATCTTCTTCTTACTCAAAACTCACTTTCATGAAGATCACAAATTATGACCCGCATCATACAAATCATTTTCCCTTCTACCACCAAAACAAATTAAAAAAAAATAGAAGAAAGCATTTGCTTTATATTATTTTCCAAACACATTGTCAGTGAACAGCAAATCATTTTTAGCCTGATGAAACAGCTTTGTATCTATCCTGTCAATGGCAAAACTGTGAAATTCACATCAGTGGTTCATACAGTGTTCCGATTACTGGAAAATAAAATGGTTAAAAGCATAGGAAAGCAGGTTCATATGTAGAAAGATTGCTTTCTAGATGCACCATGGTACATGGTACTATGAACATGTACCACAGTCACAGATATGATATTCCATATAATGCTGGCAGATGAAATAAGTTTTGTGTTTGTTGCAGTAAACGAGACCGTTAATCTCAGGTGTACATGACTTTTAGCTCTTTTTTCTAAAAATGGAATGGAAGACCTTGAAAGACCTTGCAGGATATTCACACTCTCTAGCTTTTCATATCTCATGCAAACCCTCACTGGGAACTGATGTTCCCTATTCAATCTAAAAGTCCTCCTCAGAGGACTCCACATCCATATACAGAAGACTCTGTCTTTCCAATAACGATACAGAAAGACTAGGCGTTTAAATTAGACTGACAATTCATGGTAACCCTTAGCTCCCAGACAAATATAACAAAAGAAACAGCCTTTTTCCCCCCTCCCCGTTGCAAAATTTGTTCATTCACTTTCTTCCGCTTGTGAGGCAGGGCTCATTCCTTCAGCTTTACACACAAGCTTCCTCCACATCAAGAGAAAAAGATATTAGAAGCATCATTCTGTCATGATTTCTTGTGAAAGGTATTTTAATTGGATTTAATTGTCATAGTATATTCTCTGTGTCCTCAATCTGAGATGGGGGGTTTACCCCCTCCCCCCAGGTAGCTACAGTTAATAAAATAAGCAATCTTTTTTTGCATCCTTATCTGCCATCTGGGGCATTGCTAGGGTCAGTAATTCTCTATACTGGTGGAAGCACAGATGGATTTGGGGAATTAGGGCTTCACACAGATTGTCCTGTAGATTCCCTCAGAAGATGAGCTTTTGTTTTTAAACAAATTAAGTACCTCCTTCTCTGCTTGGTTGCAAAGACTCTTTTCCAATATCCAATCACATACCCATCTAATCCTTTCCTTATTGCAGCCTCAGTAATGACCACACGGATAAATGAAAGCGAACCTCTTCCTAGAGGTGGGGGGTGGACAGGCAAGCAGCTTTGCCCGGCTGACCAAGGCCCTGGGCTGGGGAGGAGGACCTTTGTATAGTTTCTGGCTTGACATATGACTCACATAAGGACCACAGATACAATTTTTGACTGCTCTATTTTTGCCTTTCTCCTGGTTTTTTCCTCATCATGTGCCCTTCTGTGCCTCCTTCCCTGAGTTTCTGGGAAGCGCTTGACCTGGGAAGGAGCTTTTGGAGTGAGACAATTAAGGCAAAAAATTAATCCTTTGCCAAACGGTCACCTGACAGCTGTTAGTCATCCGTTCTGCTTGGATACCAAACTACTTTCAAGAGGTTTTTCTTGCACATCTCTTCACTATTAAACTATTGCATCCAACAAATTTCACTGCATACATTGTGTTTTTAAGGAGCTAATTTCAACTGATGTGTGATATTTGCACGGTTTCCAGAAAACACACGAAACAGACAGTTAGCCATACTTTCCCTAGTGATTTAGAGTTGCTGATAAGTTCTACTTCCATTTCTAACAAGTGCTGGGGGGAAAAAAAAAAAAAGCCTTTTTTTGAATTGTTATTTATAATGTCCATGGAACAGAAAGTAAGCCCACTAGACCAGAAACAACCTTATACTCTTCACGTAAGTTACAATTTTAATAGTCAAAATGTATTAAAGTCATTAGAAAGCCCAGTAAACTGGACATTTTTACAGTAAGCTCAAAAAGGTTACAGTCCCAAAAGCTTCCCTCATTTAAACTACATTCATCACCAGTTTGGAGACAAACATGCATTTAGACACTTCGTCTGGCTGCAGAAGTATTTTCCAGCATCTACTATTTTCTGTCAGCTGACAGCACTGAATCTTCCAGGTGTTGAATTTAATGCTGCAAGTAGAAACACTATTCCTGCTTTCCCTTGCTGTCCCGATGCACCCTCCGGGCTCCAGCCGCGCTGCTAATCCTGGGCTGGGATTCCAATCGGTGCTGGGGCCCCGGGGTCAGAGCCGATGGGAAGGTGGCCACCCCAGATGATGCCCTGCACCCTTCCTTTTCCAAATGACCAGGGGCTCCTGCCCCAGCTGGTTCCTCACCTGCCTGCGGAGCCTCCTGAGCCCTCTCCGTTGTTTTTCTGACCCCGCAGGCTGTATTGCACATACTGCTCCGGCAGTCAATACACCACCCACGCGCCCAGCTGGGACGCTGCGGAGACTGCCTCCTGCCACGCACAGCATCAGGCAGAAAAAGGAAGGCAAGCAGGCAAGCGCCCCTGGGCAAATCACAGCAACAAAGGCGGAAGCAATTGGTATAAAAGGCATTTTAATTTTCGCTGGGCTACAATGAGGAAAGGAAGCAAGCAGTGAGGTGGTATGTGACGTTTTGGCCTTGAAGTCTGCAGATACTCAGATCTTGGTCCACATTATCACAGTGACCCAATTGCAACCGATTAAGTTAAAGGCTACAAAATATTTAACTCTTCTGTTTAATCCATTCCTAGAAGTCTTATTCAGTGTTCTGGGAAGCAGATTTTTTTTTTTCATACTTTACATTCCATTACCTGAGTAAGGAAAGGATTAAAATAATGTCAAATTCCTCTCATTCTTTTTACTGCAGAAGGCTACAGAAAGTAAACTCGTCACAGGTTTTCAAGAGGAAAACTGAAAAATACTTGTAAAGCTGAATCCCAGACTTTGACCATGGGAGCTGAAAACTAAATTTGTTTTGCTATGTTTGAAACAGTTTTGTATACTTGAAAGCCCTTGATTGAGTATGCAAGGCAGAAAATTAAATTCTCCTGATAGTCATCCACTTCAAGAGGTGGGGAAGCATACCCGTACAGTCAGCTGCACTACTGCTCAGCATTCACAAAGAGGGCTGCTTAAGGTGGTGGTAAACTAGAAGCCTAAAAGATGATTCCTCTCTGTACATCAGAAAAGACAAAATGAGTAATGCTCTTAGCACATCCACTTTTCCTACCTTTGATTCAGTTTTGAGTCATCAATAGGCAAAAGGAACTTCATCCAAAGAAGGCGCATGAATATGAATACACACAAATATAGGCTTCTTCCCCTCCCTCCTGTTAATCACGGGCTCCTAACACGAGGAAGACTTGCCCCTGTTTCACTCAGGTGTTTCACCTATAGTCTTTCTGTGGAAACCTGGGTCCTTAACGTACCTTGAAGGTCACTGGTAGTAAGATGTACCCATCAGAAGATACCACAACAGATTCAATGAAGATACTAATTTCTTTCAGAGGCTTGTCAGAACCTAATCGTTGATGTCTGTTATTCAGAAATATTATACAAAGAGATGAGCAGTGTTCTAAAGCAATTGCTGGTAAAACTTGCAACTGATAAAAAGATTAGTGGGGTAGCAAAAGAAGAGTACAGATTACCACTCGGAACAGTTTAGCTCACTGGGTTATATGAGCACATATTAAAAACACAACCTACTGAATCAACTGAATGCAATGTAATACACTTGGGAAATGGGGAGACATTGTACTTATGGCATGGTGGACTGTCTTGGGAAGCTATGACTCAGAAAAGGATTTACAGGTCATCATGGTTAATTACCTCCACATGAGCTCCTGGTCCAAAGCTGCAGCAAATGTGGCTTCTTTTCCATAAATATATTTTAAAAAGGAATATTAATGAGAATGTCGGGGCATTTTGCAAGATAGGGCATCTTGCAAAACCTCGTGTTCAGGTTTGGTGAAGATCAGGAAGATGTAGCCAGGACCAGTGAGAATTGAGAGATTTCAGAACTGGAACAGAGTTTTTTTGAGGTGAGGCCAAAGGAGCCCAGCTTACTCTAAGCAATGAAAGGAAGGCAAGAAATGCCTTGACAATGTAATACGCATGGACAAGAGGTTTGGTGATGAAGGCTGTTAAGACTTCTCTATTAAAGCCCTACAGTGGCTGGCAGCTAAAGTTAGACTACTGCAACCTGGAAATAGACACCTTCAAATCTGTGAAGGTTAAACATTAGAATCGCTTACTGAGGAGATGGGTGAGCTTTGACATAAGATCAGATAACTTGCTAAAGGATGCTTTGATCAGTTTTCGGGAGAATTTTTTCAGCCTATGTATGTGTTAAGATTGGGACAAGACCCTTCCATTTATCACCTTCGTTCACTTTCCCTCTGAAAAATATCTTTGCTTGCAATGCGCAAGCATTTAACAGCTACACATTTGTGCAACAACTATAACTGAATCCTGTTCCTGAAGGCTCTCTACTGAGGTTGACCAGAATTGCTTTTGCTTGCGGAATAAGTCTGTTTTGTTCTTCCTTCCCCAGCGTCAGAGGACTGACTGCAGCAGGAGAGACAAGGTGCTGAGCCCAGGGGACAGGGCGCTCTGACAGCACAGAGAAATCCCCTCAGTTTCCTGAATGTTTAGTACATCATTCTCAGGGATCCACCTATTTGGGGACAGAAGAAATTTTCCCACCAGCCAGAGGTGGGGAGACATTTCTGGCTTTCAACCTTCTCTACAGCACGAGGGTGGGAGGAAACCCTCCCGGGGATCCATCTAGCCATCCAGTCATCCTCTCAGCGGGGTCTTTGCCTGCAGAGCCATGTTTTATGCTTTTGAGCACTAATATATGGACTAACTGAAGTCTTTGGTCTTGACACAGAATACCTGACAGATGCGCAATGGTGTGTTTTACAAGTCTGTACTAGCTGATCTTGTGATCTCTTCTTGGCCTAAGGAACAAATATTTAGGTATGAAAACCATTGACTCCCCAACACACACCTCCTCTAGTGACCTATGTGCTGTGAGCAGAAATACCCCAGGCACTTATTCTTTATGAGCCTTCAGGTGATTTAAAAACATCGCCTACACAATTTTCCAATCTTTGCAAAGAGTTTGAACCCAGAAAGAAGCATGGGGATCATTACTGAAAAATAAAACAGGCAGTGCTTTATGTAACTGCAAGGTATACAGTACCTCTGTTCTTCAGTTGCACAGTAATTGCTGACTATTCAAGCTCATGGAAAATGCCATATGTTTAAAGCAAAGTTGCATGAACTTCTCATGTTCTTTAACTCATAGTGCTGATTAGACGGTCCCATTATTAACTTTAGGTTTTACTAAGTGCAGTCACCGCACTAGGGGCAGCAGACAACAGGAGGAGCAGAGTTGCAAAAGCTTTCGCAGGAATCAGAACAGATTCTGTGATCAAACAGGTCAAGCTAGCTCTACATTTTACAGCTGCAAAGCATGACTACAGTGCGTTTACTGGAATGAAACACAAAGAGGAGTTTTTTATACTGACATAAACAAATAAGACCTAAAGTAAATACCTGGGAAAAAACTTCCTTTTTTTTTTTAATTTCCATTAATTAAAAATGAAGACAAAAATTTGTCTTCCTCTTTTCATGTGTTTTTTGAAAAACATACTTGTAGGGCTTTTATTTGCACTGTAGCAACGTCGGTATTTTTGCACGATCTCCACTGCTCCAATTGCAACCCCAATGGAGAAGCACTGCAGGTTTAAAATCAGTCTTAACTGCGTAAGGCAGGCACATGAGCATATTCATACGGAACCAGTTTCAAACACTGAAATAGTGTGCTCTTTATACTTATTTGAGTATAAGGGGCTTTGATTTTAAGGGATTTGGGTGCAGCAAGTACATTAAACAACTCCACCATTCAATTGTGCTCCTCACAGTGAACACCAAGCATGCATTCTGTGTGAATAATAAGAGAAAATTACTTTTAAAGTGGGCAGCATATCTAGTACAGACCTCAGGAAATAGACTTCATTTCCCCAGTCCAAAGATTTAATGAATTTCCCTTTTCTCTTTGGAAATTCTTTAATCCTTTTCATTTGCCTTTTTTTTCCCCCTAAATTAGCACTTGGTAATTCAAGGTGAAAAACCCTAATAACCTGTCCTTTTTCACAAAGATGTCCATGAAATTACAAGAGTTATTTCCACTTACTCATTTGGCCTCGAACAATTTATGTGGGATTCCTGTGAGCAGTTTCAGCTACAAGCTCCAGTGTGTAAAGCAGTCAGACCAGAAGGAAAGCACTGCAAACAGAAACGATATTTGAGGATTGTATGATTTTTTCTACTACCTAAGCAAGCAAAGAGAAACTAGAACTGCAATATTTTTATGCCTATGAGTTATTCAAATGCTCCAATACTTTTTTTCAGAGTAGTTTTACTACCTGTTGATGCAGTCTAATGATGATGGAGTGAACTGGAAGGAGGATGCTTCTTAATTATGTACTTTTTCCAACTTCACAAACCAGCTGATTTAATCTGAAAGACCTACACAGGCCCGTGCTTTCAGAAACAGCTTCTAATTTTAGATTTACATGGTTATAGGTCACCAGATTTTAATTACAAAGAATTACAGCAATTACAAATGCTGAGTCACAATTTGGTTACCTACTCTATGCCCACAAATACTGCTTGTGTCTTATAAACACTTAATTTTCTATGCAAATGTAGAGATAGGCCAGACTTTGGAAGGTGGACTGATGATTTTCACAGTTTTTCACCCAGCTGACATGGGTGACATGTCAAGATTATACAGATGACCTCTTCAGTGAACTAAAGGAAGTTTATTTCAGGTTAGGTTTCTGGTATCGCATGAAATTCTGGTGTCAAGCCACTTTCTTTATCTGACATGGCTCAAGCTCATACAGAAAGGTCAAGTAACTTGCTCTAAGTGACAAAGTGACTGAGTGGCTCCTAGACCTCAGCTCCCAGCTACTAGACCTCCCACGCTCCTCAGCCACGTCACACAGAAACTCAATAGCCTGTGTCATTAGGAAAGTGTTATCGCCTCAAGTCACGTCTTGCTGAAACTGTGTGCTAATGTTTGG